>NC_040889.2:28260960-28585960 GCF_900634795.4 Betta splendens | reverse complement strand
AACCTGGACTGAACCGCGGTGCAGCTCCGCTAACGATGGCGCTCCCCTCTAGAAAACTGACCGAAGCCCAACCGTCCCGCTCCGCTGACCCCAGAGCAGCTGTAAACGCTGGTGTTCAGAGTCTGTGCAGGCTCTTCATACAGACGTGTGCTGCTGCAGGGCTTTAAACCTGCCTCTCACACACTCTAAGCCTCCGTCCTGTTTTCCAGCCCTGAGATGAGTCCGCTGAAGCCTGTGCCTCAGATTAGAATAGACATGGACTCGGACCCGGACCCGGACCCGGACGACGGCCACTCGTTCTACTGGAGGAGCAGAGGCTCTGAAACGTCGCTGTAGAGAAGCAAACCTGCAGTTTGTCTCATCACTGAAGGGGAAGCGTCGCAGAACATGAAGGACAGTGAAGCCTAAAGCGTGATTATTGTGTTTTTATACTATTAATGAGTCACTCATGAATATAACTCCTACTACTCTTCTATGCAACCACTCCCACGTCACCCGCAGCTCCTTGACCGCATGGATCGCACTCCGCTCTTTTTATATGAATACATATACTTTTTATATACATTGAACTTCTCTAATAACATTTTCCTGTAGCAGGAAAATTATGTTTTTATAGCTCTACCTCCTGTTTTAGATCTGATGCTCATGAACAAATGTTGATTTTGGTATTTTTTTCTTTATCCTCCTGTGAAGATTATGATGATGGTTTAAGAGATTCATTTTGTTATAGCTTGTGAATCAAATGTGTGGGATAAATATTTGAATTAACAGTTAATTAACATTTGTGCAGATGGCGCAAATCTATTTTTCACTTGGATGCCGCTTTAATTGCTTCACCTCTAACTGAAACTATTGTTTTCTTCAAAGCTTTTGTTACTCGTTTAATTTAAATAATACGTTTTTGTGTGTTTGTACGTTTGTAGCCTTTTGTGTCTTTAGAAAACTCTTCAGTGACACCAAGCATCTGATTCTCCTCAGCCAAACTCTAAACTAGGAGTGCATCATATCATCATATCATAGCTTGTGCTGCACAAACTACTTTACCTAAGTGGCTTATAAAAGAATGCTCGGCTCTGATGCCACGAGGAGAGAATCAGGTTCAGACAGTTCACAGATGTGTCTGTAAACGGAACTGAGCACGGCCCCACTTTGGTTTGAGAATCACAGCAGTTACTTACCTTATTTGAAACTGGACGTCCTCCGTCTTCAGCCCCACAACAAATAAAACGCGAGCCTTCCTTTTATAAGTTGTGTACGTACATAAAAAAGGCTCAAACCAAAAAGCAGAAGGCTTTTAATTTGGTTTTGTGTATTTGTTTTAACTCCATGCCATTAATTAATATCAATGAGCACATTGATGAAAAATGGAAACAAGTGTGACTTAATGTCTGGAAGGAATAATGTGGGGAGTTGTTAATTATGTGTGAGCATGTCAACAAAAATCTACAGAAAATGAAGTGAAATGTTCATTTTAGCGAAGAGATACCGAAACTTTGTTTTGATTAACTTTTTAGAACTGGTAAAATGATTTATTTTAGAATTTATATTTTTTAAATGAAGTGTATATTGAAAATAAACTGAATCATTAAACCGTGATGTATTGATTTTGTAAATATTTATTGAATCTTTAATAAATGTTTTTGTTTATTGTGGTCTTCAGATCACGTGTTCTGTCCATAAAGAAGAAGAACTCAACTAGTTTAGATTTACATCAGATTTCACACTCATTTGAATATTTAACCTATCAGCTGTCAGTCAGTATCGATGCTGCGCTAATGTTCTGGTGCTTTGTATCAGTAACTCACTCTTAAAGGCCTTATACAGTGTTCTGGGTTGCAGTGAGACAAGGGTCGTTACTGACTCTGTGGCGCCCTCCAGTGTCCGCTCAGCGCGTTCACAGGCACAGGTGAGAGCACGTGGAGCTTCTGCGCGTCACTGAGCTCACGTTTCCTGCAGATCCGCTCATTTTTTCTAGTAGTCATGGATTACGCGTTGCAGTCACTTTTATAACAAACTGTCAGAGTACTACCCCCACATGCTGTACTGCCTCTGCACCAGTAAATACTACCGCTACTGTACTACGCTTTAACCTTCACTAATGCTAGCTATTAATTAACACTAGTACTAATGCTAATATTATTAAAGCCGTCTCCTTTATTTGCCCTGTTATTGCATACTAGTATTATTCTGCATCTTTACTAACAGTACTGGCAATAATAATAATAACCACACCTGCTACTACTAATTACACCTGCTCTAATTTTTATATTAACACAATCATCTACATGACCTCTGTGCTGGTTTAAAGATACACAACATCTAAAGTCCCAGCATTACTAACCTAAATAAGGTAGTTTTCCATACAAATACTTTCAAACTACTATAAATATTATGCAGTGAGTACTTGGAACGTTTGAAGGTCACTCAGGTACGAGTCAAACAATGTTCTAAAATGACTATTAACTTAAAGCACAAATCAAAGCGGCTGCAGATCGTCTCTAATCGGCAGCAGTGCAGTTAATTAGCACATCATCAAATTAAGACACAACTTCAGACGCTCAAACACAACCAGACACTTCTGAAAAGCAACAACTCCCCATTTCCACTAGAGGACAAACAAGACCCGCGGAAGAGAGGATGTGTGTTCATGTGCTGCTCTCATCTCCACGGAGCCTGACACCATCCACACTCAGAGCTCCTCCACATACAGGCCACTGGTGCAATAATGAGCTGAAACCACGGTTTAAAATGTTAAATAGTGTCAGTATTTGTGTATTTGACAGATAATCACACACACTATTAAATAACCCCTTCTTAAGTATAAATGGACGGCGAATGGATATTAAGAAGGTCGTATTTTTAGGCCACGTTCCCTTGATTTACATTAAACTGAAGGATCTTGTAAAGGTCACCATGAACAAGAGGCACAATTACAGCAGGCAGAGCCTGATTTATTTCACGTGCGCAGCAGACATGACACAGGCCGGTGGGTGGGAAGTCAGCCATTTACCGCATGAGTGGAAAGGGGAGTGGAAATAGATAAATAAAGGCACAAACGGGGACAGAAATAGCTGCATGTGTGAGAAGCACATCATTAACCAGAGCCAGATTACAGTGGAGCAGCGTGTGACGCAGCCGCGTCCAGCGCTCTGACGTCAGAACGGCGGCCCTTTAGTGGATCTGGAGCCGGTTCTGCAGAATGCCACTGTTTGAGCATGGCTCTGGTTGTGGGGTCACTCTCAGCCCAGCGTGTCCCGTGTGGGTTTAATGGAAGTGCCTCCACGGCCGCCTGCACACGCTGAGCCGAGCGTCCAGGGAACACGGGCCGTCAGAACACGGGCCGTCGGAACACGGGCCGTCAGAACACGGGCCGTCGGAACACGGGCCGTCAGAACACGGACCGTCGGAACACGGGCCGTCGGAACACGGAGCAGCAGAACTGCTCGGCTCCTTCACTCAACATCCCCGTCCTCACATGCACACGCACGCACGCACGTCTAATCAGGCCCCGCGTTCCAGCGCAGGTCTGACGGCGCCGTTGGCCCAGTGGACCGAGCCCAGCAATCTGCAGCCAAACCAGGACACCCTGCTCCAAACCCTCAGCTCAGACCCCCACCCGCATCCCTCCATCACAAGCATCACAAGCAGCACAAAGCCTGAACCGCCGCCTCAAAGCTGTGCACGGAGCCGTCTGCTCCCAGACGTCTTTCAGGCCTGTGCACATGTTCTCCATGCAGACAGGCAAATATAATGGTTTTGCTTACATAAAAAAAAAATAAAATCTTAATTGGACAACTTCAGCAACGCTCTTAGAACCAACTTAGATTCTAATCACAGTATTTGAATTTGGAGCCGCATCTGCAATGACTCATATGAGCACGGCTAAAACCAAGATTCAAGAGGAAACTGGAGCACGTCACGTTTGACAAATGAATCGAGCGAAACTGAATGAAAACGTTGATGCTGATTTAAGTTGAAGCTGCTCATTTCGCTCTATGAGGAACACTCCTATTAATCAGACATCAACATGCTGCTAATGCACTCAAGCATCAGCATTATTTGAGTTATTTTATAAATAACTCACACAAATACTCTGATAATACTAATGCTCATTCTGCACTTAAGAGGTCACTTTCACTCTGGTAAAATAAACACTCAGGTGTATATTTTTATAGAAGATGCATTTGCAACAAAAGCAACAAATCTGACGTATGACTACTACAACAGTCACAGGTCAGAAATCTATTTCTATCTCTCACATTATTTATTCCCATGACTGTTGTTCTGGTGGGAATAATGTCAAAGCTGCCGCTGGTGTTATTTATAAAGAAAGAAATATTATAAGAACTGGGATGCCGAATACTTTACCAAGTCCAATATTAGATATCTGTAAACAGAAGGAAATGACTTGTTCTAGTCGGTCTAAAGAGTCCAGTGCTTGTTTGAGTGTAGGTGGATCTACTGACCTACTGTCCACGAACGCTGCATGAAAGCAGGCATCAGAAAGCCACGAGGCACAGCTTCCACACGAACAGCCTCCAGTCACAGACCTGAGACCTGAGACCCGAGGACAAGGACCTGCTGGACATACGAACAGCCTCCAGTCACAGACCTGAGGCCTGAGACCTGAGACCTGCTGGACACACGAACAGCCTCCAGTCACAGACCTGAGACCTGAGACCTGAGACCTGCTGGACACACGAACAGCCTTCAGTCACAGACCTGAGACCTGAGACCTGAGACCTGCTGGACACACGAACAGCCTCCAGTCACAGACCTGAGACCTGAGACCCGAGGACAAGGACCTGCTGGACACATGAACAGCCTCCAGTCACAGACCTGAGACCTGAGACCTGAGACCTGCTGGACACACGAACAGCCTCCAGTCACAGACCTGAGACCTGAGACCTGAGACCTGCTGGACACACGAACAGCCTTCAGTCACAGACCTGAGACCTGAGACCTGAGACCTGCTGGACACACGAACAGCCTCCAGTCACAGACCTGAGACCTGAGACCCGAGGACAAGGACCTGCTGGACACATGAACAGCCTCCAGTCACAGACCTGAGACCTGAGACCTGAGACCTGAGTCCTGAGACCTGAGGACAAGGACCTGCTGGACATATGAACAGCCTCCAGTCACAGACCTGAGACCTGAGACCTGAGTCCTGAGACCTGAGGACAAGGACCTGCTGGACACTTGAACAGCCTCCATTCACAGACCTGAGGCCTGAGACCTGAGACCTGCTGGACACACGAACAGCCTCCAGTCACAGACCTGAGACCTGAGACCTGAGACCTGCTGGACACACGAACAGCCTTCAGTCACAGACCTGAGACCTGAGACCTGAGACCTGCTGGACACACGAACAGCCTCCAGTCACAGACCTGAGACCTGAGACCCGAGGACAAGGACCTGCTGGACACATGAACAGCCTCCAGTCACAGACCTGAGACCTGAGACCTGAGACCTGAGTCCTGAGACCTGAGGACAAGGACCTGCTGGACATATGAACAGCCTCCAGTCACAGACCTGAGACCTGAGACCTGAGTCCTGAGACCTGAGGACAAGGACCTGCTGGACACTTGAACAGCCTCCATTCACAGACCTGAGACCTGAGACCTGAAACCTGAGGACAAGGACCTGCTGCTTGAATGAGAAGCTGTCGGACTCTCAGGACCGACTCAGGTCACTTCAGCTTCCCTGAGGAGCTGATGGAGGGAGTCCTGCTCAAGGCGAGGGGGGAGCTCCACTGCCTCACAGCAGCTGCTACCGTGTCCTCCAGGAGCAGACAACCAGTGGCTGATTCACTGTGTCCACATTAAACGCCTGTTTGTGCATCTCCTTCCAGCTGCACTTCACAAGCACAAAAGTCTGCAGGTAACAGCAGCCAATCACAGCGGGTCTATTCTGGTGACGAACAAACCCAACAACAACCTCCATAATGAGAACCTCCATCTGGAGATTCATTTGCAAACGGATGGAAACAATGTTGTGAATCACGTTGATTAGAAAAGCTGTAAATTAAAAGTTTATGAAAAATGAAACGTGAAGCTCAGGAGCTTCCAGTATGAGACCTCATTAGAGAGACGCAGCTTGTTTTAGATAATCGAGCCCAGAACCATGAAGCACGGCGCCGGAAGGAGAGGAACACTAACAACAAACTTGGCTTCTCTGTGATGCCACGCACACAAATGTTCAGACGGACAGTGTATAAATACAATCATCTCACAGACAGATAAGCAGCACATGGAACGTCAGTCCAACCAGACGTAGCAGCTTCAGTTCTGAGGCTCGTTTTCTCCTGTTCACTTATCAACAGACCAATGCAGTCATTAACAAGATACGAGATAGGTGAACATCACGGTGCTTTCTGTGACGTCATCCCTGAGGCCGGGACGTTGAGAATCGTCTCCTGGCTTCACGTGCGTTCCTTTGAGGACCGGGTTCTGCTGCTGAGACACTTCATGTCTGCGTCGCTGGAGCCCTGAGGTCCCGGCGCCTCTGCTCGGAGCCCGGCCGGCTGCACGGACCCGTCCGGGGAACCCACACGGCCCCGAGGAGCGAGGACACAACTCCTGTTGCTCACACGCTGTAAATCTGGGTTAGTGTCAAAACAGCAGCCAATGAAAGCTTTCAGTGTGCGTTTCAATCCTTCCACCCCCTCCTCGCTTGACGGTCCGCTCTTCATCTGGCAGCATTTCACCGTTCAGCATTCAGTCTGTGGCTGAATCGGAAGGAGACAATGGCTCAGATGCTTCCACCTCCATATGTGAAGAAGATGCAAAGCTGAGCAACAGAAGGAACGAGACAAAAGATGTTTACTGCTGATCAACACCAGCGACTAAACTACTCCTACTCCTTAAAAACAGTGGCTTTATTATGTGCAGAGCATTGGGTTTTGCCATTTGAGAAGCTGCTGGAAACAGGAATCATTGCATTTAGAGACATTTGGACTCACGGCGATGCTCAAAGCTCTAAGGGTCAACGACTTCAACACTTCCAGCTCATATTAGGACAAAGAAACGGACGACGCGTTGAAGGACAGACACAATGTCAGTTGATCCTGAGTGCAGGTTCGAGGCCGTGGAAGCTGCTGACAGACAGCGAGCCGCCGGTCTCTGGCCGTCTGTTAAAGCCGCCCAGCGCCTCATAGAACGGCACATGGAACGCTGCATTCTCTCACCGACCATCCTGGATGCGTTTGGCCACAGGCCATGAAGCAGCACAATCCTGTGTGCGCGTACTCAGCTTCTAATCGGATTGTGAGTCGTCAGCACGCGACTGCTGATTTTACAGCAGAATTACACGCGTTCAGGTTGAATCAAGAGGCTTCGGGGGATAAAACCGCATCTCAGCAGAGAGTTCAACAGGAAGGACTGCATGAAACGAGGAACGAGGGGTCGTTCTCGGTCACACTCCTCAGAGTGATGCTCAAGACCTGCAATTACTGTACCATGACGAAGGCAACAGGAGCCGGCGGAGCGGAGGGCGCTTCAACACAAAGACTGAGCAAAGACGTCCAAAGCAGGACATTTGTCAGTACCTCACGGCTGCTGCTCTGCGACGGCTCTCAGCTCATCAAACAGGGTTCACGTCATGTGATGCAGCTTCCACCACATCGTTCTCCAGACCGGTGAGGTCATATGGGTCTTTACTTTACTTCCTTTTATTCACGGATCAATGAGTCAAAGCCCTGATCCCTGTTCTTGCATCCACCGCCTCCAGCACCGGTACCAAAGCCATGCACGGCCGCCGTACGCCCTCCTGCTCCTCCTGCGCTCACACCAGGGTTCTCCGTTGGTCCGTGGGCTCCACATTCAGAACCGCTTCCTTCACCAGAGGCGTCTGACTGAGCTTCCTGCGTGGACAGATTCAAATCCCTGACATTTACCCGACCTGCTGATTGGACGGGAACCCACTTAGGGGTAGGACGGATTGGGATGAGTGGAGGCTGCGTCAACGTCAAGGCTGACTCATTCATCTGAGTCTTTGTATCAATTTGATAATAGGAATAAAAAGAACACTGAACACTGTGTACTGTACAACACACAGTTACACAATGAAGAACGGAAAAAGCAAAACTAATTCATTTTAATTCTCATTCATAACGGAAAGTCAAACAGTGGGAATATTATGATTAAGTCACCTCACCACTAATGTAACAGCCTTGTTTTTATCAGGGGTCAGACTGGGATGGATTGATGTGCAGAGGGTTAGTACATGTATATGAGTGGAGGATGCTGGAGATGGAGCCACGAGGACGACCGAGGAGGAGACAGATGGAAGTGCTGAGAGGACAGAGGTCGGCTGGTGTGGAGTGGATGCAGGACGGAGTGAGGAGGAGGCGGGTGCTTCGCTGTGACGAGCCCTGATGGGAGCGAGGCGGGTGGAGCTCCACCTGGTCTGAACACTGAGCAATGAATGCCACTGGAGATGGAGGATGGACGCCGTTTTCAGGCTGATGCTGAGGACGCTAGCATCTCCTGCTGCTGCATTCCCCACACACGCTGGGAGCCAGAGGAGGAAGGACTGGTTGCACCGGGCCGACCTGCACAGCCGCTGCCCTTCCAGCGCGCAGACCCCCCACGGAGGCCGGAGACGCCTTCAAACCCCAGAGGCCCGTGTGCCGGCCCGCTGATCCCATAGCAACCAGTATCCACGGCCAAATATTGGCCTCAAAGCAAATATTGTCTCAAGTGGTAGATGTGTTGCTGCGAAGCAGGCGGTGTCTCAGCCTTCTCCCCAACATCAAATGAAACACGCCGCGAACCACTGGCTCCTTCAATTCCACACACATTAGTCTTTCATTTCTCAGCACCATTTACTGGCAAAAAAATCCATTTCAGCGCATTTTACCTTGAAGCGCCTCTGGCTGATACGACACACTAACGTGTGTCACCACGATTATCAGCAATTTGACAAAACGTTGTCTGCAGCGGTCGGCGACAGCATCTGTCCACGCTGCGGCTTCATCAGCGGAGTATATGGTTATTTGGAGCTGGACAGAAAGCAGCTGATGTGATCCGGCCTCAGGCCATAAGGACCTGCTCCTTTACAGAAGCGCTAAAGGTAACGTCCTGTTCGTGGGTCTGCGTCACCTGGTTTCACACGAAGCGCGTGAAGCTGGACTCAGGCTCATAAACTGCCGTACTGTATGTGTGGAGGCGTCGTAACGTGGCGGCGGCGCCTCAGGGGCAACAACCCCACACAACCACTGCTGCTGCACATCAGCATCTGTTACGTCAGGCACCGGCGTCTCTCACCTCCAGCGCCGGCGAACGCAGCTTCCAGGGGCCGTGACTGCAGGTACTGGAAAACGACGAGTCATTGTGTGAGCTTCCTCTTACTGTATCTGTTCACTCACATATGTTACTATCAAGAGGCTGTGAATGTTCAAGGCTGAAGATGAATGTCTTTATTTTCAGCTCTGGTTTCACCTTCAGCTTCTGCTGCATGACGACCCTTGTTAATTGCAATAATAAAGGCAGTGTTGACAGCGTTAAGCAGCAATCAGCGTTATGACGTCTGCCATATTTAAGGCTCGCTGCTCCGACCAGGAGGGAGGCTGCGTTCAAACAGCTGCGCTTTAATCACGCTGGAAGAAAAGAGCGACACTCGTCCTTTTAATTAGGCTGCGCAGCTGATGAAAGCACAGGCAGAAGGCGCCGGTGACAGAGGAAGCAGGACTGACTCCGTCCTCTCCACATTCTCCATCAATGGGCTGGGAAGCACACGGCCTGTACAGAATGAGTCACTATGGGCTGGTGAAAAGGAGCAAATGAACAGTCATCGCTCCTTCCTGCCTCACTGCTGCACGGCTTCAAACCCACTCATTGTATGCGACAAGTTCAGTCCATTGGCGCGTTTTACTTTATTTATCAGATGATTTTGATCGGATCAATCAAAACCGTGCTCTTTTACTTTGACAGGAATTCACAGGTCGCAGTAAACTTCTTTGACTCAATGATAAAGTATCTGCAGAACGACGCACTTTACTTAATTGCGTTGATCTTCAGATCTGTCAGTCTGAGGTCCGTTTGCAGGAAGCGAAGCTCAGATTAACTGGACGCTGCTTGATACCAAACACGTAGAACTGATCTGAGGAGCGCTGCTATCGCTGCCAGTGAGCGCCTGAACAACTACAAAGAGAGCAGAACATACAGCAGCCTCTACGTGGTGGTTCAGCAGATATAAAACAGGCTTCAGTTAAAGAAGGTGTCCGATCATTCCATCCATGCATGTCTATTGTTGCATTCTGTGACTATAAAAATAAACCAAATCCAATCTGCAGTTCTCGTGTGTGCGTTCGCTGCACGTCACATGACAACACTTCCTCCACGAACTTCACACAACCTGGGGTCACGTGCAGACAACCGGATCAGAACTCCTCCAGGACCCGTCAGCTCTGAGCCGACACACGGGCTCCGCTCCCAAACTGCCTTCCTGCGCTTTTGTCACGCGCTTAATTCAGGACTGACAGGTTCATTATTTCACAAACACTGGTGCTTGTACACGGCAGCAATTTACAGTAACAGCTTTGAAATCTGACAAAAAGATTTTATTCCTCTGATTTTGAGCATTAACTCATCGACTGCAGCTTAAAGTAGACGTTGAACTGTTTCAGGATCCGACGGTAAATCTGAGAAAATGGACCGAGGTTGAGCTGCTCCTTCTTATTAATTGGCCTCCTGGAATTCTGTCGATATTTCCATTTCAAAGGTTGCAGCAGCTCATGATTCCTGCAAAATAATGTGTAAAGTCACCGAATAGCATCGAGGGAGCAATTAAATTCAAGCGTGGCTGCCGAGCGTCAAACGTGGTCCTGGGGTGAATCAGAAGCAGTGACGTCGCTGTTTCTAGAGATGGAGAACAAACCTTTGGTTTCACCAGCGGGTTCCAGTTAAAGCAGTCACGCTGCCGTGGCTTCTTCTGCAGAAGCCGCTGTTTCCTGCTCTAAAAGCCAGGACTCATTCCTACCACGCACGCTGTGAGGGCAGGCGTGTGACGGACAGAGTGGGAGCAGATATACATAGAAACTAAATGTGTGATGCTGATGAATGAGACTTGGAGCAAAGAGCCTTTCAGGTGTTGAAGCAGACGCGTCAGTTCGCATCGGCCACATTTGACCCTGATGTCAGCGCCGATCAGGATCAGGATCAGGATCCGGGCTGCGACTGCCGCTAACCCTGCATTAGCATTAGCATTCGCTAACCTCCGGCCTTGGGTTTGTCTATTGGAGCTGCACTAGA
This sequence comes from Betta splendens, assembly GCF_900634795.4. NCBI lineage: Eukaryota > Metazoa > Chordata > Actinopteri > Anabantiformes > Osphronemidae > Betta > Betta splendens. The sequence goes on along the minus strand of NC_040889.2, from coordinate 28,574,705 downwards.
AATCCAGCTCTGGGAGCGAGAGAGCACGATGGCGACGGGAGAGAACAGCTCACGATCCAGCGCGATTTCACTAATTCTGTTTATCTGTGCTGTTTAGGTGGAGCCTTTGATCACAGATGCAAACATCATGTAAAAACAGGACGATGACATGTTAAATGCACCACAGCATCAGACCAGGCTCCATCACGCGACGCCCTGTAATGAAGGGGTTTCAGAACACGACCCACAGCCTGGACTTTACTGAGGTCTGAACTGAAGGGTTTACGTCTATCACTAATCTGTGCATTCCCTCAAAGACCCATCAGTCTGTTATACAGCGCCGCATCAGCTGTCACACACAGTGGAGGCAATTTCATGGCACGAAGCTGCACGGCTGCCAGAGTATTTATTGATGCGAGCGCCGATAGCAGCAGCAGGACGACGTGTGAACGGGCTCAGATTCAGCCAAACGCTGCCGCTCGGACGCGATGGAGACTCATAAAGCTGCTGCAACCAACCAAAACATATGCAAAAGTGAAGCAGGAGGTTCTCCAAGCAGCAACATCCGTCCTTTTAATCTAAACACTACAACAATGGGAACGGGCTGCTGGACTGTTAATGTCACCGTCTCATCAGTCATTGAGATGGAACTGATGGAGTTCTGAAGGTGCTGTTGGCAGCTGTTCCTCAGAGCGGCACGAGGCCCACGCAGCATCAAAGAGCTGCAGCCAAAGCGTCACACAATGATGAAGCATGGTTCAGAGAGCAGCTCCTCTGCTGCTGCGTGACAGAGATCATTTCCCACCAGCCGAGCGGGACTGTGCGACCACCTGATACCTCTGAACGGGCCTCATCAGCCGTCAGTGCAGCTCACACAGAGGAGAATGGCAGCGCAGCTCTGCAGCGGCTGGAACCTGGGCAGGTCACAGGTCACAGGTCACAGCAACATGTGAAGCAGTGAGACCAGGTCACGGGACACGGACGTCTCCTTTGTTGTATGTGAATAATACTGGGACGGGATAATATAAGCACACGGGCATCATGATTCACTCCGTAATTCAGTTACATTAGTGATAACAAAAATAATAAATGATAAAACTGTGGAGAGCTGCTTTGTCTGAATTGAGTGTAGTTGGGTCAAGTTTGTTGAAGGTCTGATGATTACAATAACTGAGAGGTGAAACATCTGTGGACCTGCACCTCGACTCAGGAGCGGCTCCAACCACTGGTGTTCTCACCCCAGGAATCAACAACCACTGGAATACGAGCATATATATAAAAATAATACGAGCATCAGTGAGAGCTTCACGACCGCAGGAGGACGTTCGTTTATCAGCTGATCTGCTCCACTCGTCTCTCGCCCTCCGCTGCTGCTGTGAGCGGGATTTCGTGGAAAAGATAAAATTCAAGGATTTCCTATTCATGCTGACTTCTACTCTTTAAAAACCAGGGGCTTTGGAGCATCAAAGATGGAAGGCTGGAAAAAAGCCGCTGTCGTGGTTCTGCATCGCAGGAATCTCTCATGTGCAGCGACAACTGCCTTCTTGTTACCATGGTTTCATCAGCACATGTATTCCAGCGTCTCAACCTGGAACCCAGTTCATACTGGGAAGTCTGGCTTCACTGGTTTAATGAGCAGCCACAGGTTAAGCTGCTCATTCCCAGATGGGTTGTGACCTCGGTTTTGCTTCTTAACATAAAAGGAAGACGAGCGAGCGCATTCAAACACGTTCAGCTTCTTTAATTATGGGATGCAGCGCATGTGGCAGTTCGTCACCAGAGGCTTTCAGACCCCGTGCACTCAGGCCTCATGGTTTTATTGGACTTTCTTTCTGTAGGCGTGAGTGTGATTATTCTGTCTCTGTTTTCAACTGTTTAATAACAACAACAACAACAGCAATTTGGTTGTTTGGAAAATGATATTTTATTCAGTCTGAACTTTTAAAGTCTAGAACAAAGTGTAATTAAATAAATAAAAAGGACTTGGTGGCCGTTATCACAGCATCAATAAGCTTTTTCTTATCAGATATTTTGTGCTTTTCATAAATAAAGCACAAAAGACAAAATACAGCTGAAGACATTGTATTTCTCTAAAATTGGATTTAGTGTCTTCAAAGATAAAATTCAAAAACTAATTAATTCACAGGCGGCAGAGGCTTCAGATGTGTGTGACTTTCAGTTTGAAAAGGACCCTTGTCCATGAAATGTGCACAAAGCAGCAGGTTGAGTCTGTGATGACTCGTTCAACAAGGCAGCTTCACACGTGGAGGTCAGTGAACCACTCAGCACACTGACCTTCCAACGGCCCAAGTCAACACCAACCTGCTGCACACGAACTGCCGGAGACGCTTTAAAGTGTTTGTCTGCCGTGAGCGAGGCCGTTTACAGAAGGAGTGCTGCACACAGACACACACAGTGAGTGAGGGAAGGCAACACCGCCTGAATAACAACCAGCGCTTGTGATGCTCACGCTGCCGATAGCAGACGGCACCAAGGAGCTGTGCTACTCCTGCATTAATGGAGAGCGATAACACAAGCAAAGCAGCGAGCTGTTGTTCCTCCAGGAAGGACTCAATAACACGCAGCCATGTTCACAACAACGCCGATTTGCTGGAGGCGGTCAAAAAAACCAAAGGCTGCTTCAGACCAGCTGAGTTCAGCTGCAGGGACCATGTTTGAACGTGACAGGAAACAGCTGGTGCTTCACTGGAGCTGCTCCGATCAGGGTTTGGTCACAATGTCCACACTTTAGTTCATTAGCAGTTATTGGTTCTGGAAAAGAATCAACAGCACCACAGTTTCTACATCTCTGTCTTATGGTTCCGTAGTTCTGAAAATGGAAGTGAAGATGCTGGCGTCGCTTGCCAGAACCAAACCTCCACCACAGAGCTCGTTTACAGTCCCAGCCCTTAAATGTGCGACGGAGGAGGACGAGAAGATGAAAACGCGTCAGACGAAACCATGAAGTCAGTGAAGCATGAAGGTGGAGGAGCTCAGTCAGACCTGGAGCCGTGGGTTCTCGCTCGCTGAAGGCTTTTACTGAGCTCCGTATGAGGACAAACGGAGCACGGAACCCTCCCTCCAAACCAGAATCAATTAACGTCTAACACTTGTCTGCTCATGCATCATTTACTGACTGTCACAAAGTTTTTCTGAAAATGTCAGAGGTTCATTCTATTGTAAAATTTGCATAAAGTACATTTCACTACATGGATTCACGGCCAACGTTATTCAGATGAAGCTCGGAGCCAAACGAGCAGTTTCACCATTACAGGCACAGTAACGGCTTCTCGTCGAATGGTTTTTCCATTTCACTGCGTCTCGACATGATGATGATGAGAGTCACCTGACCTCAGATCAGTTCAGGCCCGAACTCACTGGCTTTCAGCTGTCCTCCTCCACGCAGCGCTGTCATCTGTGGAACAGGGACAGCTCCGAGCCCTGGTTCCGATCCGTTTCAGCCTCCTGGCGCTGACTTGCTGCTGGCAAACACAGATCAACAAAGTGCCTGTCACAGATTGAGTCTTCTCACGTAGCCGCTTGTTCTCACATTTCAGTCAGAGAAAGCGTTAGCGGAGCGAATGAACGACCCAGAATGTGACTCTGAGCAGGATGCAAACCTGAAGACGTGACACGCGTCCAAGCCACATTTACTGACAAAAACAAAGGATTTAATAGAAAAGCCCTAGAAGACACTGTTAAAGCAGGCGGGTAATTGTTGTGTCATCAACATCTTTTTGAATGAAGGGAATGAGACTAGAGTCTCAGGTTCTGTGAAGGGACCAGAGGCTGTTTGACCGTCCTTCAAGTTCAAGCTAATAAAAAGCAGCCTATAATTTACTGGTAAAACATTCATTTCATTTGTTGGTCACTGTAGCCGTTTTTACCGGTCCAGGGTCACGGATGAATGACTTTCATTACGCTGAATCTCTTCCATACTGTATATTTAGGGATCAACAGCTGTGCTGCATGAGCCTTTCATTCAGTGTCTATTCAGACGTGGGCTCGTTTTAACATCCCACCCTGCACCGTCCACGTCCACGTCCACGCATCAGGAAGGATGAGCCCATTGTAAATCCCTCATTTGCGCCGAGAGCAGCGGGCTGCGCGCATCGCGCGCCTCATGACGCTTCTCTCCGCCACGCACCGGGAACCGGACTGACACCGGCACAGGGCGCGACCACAGCTCCGTCCTCGCGCTCAGCGGCCGATGCTCGTTCTTATTCGAAGGAGTGGACGTCTTTTTCTGTTCGTTTCTTCAGTGGACGCCGCAGTTTCCCACAACAAACAAGGTAGGAATAGTTGGTAGTTTATATGAATGGAGTCGTTTAACACCACAGCTATAAGAACGCGTGTTTAAATGCTGACATCATGTTGTGGCTGTAAGTTTGTAAATCCTAAATCCTGGTTTGCACTTCGCGACTCTTGGGCGACGGCGAAGACGAAGCGGCTCCGACGCGCGCCCGCGCCGCTCCACGCTCCGCGCCGCTCCGCGTCGCGCTTCGCTCCAACGCCCGCTTCTCCGCCTCAGACCCACGCAGGCGCCTCTTGGCTGCGTTTGCCCACCTGCCTTTCACATCTGCACCAACACTCCTTCAAATCGACGCGCAAAGTTCCCTCCAACCCCAAAACAAAGCAGCGGCGCGTGCCGCGCAGCGGCTGCTTTGCGCGCGGTGTTGGCGCAACGTGCGCCTTTAGATTTTCTGTGGTCTCTCCGTTCATTATAGGGAAAACGAATGTGCGCAGAAGTGTATCAAGTTCCTATTTGCGTACTCACACAAAGGCGCAGCTGTATTAACGGCTGGCGTCGAAACCTGCTCAGCACAAATATATATATTACAGTTTATAGATCAAAGTAAATACGTCTGGAACACGCGGGTGTAAATGGTGAGGGAACCGTGGAATCCGCTTCCCTCTGCGGACCATTCACCGACGGAAGGACTGGAACACGCATGGAGGGATATTACACAATCAATCCATGCAATTTCTGAGATTATGTCTTTGGATTAAGATGGATTTTCCAAATACTCTGGGGAGGCAAATTACAGGCTCACGTCATTTTTCTTTCAGGAAGAATGTCACGATGACTGATGATAAGTAATGAAGCAGGGCGTCATGAGTTTGACCGCATGACTCTTTGTTGTGTTTAAGCTGTTCTGCAGGTCTCCTCGCTGAACGTGGTCCGGTCACCGATAATGTGCGATGATGGCTGTTTAATGAGGTTCCACTGACATGGTGAAGACAAAGCAAATGTCTGGAGGTGACAGACATTTCCTAAAACAGCTTTCCTTTTGAAATGCAAAACGCACTTTGTGTGATTCATCACTTTTTTTGCACAAGTGAAACAGCAGCGCTTTTACACGCTCTGCTTTGAAGCCCAAGGTTTAGTTTGACCACAGGCACAAATCTGAGTGACTGTGGAGAGCATCGTTTCCGCTCAGGCTGAAAAAGCCTCCAAAATCACCTTTGTTCAATAAATGCTAAAAGACTTCCATTCAGGAAACGGGGCTTTTTAGCCACAGTTGGAGCGGTTACCGGATAACAGAGGTGGACACGCTGAAAGAGCAGGAACACAACACCAGCCTCTTCTACAGCAGCCTGTCATTTCCTTCTGTAGCTCCCACAGAATAGAACAACAGGGTATTTAAAGCAGCTGGATGGTGAAGAATCATCTCAAAGCTCTGATTCATCGGAGCATTTCCTGAAACAATCATCAAGTTTAGCAGCACGTCTGGCGCGTCGCACTGAGCTGGACCCGGAGCCGCACAATCACAGTCACATCAATCTTCCATTTGCGTTTATGCACAAGCTTCGTGTCTCTGACAACATGCCGGCGCAAAAGCCTCTCCTCATCTGGTTAAAGCTGCATTTCCAGAGCTGCGCCGGAGTCATTATTCTCTCACAGCTCCTCCACACAGAGAAGCAGAGGTGAGTCTGCAGCGATTGCACCATCTGAGGTTTCTCACAAACGACACATTTTCCTGTCGTGATGAAGGGGAACTTTTTCAGACAGGAAAGAAAAAGGTGCCAACAACAACAGCGAAGCCCAGAAGGCCGTGCACACGGCAGCACGCGTCCTCCCGTCCAAAGCCTGGAAGCGGCCGCACGCAAATGATATCCAATCATTGGGTCCCGTTGGAGCTGGGAACAAGGAGCGGATGCAGAGCTCAGCAGCTCGTCAGCTTTGTGCTCAGCTTCCAGGGACACAGATACTGTGGCGTCTGCATCTCTGGGGCCGTTTTAGACTCTCTTTGTGAACACGGAGCCGGTGGACAGTTACTTAGAGCAGGAAACAGCCCAGAAGGTCAGACTCGCAGGGAATGATTGGTTTTCTTCCATCTAAATGTTGCCGCTGCCCTGAAGCTTTGCCACAGTTGTCACAATTCCACTAATTGATCGTTGGTTTTTCCTATAAAGCAAAGAGAAATACTGGATAATCCTCAGTGTTAAATGAAAGCCATGAAATCCGCTCACTCGGCACCTGAGCCTTTGACCGTATCCCCAGTCAAAGGCTCGTGCTCTCTAACAGCATGCGTTATGTAACGCTTGCACGTACACGGGAGGCGGGTCACGGCCCGCTTCTCTGCCGAGGCTGATGCTCACGCTCTCCTGGCCCATAATCTAAACTCCCCCCAGTCAAATCTCACGCCTGGCCTCTTTCGAACCTTTCCCTGACACTGTTGTTCCTCCATCATGACTTTGACGTGAGGACCAAGAACAGCTTCTGATCAAGGACTTATTTGGGAATTACTAATTAGACGAGGAAGCGCAGGTTTCCAGGAAATAGGCAGTTTGATCCTACTTTGGTCGACTAATTGTGATCCAGTGAATGCAGAGCCATCCCATAATGAGATCAGCATAGTCTAAATGGAAACAAAGGGTGATTCAGAGCGAGCTGCATGGCACCGTCTTGATTCTGTGCTCAGCTGATTACTCACAGCCCGGTGCTTTGCGACTTGTGTTCATGAAGACCATTCTTTTAAATCTATCTGGAGATCTGGCACACGCACACGCAGCGGATCCACGAGGAGCCGCTTGAAGCCTCGTTTGTCCTCATTATGATCATCATATTCATGGTGCGTCTGCTGGTTCGTCACTTCCAGGTTTAAAATGAACGAGGGGCCGGAGAACAACCTGAGCCAGCTCTGCGACAACTGGACGACCTACAACTCCTCCTCAGGGTCGGCGCTGCCTCCGAACAACATCACCTACGTTGGATTTTACCTGCACCAGCCGTCCACCGCCGCCATCTTCATCGTGTCCTACCTGCTCATCTTCCTCGTGTGCATGGTGGGGAACGGAGTGGTGTGCTTCATAGTCCTGCGGAGCAGGAACATGCGCACCGTCACCAACCTGTTCATCCTGAACCTCGCTGTGAGCGACCTCCTGGTCGGGATCTTCTGCATGCCCACGACCCTCCTGGACAACATCATCACAGGTGAGCGGCCCAGTGCCGGTCCGGGCCCAGCCGGGGGAAGCTGGGGTCCATGTTCTAGTTCCCCAGAGGATGAATCCTAACTCGTTTCCATCATACTATAATTCAAAACTCCTCGTGTGTGAAGGAAGGAAAGAGTGTAAACAACCTGACAGCAGCTGTTGGTTTTTAGCAGGCTGTGGTTAAAGGGTTGGAAATGGGCATTTTAATGGCGGCCGTCAGGAGTAAGAGCAGAACACTGTCCTGATCCGACGCCATAGACGGCCGCTTGAGACAAATATCGCATAAATGACGGCAAATGAACAACACTTTATCAGATGCAGCTTCTTTAATATCCCACACAATGAGTGATTTACTGACACCACAATTCTGAGCCAGACTCCATTCAGCCCATTTCCTCCACTGCCTTTAAACGCAGACTCCTGTGGAATGCGCTCAGGGCTTTAAACGGTCCTCAGCCGACCCCGATTCAACTGACAGCCTTGACTTACATCAAGACACAGCATGTGCCAGTTTAAGGCTACATGTGTCAGAGGCTGTGTGTATCAACAGGAATCAGAAAGGAATCAGTGTGGAGAGATGAAGCTCTCAGGCTTCATCAGGAGACCTGCCAGAACTCAGGTCTAAGTAACACATCATCCAAATGTACACGTTTGAGGAATAATAAACAGTGTTCATAACTGAACCAAACCCAGTAATAAAGCACAGTAGGACCTTCCGCTGAGCAACAAGACAAAGCAGATGCGACTGGAGCTCTGTTTAAGGCTTCCAGCAGCCAGTCAGAGCGGCACGTCTCAAATCAGAGCCGAGTAGGAGAGAAAGTGATGCCTGGAGAGCAGGGTTCCGTTAAATCAGGCTGTGGCTGCAAAAAGAGCAGTAGTCATATGAGAAACTCAGAGCATGTGACTTCTGTGTCAGAGATGAAAATTGAAGTCTGAAGTCTGCTGTAATGCAAACCACTGTGTCAGAGAAACTGGGCCGAGCTCATCATCGGTCCACCTTCGCTCTGAGGGCGCGTGATGAGAGGCGGCTGCTGCTCACTGGGCTTCTCTAAAATTAGTGACATTGGTGGGAAAGCGCTGGTGAATATATGGAGCAGCTTAAAACAGATAGAAAAATACTTCTGTGCCTTAAACGGGATTTCGGGTTCAGCGTTCCCTGGAGATGCCTCCTAGCAACGCGAGGCACGACTCCGGCTTTTGGTTACGCTTGTAGTTTATGCTTTGATGAAAACCCCACATCAGAGCTGGTTACACAATGCACTCTGCCACCAGCCAACTGCACAGATCTAACTGCTTATCAGGTCACTGAGTATTTGGTGAGTCTGGACAGCTAACAATCTGCCATTGTGTCTCAAAGTGAGCGCTCGTCTAATTCACCATTACTGTTCAAGGAGCTGCCGTTGGTGACTGACTGGCAGCGGTTCATGACATCAAAGGCAAAGACGGGGAAAAGGATGAAAGCAACAATTAAAGCCAAAGTGTTGCTCCTCATTAAGTCCTCAGGTCACAGTTTGGGACTCGTGTTTGAATATTGTGTTGTGTTGAATAAATGATGCATTACGTGAGAACACTTCCATAAAGGTGGGAGGACCCGTTCTCTCCATCCAACGTGTGGCGTCCACACAGCGTGGACGCTGTGCTGTGTTTGTGACACTTCTCTTGTCCAGTCACGTTGCTAAGGCTTGTGGGCCTTTATTTTTTAATACACTGGAGGTCCCAGCTTCTGTTTAAGCAGTAATATCCTCTGCTCAGCGACTGTCACCACCCGCCTCATCTATTAGTCATGCAACGCTTTTCCCTAAAAAGCTGCTTTTAGCTCCGACTGTGAGTCACAACGTCAAACACTGCTTTGATCAAACACTATAGAAACATCTCATCAAGGTTTTGCCCCAAACTCTGATGACTCTCCTGTGGCGGATGTCTGCACTCACAGCTTTCCACTCCTACAGCGCTCGCATACTGTTTGGGTCTAGTCTGCTGCTCCTTACTATTGGAAATGGAGGAACACAAAATTTGAGTGCTAAAAGCATCTTGGTGGCTAATTTCATTTAAAATCCTTCTGGCTTCTTACATGTACTTCAACAAAAACCCACAAATCTTAACTTTAATCCATTATTATCTAAAAGCATTAGATTTTTACAGCTGACTACAACTAATATTATTATTAGTTTGATACAGTTTGGCAGATGCAAATTAAAACCAATCAAGTAGCAACATGACATTTGGCAAAATAATTACTGAACTATCTCTGTGGGTTGTCATTCCACACAATACAGTTCAGCATCTGTCAGAGCCCATGAAGCAAAGTGTTTTCTGCTGCCACTGAAAACACACGTTTAAAAATGCTGCTCTCTTTTTTTGACTACAGATGAAGACGTGATTTGCATTTAAATGTGATGCAGACGAGAACAAAGTGCTGTTTTCTTTGAAAAAGAAAAACTTTGAAAAACTCAACAACAGGCTTCTCGTTGTCGCTTTTGCAGCGTAGCGGATGAATCATCCCAAGCTGAACACAGATCACGCTTGCCTTGTTCGTAGCCACCTCCAGAAGGTGGTGGAACACGCATTCTGATACAACGTTCACTGTGTCAGTCGCAGAAGTAGATCAAGACGACAACATAGACGTGAAATGAGGCCACTGCTCAATGAAAAGAGTGAAAGAGTAAAAAGGATGATTTGAACCTGGGATGTATGTGTAAAATAAGGTAGATGAAACGAAAGCAAAGCACTGTAAAACATTGTGAAGTTTTTTTTAAATGCCTGTGAAACTCCTCATTTTCATCTTTACCTCTGGTTCCATCCAAACGCTCCCTCATCCTCATTAGCCTCCTCTGCAGTTCATCACAAAGGCCACTTTTGAGGTCTGAACAGTGAATGTGGTGATGAATCCGCTGAATTGCTTTCTCCTGTCACTAGGATGGCCCTTTGGAAGCCTGGTCTGCAAAATGAGTGGGATGGTGCAGGGGATTTCTGTGTCAGCATCGGTCTTCACTCTAGTTGCCATTGCCGTAGACAGGTACAGTGGTGTTTTTCTCTATTACTGCTGCTTCCTAGAACACTTCAGACAATAAAGAACCACTCAGCACTTATCCAGCGCCAGGTCTTCTTTTACAGGCAGGCCTTTTCCCCATGTACTCTGCTCATATGAATGCAAGTCATTAAACATGTTTGTGTGTGCTAGCTGAGTGATAAGTAGAGGTTGTAAGATAGTGTACTGCCGATATCAGAACCAGTGCATATGAATGAAACAAACCAAGGTACAGAAATGTCGAACTAAAGGTCATGCGTTTCGACACTTTGATAGAGAAGCTAGAGATTAAGCAGTGACAGACAAGCTGAGCCCATCTCATTCCTACAGGACCTGCTCTGTTGTGTTTATACAATCACAAACATGACTTAAATAATAACCTAAAGCCTTATATGCCAGGGATGAAGCACCACTGCTCCGTTCCCACACAATCAGCTGATGTGGCTCAAGTGTGTTCAGCCACACAGAAACTGGAAAACACTCACTCAGCCTTGTCGCTGTGCCCTTCTACGTTCAGGAATTCCTAACGAAATGTGGCCTGAGCCATGAATCAAAACAGTAAATTTGCAGACGGCCTTTTTAGACATTGAGGTTCCAAATGTCACTGAAGCTCTGCTCGGGCTCATCTTTTTCTTAAAAAGACGACATACTTGTTCTTTTAAAAGAAGTAATAGTTTGGTTAGTTGTCCTAAGTTTTCAGCTCTGCATTACAGTCAGTCTGAAAGCAGATATGTACAATTAGTTCTCAGGAACTGCAGCTATTTCCATTTAAACAGCTCATGAAGGAATCAACCAACACAAATGAAAAACAGATACTTTGCTAAACTCCTTGGAAACCAGGTCTGAATTAAACTATTATGCATTTGCCTTGATTGACCTGTTCGATACCACCTTCGTGTTTATTAATACAGTAGGTTGTTTGTTATTTCAGTTGAGTATAAAGGAAAATTACATTACTTATTATTTATGGACCTGCACAAGCAGGAGAGAACCGGAGCATCATGTTGACACACATCACAGCAACAGCCCAACAGAATAATATAGCACATCCGAAAATGATACAAAACCCAATGATTCCTCCTGGAAAAGCTCAGTTTTTCTAAATAGTCTTGAAGATGAGACCTAGGGAGGTCTGCTGGGTCAGAAACAGCTAAAGGCAGAGAATATCTGTGAATAATGAAAAGCCACAACAAGAGAGAAAGAAAGCACTAAGTAATGACATGCACAGGTTTTATATAAATGAATGTCAACAAGAGCTCAGTGCTTCGAGGGAGAGACCCGAGCATCCAAAGACCAAAGAAGCACGACAGCAGTGACTCAGGCGACTCTGAGCCATCGGACACAAAGGCTGTGCCTGGAACACCTGCAGTCTCCTGGAATAACACAGTAATATGAATATCTATGACTAAAATGCTTGTCTCTATATTATTGTTACTATATTAATAATCAATTCCAGCACAGATGTGTCCATGTACCACTGAAATGATGATAGAAAGTACAGGGAGGACATTTTTAACAGTAGACTCGTGTGCCTGCATCTCATTCATCCGCTCTTTTTTCAATCCCTTTGCAGATTCAGATGCATCGTCTACCCATTCAAGCAAAAGCTGACCATCTCCACAGCCACCTTGATAATAGTCATCATCTGGGTGCTGGCCATATCCATCATGTGTCCCTCCGGCGTGATGCTACAGGTGACAAAGGAACACAGCGTTCGGGTTTTACTGGGCTACGACAACAAAACAAGTCCATTTTACTGGTGCAGAGAGAACTGGCCCAACCAGGAGATGAGGAAGATTTACACAACTGTCCTGTTCGCAAACATCTACCTCGCCCCCCTGTCACTCATCGTCATCATGTATGCCCGGATTGGCATTACGCTTTTCAAGACAGCTGTTCCCGGAGGAGGAAAGCCCGGCCATGAAAACCGCCACACCGTGTCAAAGAAAAAGCAGAGGGTGATAAAGATGCTTCTGATAGTCGCTCTGCTCTTCATCCTTTCCTGGCTGCCGCTGTGGACCCTCATGATGCTGAGCGACTACGCCAGCCTGACAGAGAATCAGTACAGGATCATCAACATTTACATTTATCCCTTTGCCCACTGGCTAGCTTTCTTCAACAGCAGCGTCAACCCCATCATCTACGGTTTCTTTAACGAGAATTTCCGCAGAGGATTTCAAGCCGTGTTCAAGTTCAGCTTGTGCACAGTGGACGGACAGAGGAGGAAAACCTACTCGCACAGGCTGCAGGGAAACTCCGTGCTCCCAGCCAATAATGCACAAACTTCACTGGAGCCCATTTCTCTCAACAGCCTGGATAAAAACACCTCCAGGAGACTCAATCGTGTCACCGAGCAGGATTTGGTCATGGAGGACTTGGAAAAGGGATCATGCAGTAGTGGCGGTGTGACAGCCGTGTCCATTTGAGTTGACAGAGACATTCTTCAAGGTGACAAGCAAAGGTCCAAGTTTCAAGGAAACTGTTCGTACAGAACTACTCGAAGCAAAGCCATCCAGACAGAGCAACTAAACTGCAAATCTCGAAAGCCGACAGTTTAAAAGCTGATGTCTAATCTGTCAAATGCAATTTGAAATGAAAAATGAGCGCTGCCATGAGGTAGATAAGAAATAGGACAACACTGGCCCTCGAGGGTCCGGCAGCAAGCGGTGCGTTTGGTGGCTCAGGTTTAGCTCTGATACAGATGCCTTCGTGAAGAGACTGCTGGACTCAGCAAATGTAAGAGTGAGAACGAAGCTTTTCTTCTCACCTTTAAGGAAATGCATGTTGCCATGTTATGAAATGGAAGCAGTTCTGTGTCCAGTTGTCAACAAGGGGAAAGGTCTAATTTTCCAATGCATAGTTTACCGAGTTAATAACGGGCTGCTCCACCAGCTGCCACTATCAAAACAGTGCACAAAGACGCAGGTCACACATTAATTACAATAACTGAGTCACTCCAACCTCGGTCTTCAGTGCTAATGACAATAAGTACCCTGAAGAGGAAAACCTGACCTGTAGAATGAGTCGTGCCAAATATTTGAACCATTACTGTTCTGGAAGAGCGAGCAAATAACAAGCCAAGACTTCTGCACAGCGACAGAAGCTGTAAAACCTTTCTGGACCAGCACCATTTAACAGGTGGTTCAGGAAGTGACAACTAAGATCTTTCTACATCTGCAGCTCACATTTTAAACTGGTAAATGAGTCCTAGTGTTTGTACAGTAGATGTTTCATGCAGGACAGTGCTTCATTGTAGATTTACCATCAAGGACTTCACCATTCGTTGTTTTCTCACTTATGCTTGACGACACACATTATTTACTTTTCCAATTACGCAGGTGAGTTGAGGACCAGTCAAGTGTGATCTGACATCGTCTTTTCATCACTCATGTGAAGCTGAAGCAACTTTACAATTTTTGCCTTGAAAAGCATTTAACAAAGATGCTTATTAGCATTCAGTGACTTTGACGACTTGCCAATAGCCGAGACTCATTATTCTGATTAATGAGTTTATTATAACTCTAATTAACATCATTCTGAGGCCTTTGATAAACTCTCATGCCAACAGGACCATTGTTTCTGTTTTACTAAATTCAGGCCACATACTGGAGCTTTTTTTCACAAACAAAAAAGGTTTTGCTGTCAATTAGCTGAACAGTAAAGTTAATTGAAAGTGAAATCTGCTTTTGACGTTGTCCAGTATCTGTTGTAGAAGAAGCAGTGAAGGTTTGAGATTAGTCTGCAGCAGAAGAGCGCCCTGACACGAAGGTGTGACAAAATAATTCCAGACTCATTATTACATTTAAACATTTTAATTTGTAATCTGTATTTTCAGTTTAAATAACAGTTTTTTTTAAATTTTCCAATATGTTTGGCTGATGAATGTCAGTAAATAAACTACAGACGTAGGGAAAAAAAACAATAAACACGGTTCAGAACCAGGACAAAGCAAAGCTGAACAATAAAATTTTAAACGAGTTGCACTAAATTGAATTTACTATTGATAGTAATACAGTATGTTGGGTTAAGGTTCCAGCTGAATGAATTACCATCCATGATTTTATTCAGGATCTGCTCTGTAAACATACAACAGGAATCCGATCAGAATTTATTCATGACTCTCTCATAAGCCCGTTATGAATGTGCCATGTGAATGTCACATCAGTGTTCTGCTGTTTTTTTTTTCTTTTCTCTCTGTGAATGTTTTGTGCAGTCGACCGTGCAGTAAATAAGAAAATATCTTTCGTCTAATGTGAGTATGTTTAGTAGGAGTAGGAACGAAAACGTGATTATGTTTGTCTGTGTGAATTTATGATTTGGAAAGTTCTTGCTGGGTTGAGAACTTAAAAAAAAGAAACCATAGGGGATGTGCTTACTTTACATCTTTACTCTTCTAGTGTCTGGTATTATTTTTAAAAAAGATTATTTTAATATCTGTACAGCACACATGTAAAAATGATACTATACTAATAATTCACTGCATCCTCTAACTTCTCAAATGGATATAAAAAGGTTTGAAACCACAGGCGGCATGCTACTGTACATGGGCTGGAAACCATCGTGGAGGTTCTTAGCTTCTGTCCTGGTGCAGTAACTAAACCCATGTCACAGACTTCTCTACAGTGTTTTCAGAACATCCATAAAACAGGTGTCACGTTCTCACACTTTGATTGTCTGATTTGCTCTTTTTCACTGCCAGGCACAGACCAACTTGTGCTGCAACAAGAGGGTTTAGTTGTCCGGTCTCTGAGCTGTTCTGCAGTAACCTCACGTCTACTACTGCAGTCAAAGCCGGGGCTAAAAGATTTGGACAGTTGTCAAGAGAAGGCATCTCAAGTTAGGACAGGATGTCCACATCATCCGGGTCGCTGCATGTTTACCGCCCCCCCTTAAATCCACTGGAAGCTGTTTGGCGTTTTGTCACATCCTAGTGACTGGCTCTTCTGGTGACTGCGTGCAAAATGAATGAGTGAATGGATTGTTGAAATGTTACAGCTGAACTCACACATACTTGCAACCCACAGAGCTGAATGAACCTCCAAGATGGCACCAACCCATTTATTTGAATATTGCCTTTTCACCAGTTCCAAAATCCTTCTTTTTCAATACCTTCTTCTGGAATATGCATAGTTAAAGTTGATGCTATCAGTCGGCTGACAGACAATTTTCAGCCAGAGTGTGTTTAAGAACACTTGGAAACCGAATCCAGCTCCATGTCTGTCAGCTTCAAGTAGTTTGTACAATAAATGGAAACGAACTTTCTAAACAGAGAGAGCGAGCACAAAGTGACAGGTGTTTCACTATTGAGTGTAATGAATCTGTAAATCTCGTTGCCTGTGGTGAAACCCTCCTGCTTCTATGTCAACCCTGTATGGATGAACAGCTAAACGCCCTTTTGGTACCTCTGTACTGTTTAGTTTGCATGTAAATATATCTTGTAGCATGTGTGCTTTCAGTGTTTGCACATACGCATCCCTAAATAATCTTTAAAACCTTTATATGTTGGGACACAAATGATAGTTTTTACATTAAGAAGAGATTTTATAGAGCGTAAACGTCCCATTTAATTGTGAAGGGCTATTCATCACGCGATCTATTACCTCTGTGATTGTCTGAACAAAACCCAAGTGCAGGGTTTTAGAGTCAAAGTTGTTGGTATTGAAACAGGCCTGATGACGTCACTCATACTTTTCACTGCACCTGATTTGATGTAATTTATGAAAAACAATCAGAATTGATATAATTGATATAAATAACAAAAACTCTTGTGCCTCAAGGAAATGTCAACACAAATAGTAAAATAAATAAATAAATCTGTTTTGCATAACTGATACTATGAACTAAATTTTATTATATTATCGTACATTTTCCCTCCTAAGGGAAATAAAAATAAACTAAAAGGAAAACAGTAAAAGCAGAGCAATCCAACCATAAGATGCCACATTCTGCCATATTGGGATTCACACTGAAGTGGTCCCGTGTTTTCAGTTACAGCACAAGCAGCTTAGTTGGCGGTGGTGTGACGTTACGAGAGACAACGCCAGACGTTCAGGTTCTGCTTAAGTCACATGTTGATACACGTAAACGCTACCAGCCGCATCCCAGTCTCCTGAATTTCAACTGAAATGACATGCAACATGATAAAGTTTCAGTATTTTCAGCTGAATGTTTAATAGAATATTACATAAGCAAAAGAAAAAACTATTTTCTATTAAACAATATTAGGCCTAGAACCTTTTGTGTTACAGTCAGATGTTGCAGAAAAAAACCACATAATAATAAATAATAATAATAATAAATAATAATAATAATAAATAATAATAATAGGTAAAGTCAACCAGTTTGACTAAAAAATTATTGAGTTTTCTTTACCAATGTGGTAATGAGCCTTAGAACAGTGGAAAAACTGGATGTCAGGTTAAATCCTGGAGCAACCAGCTCTCTGAATGTAGGGGTCCTGGAGCAGGCTGCTAAACAGGAGCAGTTTACAGGATTAATGCAACGTAGGGTGGGTTTGCTGAGGACGATGGTTCAGGAGAAAAAGTTGGCGAAGCCGCCAAGTGGCCTGACTCGACTTATCCAGATTATAGTATGGTGCTTTCATTTTTTTCAGCACATGCCGTTTATTCTTAGAAAACCTAAAATTAAGGCTGTGTCCGAAATCCTTCACTCTTCATACACAGTAGAATCTGCTCACTCATTTTAGAACTAGCATGTTGTCCAGTGCACAAACTTCCGTCCTCAGTATAACATAATATATCGCCACCTAGAAGATGTTTACATCAGTAGAACAATGAGCAGCCTGTAAAAGTGAGAACAGTGAGAGACTTTGGACATCGTCTTCTTCAGTTCTTTTCCAAAGAAAAGATAATGCCTGCCTTTGTGTTCTAAGCGCACTCAGTGACCAGAGACTCTTCATATCATTGTATTTGAAGCACTTCCAGTGACGACGGACACATTCAAGCGCTCAAGCAGGGACGTGAAGCATTGTAGTGTCAGAAACGTGCAGTCCAGCGTGCACGTCTGGTCATACAGATAATGGAGAACTGTGATGATGAAACCATTTCAGCCAGTGGAGGGAGGTCTTATATGCTGTGTGATGTCTAGACTGATATAATGGGATGTTCCAAATCGCCTGTCAGTGGAGAGATGAACATGAACATGCACATGTTTGTGAATGGAGCTTTGTCATCCTCACAGTATAACCAGGACAATCCACTGTGAACACAGCTTTGTCGAAATAACCCCTCACATGTGAAGAGAAGGACATAAATTGAATGGCTCTGGTCACTGAGTGTGTTTTTCTTTACAGTATATTGAACCGTTTTTCTTCTGATAATTGTTTAATCCACGCTGGGAAACTGTGGTTTTATGCTTTTCTGTCTTGCCTTTGTATTAAGATATTTCAATGTGCCCAAACTGAGAGAGGGCATCTGTGTTCTTGTTAACAGCAAACTGTCCAAATGGTCATTAATAAAAGATATTGGTCTGACGTTAATTACAGAAATCATTCTGTCGCAGTAACCGATTCAGCGAATGCTCATCTTTGCCTCTAAACACTGGGAGGAAACATTTTGGGCAATTTATAAACACAAATCTATTGTAATTCTTCCTCACAGTAGGTATTTAGAGTTTGAGAAGGATCCAGCAGTGCACAGTCTGGTCTGGACAGGTCTGGACAACCTAGAGGTCAAATACAAACCTTGCAACCAACACATTTCCTTAGAGAGGTTTCATATGAATGTGAATAGAAAGAACAGCGGCAGTAATGTATTTTGAACAGGAAGCACATTCACTGCAGAGACTAAGTGTCTGTTCATTTTTCCATTTGCATTCATGACTCACATCATTTATATATCGTCTCAAGGATTAGGTAATTTATGTTATATCCTTTGAAAACCATGACTAATTAAAATATATGAATAAAGCCAATAAGGCCCGCTTTCCTGCAGTGCTCACCATTTTTACAGGGTAAATAGGTTCCTGGAATGATCCATTTATTTTTGTAATTTGCACAAATAAATCTGTCACATGATGAGCATATAGTCAAAAACCATTTCACACTATTCAGAGAAACTCTTTGAAATGAGACACCTATTAAGGAGGCTGGCATCTTCTTGGTATCTAATCATTTCACACTATGCTGAGTAACACCGAGGGCACGTTGGCCAGATGGAGAGAGACAAAGCCGAGACGCAGTCGGCCCAGTGGAGCTGTGCATTCTGGACACATTCAGATGCATATGGGAGCATCTGATTTAATCACCCAGTGATCGTCCGCCTCGCTTTCTCCCGCTGAGGGACATGAGCCTATATTTAAATTTATGATAACTATTATTCATTGCTTTTGTGAATGTCATCCATCCCTCTGTAGGTGAACCATAGGGCCATATACCATAGGGACAATGGGCCTCACATATACCTGTACACTGACTAACGCTCCCACTTCCACAGACACAACATGTCACTGGAGTGGAAGCTTAAAACGTAATGACATAAGCAAAAAAGCTGCAGCTACAAATAAATAAATTCATCCTCAAATGTCTACATCACCACTACAGATGCTTCTGAGACACGTTGTGGCAACTGTGTCTCACATCAATGAGCAGCAACACACAATTAGTCATACAATCTATTGTAAAGGTAAAGATCAAACCTAAAAACAGCTCAACTCAAACTCAGCTAACGTTTACATCGTTTGTGTGTGTGTGTGTGTGTGTGTGTGTGTCTCTAGTCTAATTAACGAGGCTGGTTGATTAACAGAGCGTGACATGGTCATGCATTATACAAAGGAAGTAACATAGATCTAATTGCCAGTTGCTGTCAAGTGGAAACTGAAAACTGTCTTTGTAAACTCAACGAGGACCAATCCTCCTCTGTTATGAGCATTTCTACCCACGTTTCATTGGAATCAGCAATTTGCTGCTGCATGAACAAAAAGCAGTGCAGAGGCAGAGACAAAGCTGGTGCCGGGGGTCAGCAGCCAAACATACTTCCTAGTCAAACACAGAACTATCACAGTAACAGCAGCTCCTCCTCGTTCAGCTTAATAAGCTCTGCTGGCTTCTGTGAACTGGAGCGTGATGTGCACAGCAGTGAGCGAGAGACACTGACTGTGACCTACAGCCGGGATTTTTACAGTTTTTGAGCTGATACATGTAATTTATATAGAACAAAACAGGAAAAGCCTGATGATAGGAGCCACTAAATAAAAGGAATAATATGGGCGTCCAGATTCTCAGTACAATCCTAGTAACACCTTGACATAAACTGGCTCTTATAGATTAGAACAGGGACGCTCAACCCTGGTCCTCCAGAGCCACCGTCCTGCTGGTTTTCCAATGCCCCAACTGATACTGATCACCTGGACCCGGTGTGTTTACCCAGTCAGCAGCTGACACACCGGGTCCAGGTGATCAGTATCAGCTGGGGCAGTGGATCAGAACAATGAGGTTCCTTGAGGCTCCTGTGACATTAGTAGCTAGTCGTTGGTCTCCATCTCCTCAACACTGGCTCCTGCTCACACAACTTAGCTGGTCTGACCTCTAAATGCTCTCCTTTATTCTCACAGGAAGTCTTATCGCAGTTCCACCCTGCTTTAATGTACAGTGCTTCTTTAATGTACAGTGCTTCCCCCAATCGCTTGATTTGAATTGACCTGAGGCTTTTAAAGCTATCCACCTCTGCTCCATCTTTTCTCATTCACACAATCGGTTTCTCACCGGTGCAAACTTTCCAACTTTCCTCTTCAGGCTCAGATCTCCCTCCTTTTGCCACAGATTAGAACGTCATGGGCGACCACGAAAGCTGGCTGAGACTCTCACCTGATGTCCTCTGCTCATTTCCGACAGTGATGGACAGTTGCACAGAGACCCGCGTGGATCTCTGACGCGAGCCTCGCCCTGAACTGGTTTGTCTCATACAGTACTGTAGGTGCCCTGTTCCACGCTCGCATACCTCTCCATCATCCAGACTTACTCATGCAGTTCCACAGCTACTTGCTGCCACCCTGTCATACACTCTAAATCCACACACACCAACTTCCTCTGGGCTCCATCAGCCTTTTTGAGCAGAGATCGTATCTGTGCTGCTCTTTCCTGGAGTGAATCCAACCACCTCCAGTTGCTGCAGCTTTGAGCATATTTTTCCCCTATCAGTCCAAACCAGTACACTTTTCATGCATCTCACTTTCCAAAGTATCATGAACCAGTATCTTTACTTCAGTTTACTAATCCCCTCACATCTTGATTTACTGTTCCTGTCTGATCATTTCCTTCACCAACCCTTCCTGCCTGGACCCTGACCTTCAATAGCTCCTTTTCTCCCATCATGGTGCATTATTTCACCACCAAGCCTTTGTCTCCCTCATCACTAGCACTAGTTACCCAAATATCCATCACCTGGTGTCTGACTCATCCATTCCCTGAATTTCACCCTCACAAAAGCTCCACCATCTGATCCTTCATCCTTCCTCCCTCTTCCTCATATTCAAACCACCATCTCTTTCAAGTGGCATCTCCTGCATAGACCAGGTGCTCTGGTGTACACCTCCATCACACACTGTACCACTTCATCCATCTCTCACATTCGTTCTCAATTCCCTCACTCCCATCACACTCGTGGGGAATATGGGTGATAGCCTTTATTATTACCACTTCAATTTCAGGTTTCACACTTGTGATACCCTCTGAGATATCCTCTTCACTTTGGTTTCACACCCTCATAATGCCACTATGTGAAGCAGATGACTGATGATTTATGGAAAAATTCTGCAAACATGCCTGTTGCTCTCAGCAAAAACCCTGGATTATACTCAAAGCTATTTGCATGAAAGTAAATTCACAGTGCTAAAAAGTGGCGAAGTAAAATAAGCACAACTAAAAAAAACTAAATTTCATATCATTTAATTCATCGCTCTGAGAGAAACATGTTCAGCTTTTCACATTAGTTCAGCTTCTTCTCTTTTTCTGACCTTTACAAAGGTCCTTTTGAAATTTGTGCTGCCTGCTCATTGCTTGACTTGGTACATTATGGAGCCTCTTCCCTGAACACAGAAGCAACATTTCAATTTTCAACAAAAAACTCCGATCCGTGAAGGAAATTTATCAGTTCACCTTCTGCCAGGTTCCCACGAGAGGAACACAAATATCATAGATCTGTTTTAATAGCAGTTTGATGCTTGTTGTTGTTCATGCTTGTTCAACACGCTCCAGATGAGAAATGAGGTGCCACAGTGGATTTTGGTCCAGATGACTAAACTGAGAAATTAGTCAAATATATTAAAAATGACATCAGTTGCAAAGTGATGCCACTGTAATGTAAAGATTTATTCAAATCTCTGCCTGATTAAATTAATGTCACATCAGACGTCCCATCAACATTTAGATTAACAACAAGCCCATCAATTCAGAAAACAAACATTTTCTATATGAAATTCTCACATACAAACACTAACAGAACAATTTGAATGAGCTTCCAATCGGGATTTTTCTTCTATTATACAAACTTATACAGAAAACTACAGTGACTAATGAGAAATGACAGTGGGGAGATAAATACCACCACACGTCAAATAGAAACAGTGGATGCTGCATCTCAAGTCCTAGTGGGTCTCACGAAGCGGGCATTTTAATTTTTTACATAAATGTGGCCGTGCATGTATTTGGTTCCACTCCTTGGTTAAAAAACAATGAAAAAAAATCCAGACCCTTATTTCCTTTACAGGGAGACTGAACAGATTGTACATTTGAATAATCTTAAACCAATGGGTTTTAAGATTAGTTAGCTACTGCAAGATGTGTCAGTAACAGTTCTAGCAAGACTATGTAAATGATTTATGCTTAAACATCTGAGGAGCTGGTACAGAATTGGTCCAGATAGTCAGAGTTTACATCATACTCACAAATGATAACAACCTATGTTCATTTTTGCCAACCACACCAGAATCTGTTATTTGGGGACGTGAGGATTCACCTAAAGCAAGAAAGTGGTAGGTACGAGTCTAAAAGCTGGGCTGTTTATTCAAAACCACATTGGGTTGTTTATAGCTAATGAAATCACAAAAGTTGTGAGAATAATGTAGTTGTAATTATGTAGATTTCAGCCATTAGCCACATTGTACAAATGTATCACCCATTTCATTGAGAAACTAAAAATGTTTCAGTAGTAGTATTCATTTTTATTCATTGAATAATTAATGCTCTAAATTCCAGGCCTAAATGAACTTTAATTACGACACTTGTGCTATTTATTTATGTTATTAATTTATGTTTTATTTATAAACAGCAATACTGTCAAATGTGCAGTAATGTGGATCAGTTTTGAATGTTCATCGTCCACAAATGCCAACAGGAAAACATCTGATTACCACGAGCTGCAAAGCCAATAACTCAATTATACAAAAACTGCAGAGTCAGCGAGTCTCCGTTCCCTTCGGCCACAACTTAACTCCTCAAGCGAAACACTGAAAACCGAGTAATTTGCATCGGATTAAAGCATCTGACTAAATGTCGAATGTCTCTGCAGCATGAAAACCATCTGACCCCCAAGGGCGCAGACGCTACGACCCCGGTCCCTGATCTCCACACGCTGAAGTCAGTCCGGGTAAAAAGACAAAGACAGGTTGCAACGACAGGAGAAGCTGCGTCAGACTCATTAAAATGCTGGCTTCAACCTGCTGAGTACGAGCTGGGAGACGTGGAGGTGTTTACCAGGCGAAGTACTGATCAGCGTGATGTTCACTGCTCACGGAATAAAACATGGCGCACAACTACGTCACAGAAAGACGTGTTAAATATGAGAACGTTTACAAAGCCTACCTTAGTAACCAGACACTAGCCTAGCATGCTAGTTAGCTTTAATGTAGCACCGAGGATCCATAATCGCTGTGAGTAAAATACATAATTATTAGTGAGACGCTGTAACACTTACACAGAACAATCCAGAACAGGTAACGACTTCCAGCAGCTTCCGGCAGAAGTTGAAACGCTCTCTGACATGCGCAGTACGTGGTTTTTCTTTGATTTAATTCTCGTAATTAGTGCGTTTATAATTGTACTCGGCGTACACCTACTGTAGCCTGGAAGGGTGGAGTTACCGCTCCGTGTCCAGGTGGATTGCAGGCGTTTGCACTGTTACAATTTGTTAATGGTTTGGATGTTTGTGAAGTTTAAAGTTAGTTAATAAATCAGTGTTTCTTACCAGCAGCGACACCGCTCCCCCGGTTAACAAACAGAAACCTGACAGCTCCCACACTTAGTTTCATTTCATTTCATTATTGAGGCTAAGCAGGCTTTAAAGATAGATGGTGATTTTTTGGAAAGGGTGAGAGTAAAGTAGAGGGTTCCTGTCATAAATGATAAATAATTTGTGTAATTGTGTGACTTGAGTTTTACATTAAGGACTCAGAACACAGCTTCATCTTTTCCTGTCAAATGCACTTTGGAGATGAATATCACTGTAAATAGAGGCCTCAGCAACTTCTAGCTTCCATACATTCATAGCACAATCAGTGAAGATTAACTCATGGTTTTGCTGAGGTGAAGCCATATCTCTGCCTAGCAACAACTGACTGTGGTCAGTCAGCTGTCATCTTACCCACTAGAAGCATATAATTGGCCTAAAAACATCAACCCCGGACTGAGAGGACTCTAAGGCAGTGGGTCACGTTTTATGGCCTAGGTGCAATAAAAACCGTGACCAGATGGCGGACCAATAAATCACTTCAGACAAGCTCTGTGGGAGGGCTGGAAAGTTACAGTGATTGATTAACTTCCCAGAATGTTGGAATAACAAATAATGGCATTGGTTCACCACTGATGTGGACTTTATACTTGAACGTTTATGTTGTTTATTTAGTTAGCGATTAGCTTAGCATTTGTTGTTGTTGTTGGCTCATAACTCACCTCAACTGATATCTAGGATGCTTTGGCACACATCCCCGGATTCTTTAGATAGCGTTCATCTGAGCTGTAGCTTATTTTTATTAGTTTGTATTAGGTTTGGATGAAGTATCGTAGTGGTAGTGCCACAGAAGCTTTGTGTGGGCTGAAGCTGGCAGGGCTTGATGCTGTTGGTTATCGTGTTACTGTACATTCTTTTTTATTATTGAGGCTGTGTCTGATGCACGTAAAGGACATTTATGTCGCACTGTAGCCTGGAATCTACTGTTAATTTGATTTGAAGCATGTCTTGTGCCTTCAAATATGTGCAGTTGTGATGCATTCCTTACACTGAGGACCATAGGGTTGCTTTCCGTCTAAATGTTTGGTAGATGAACGTTTAACGAGATAAATGCTGCACTCTGTGAGCTTGAACCTGTCACAGGATGTTTAATTCTAAATCCAGTAGCGTCTCAGTACTTCTGCTCCACTACATCTCAAAGAGTATTTTAATTTATGCTACACTCTTTTTAATATTATATGTCCACTAAATATGTATTATTGCACTTCTGTATATTTGGCGGTCCTCTGCACTGAATCTGCAGCCACTTGTCTCATTTTCATTCAATCCCACCTGCATCGAAGCCACACACCCTGCTGAGCCCAGTAAATGCCACCTTAATCCCGTTGACTTCGTCTTCATTACTCACCCACCTTGTGAAATGCTAATGCAGTTAATTAGTATATAAAAGCAACAGCTACAGTAAAGATGACCAAGTCTGAGGCCCTTTATGATATTTTGTCCATCATTTGTACTGTATCAGCCATCTGTACATGCAGTAAACATGTGTAGCCAGACTCAGGGATAATGCACCTAAAACCTATTAACACAGCAAGCTGGGCATCATATGTGGCGCTCACTGTAGATGTGGCGACATGGCTTCTAATAATTCATCTAATACCACAGCTTATAGAGAACTACATGACACCAGTAATAAACTTAATGGATTAGCTCCAGCTCCAGTGGGTGAGAGCAGAATTCACAGCTGATTCATAATAGAGTTCATTATTCAGGCCCAAAATCGAATCTAAAACGCAGTAAATCTTGTACAGAACTGTGCACGCCACCATCATCAATCATTCAAAAGCTTCACTTCAAGCTCGAACCGTAACCAAGAACAATGAGGGACAGATGAAAGAGCTGTGAATGACATGAACTTTCTAAAAGGCCTTTTCTACTCCGGCCTCCACATCATTAGATCAAAGATCACTCGATTAGACGTCAAACACAAATAAATAAAGAAACAGAGCCTTTTCTGCGGAGACACGGTCCAGACAGGAAGCCACAAGACAATTAAAGGCAGGTTTCTTTATTCCACGCACCGTCTCAAGTCAGATACAGCCAGATAATCCAGCCGTACATGGATGTAAACGCAGACAGAGCTCCAGCTGCTCGCTGTTCACGCCTCTGTAAAGCTGCAGCGAACGCCCGAGGAGAGACCGTGCAGCTCATTTGTGTAATTTATCACATTCAAACTGCAGAGACGCCAGAAAGGGCCTGTGTTCTCAGGGAGAGGTCGGGGAACCTGGGGGAGAACACGCCTCTGTCCTGCAACGCTGAACTGTGGATCAGGCAAAACGCATCACACGCTTCGTAACTTTGATGTAAAAAGGGGGAGGTGTGAAGCACTCATTGGGTTCACTCATCAACGGTGACATGTGAGATGCCCACGTCGCTGGCATGTGCTGCTTTAGGCACACGGTCAGTCAAAGCACAGATTTACTCAATTACCTTGGATCTGATCTGTAGTTGTAGCTCTAACTGTAACAGCGGAGCACACGGCCGTGTGGCCTTCATTACTAAAGGTTAACGCAGCAGACGAGATGCCGACATGACGGCCAATCAGAGCAGGAACCAAAAACAGCTGGTTCCAACGCGTTGTCACGTCCAGATGGCAGAAGGTCGCGCGTGGACGCCGGCGTGTGGCCTTTTCACATCAGGTCGGTGCATCGGCACACGCAGCCTCCAAAGTGCAAACTGTTTGTAGTGTGCGTTGAACCCAGAGGATGAACCCTGTGCGTGATCCTCAGAGGCTCATCGCTGGCACTGTATGTGAGCCCAGCGGGCAAACATCTCCATGCAGCTGTTTCACAAACCAGAGAAATGGTCCAGAGGCACAGACCTCTATGTGACCTTGAGCCCAAGGAGCAGGAAGCTGTCAGGTCTTTTCACCCGCCGCCCGTCTTTTGCAGGTTGTGTCACTGAGGAACAGTCAGCGATGGCTGTGCTGCCTCCGCTGCAGTGTTGGCGGTGCCTCCGTGGCAGCTCATTCCTCAGCAGCTCAGAGACGCGCATGCACCGGTGTCTCCAGCTGCGGGACTTTTTTTTGCTGAACGTGATTATTATCTGTGGAGGCGTTCGTGCTCACGTCTGGGCAGCGAGCAGAAAGGGAAAATAAAAACTGTATTTTCTCCTTTTCCAGCAGTTACAGAAACCTACTGTAGTTCCTTTCATCTGTAAAATTGGATTTGTGGCTGTTAAAATTTAGAATGATTCGTTCATTTCCAGCAGTGTGGGGATTTTCACAGGAGCTGCCTGATGACAATGCATTTGCAGGATAAACAGTCCACTCAGTGTCGTAAGGCAGACGTAGAAATTCGGAAGGTTCCCTGTGTGATTTCAGAAACCAGCTGCATCCAGCGCCTCACGCCTGCATCCGCAGCTCCCCGTGGCCTCAGCGATGTGCTGAAACCTCTGGGCTTCTGCCTCGCTAACTTGAAATGCCACTTGAGAGAATCATGAAGTGCCCTTTCAGACCTCCTCCAGTTCAGACGCACATTTCTGTGCTCAGCATCAGGATGCGAAGCAGCTCACTGACAAAACTCCCCATCGATCTCCACTGGTTTCGGAAGCATCTGTGTTGAAGAAAGAATTCTGCACTGCCTGAACACGATGCAGTCACTACAAACCTGCCAAATTAAATACATATGAAGTTCAACACATTATATTATGGTCTGGAATGTTTTCATCAGCGTCATGAAGGAAAAAATGTTACTAACATTACTTTGAGTCTCATCTATGAGTTTGTTTGTCACAATTACCAAAAGACCAAAAAACCTTAATTATTGTTGCTGATAATTGCTTTTTGAAGCAGCTCAATAGTTCAGCAGTGTTTCAAATAAGCTCTTCAAATTGCTTTTAAAGCTGTGAGATTCCCTTCACTGGAAGGTTCACCATGAATCAATAATGGTGGAAAGAAATTTGAATTATCATCTTTTACCAACACCTTAATACAAAAACACAGGGGACCTAATGAGTCCTGCATAAGTCCTCATCTACTCATTAACAGCTTCAGTTCATTTCACATTGTGACTGAAGCTCCAGGACGTTTGACCTGCATTTCTATGGACATAATCTAATAAATAAAATCATGAGCAGTGCTTGGATGGAAACCGACGTGGTGTTTCTTACTTTGCCCGCAGCTCTGTTTGGATCCATTTTCAGAGGAATCCATCATCCTGACGCGTGTTTCTAGTTAAACAGTAAATGATGCATGGATCAGACAAGGTCGACTCGGTGCCCGAGGCTACGTTTTACAAAACCTACATCAACATCTTTAGTTTTGTGACAATGTGGCAAATGGAGACTTAGTAGTAAGACGCATATTATTACTATTTGTGTTATTACGCTGAATGAGACGGTTCTTATTCCAGTGAGTGTCATTTGCACCATTGCGCTTACAGAGGTGAACATGAACAAGCTGCAGAATTCCTCCCTGCTGAGCTTCACCCCCAAACACAGCGAGCAGTTGCAGGATTCCTCTCTCCTCCCTCCGTTTTCCATCAAGCATCCTCCCTCTGCCCTGATCCTGCTGTTGGTGCTTCACTTTAGATGGTTTTAATCAGGACCATCCATCACATTGTCTGTCTGCCTGATTTGCAATAAGATATTCTGCACTTCATAATAGAAATAAGTGAGAAGAAACCTCACATCCTGCTAATTTTGAGATTTCCTTTTTTCCCATTTAATGCTCAAAGATGTATAAAGAAATGAGAGTCTTGACAGCATGACATCGACGTAGTTATTCATATTGTTTATTGCTACAGTATGTGCTCCCCAGTACAACAAACAGCATCAGTAGTGAACACTTCAATCTACACAAACACATGGAAAAGCAAATAGCCGAGTGCGACTGACGGTCATGACAATCACTTGAATCCCGGATAACACAGGGGGTTCGATACAGTACATGGAGACTCCTATGCAGTTCTGTCTGTCTGAGGCTCAGGGATTGTCAACGTAACATCTACAACTATTCTACTCATCATTACAAGCGCTGTATAACATTAGCAGCAATGTTTAATATGCAGCAACTAAAGGACCTGGGGAGGAGAGTGTGACTACAAATGGATTTAGCGCTTTCATCCTCACTACAATACGTTTTACTGCTCAACGCATTCGTCTGGTCAGATCACGTCAACAACTTCTACAAAACAGCTGTGAAAAGACAGCTTTCTGACAACAAGGTCAACATCTCAGAATTGAGCATGTACAGTATATTTACATCTAATTGTTTGCAAAAAACAATGTCACGCCTATTCTATGATGTTTAGTAAAAACGTAAAACTGGAAAATGTGATTGAACAGTTTGGTTCAGTTTGTAAAGCGCTGCAGCTTATTGAGCATCTAGCACCGCACATCCTGTAAAGACAAAGCAGAACCACTGAACCCTTAATAAATACGTATGCACAATGCTATATACATGTACTATACACTGGCACACAGGAGTGAGTGTGAATAGTTGTGAGTGTCTTTGCTGTTGCAGTCAGACGCATGGCGGTTGTGAGGAAATCCTTCTTATTATTAATAAATAGCTTCTCTGTCCTGGACCTTCTTCACTCATAAACACAAGCCATTATGGAAAACGCGCTCCGCGTACAGGAAACACCTTTGAAAGTCCAGCTCCTTGTGCTCATAACGAGGCCTGTTTCAGGGTGTAACGAGCCAGAGCTCCATTAAGCAAGATGTTTGATATGAAAATTGATCCAAATGAGCCTGTATAATGTGAGAGCGTCGCTCACAGCACCGACCCTCTGAGAACGAGCTGCCAGCTCTGTGTGGCTTTCAACACAGTGATTCAGTCCAACAGGCAGCTGGGAGAGAGAGTGGATAATCCAGCGGCTAAGGATGAGCAGAAGCTGCTTTTTGTTCTCGGAAACTAACCATCTCATTTATACAAGTGGTGGAAGTAAGGAAGACGAGTTCAAAACAAGCTGCATCAGAACTTTTTCCTGCAAAGCAGCATGAAGTCTTGCTTGAGATCAAAAATCATATAGTGTATTATTAATAATTCAGTTTGATCACTGTACTGTAGATGGAAAATACACAACACTATGGATATGCATTAATGTTGGGATCTTTCATTTTAAATGCAGAATACTGCTAAACCAGGGACAGGGATTCTTCAAATGTGTTGTCTGATCAAAAGACAAACATTGAGTGTAATTAAATTATTAATAACTATTATTTCATTAACGGCCTTTTCATGATAATTGCTTATCTCATTCTCCAAAGTATTTATGATAAACATAAGGCCAGAAGCTTCATCAGCGGTGGTCAGTTGGTGCGGCGCCACCCCTGACCCCCTCTAGCGCCCTCCCTGGGACTGGAAAACAACTGCACAAAGCTTGTAAAGCCCTGTTTGCCTGGGCTAGGTTTGTGTGTGATAAGCTTTAAAGGCGTGATTTTACTGCCAGCTTAAACCACAACAGCCTGACAAAATACCTGCTTTTCTTAATGTGGGCATCACGAACATTGAATCTTAAAATGTTATCATCTTAATCCCTTTTTTCAGAACGACTGTGTCTCATACTGAGATATTTTTTCCGAATCCTGAATGAGTCTGTGCTGAACAGAACCCTTCTGCGCATCACATGCTGCATATTAACATACTGTATGATGTGACAGTATGTTCCCTTTGATTAAACAGTACTTTTTAACAGCAACTTTCTGAGAAAGTAAAATATTAATACCGTCGCTGGAAAAAAATCACAAAAGCATCTGCCTCAGAAAGAGCTAAAGGCTAAAATGTGTGTGCGACATTTTGGAATATTTGACGTCTTGCTAAAGGGCTTAGAGTGCGAGGGGATGCAGCTGTTGTCGGTGCAGAGGTACCACTGCTTTTATCACTGATCTAGTAAAGAGCAGCGGTTCTGGTGGACGACAGCTGCATCCAGAGGCACCAACACCATCACTCCCCAACAAGAAAACAAAGGTGCCGACAGGAATTCTGAAAAGCAGAATCCTAATTGTTTCAAAAGGGTTTAAAGTATCTGCAGCTTCTTATAATAATACTGATATTTGCACGTGCACTACAAACAGGAGCCTCATAGGACTTGCTGGATGAAAAATCTATAAATTAAATCAGATCATGTGCGAGTACTCTATCGGTTCAAAGTGTCGAGACTTAGATTTGAATCTTTGGCAAGAATGTGGCAGCTTGAAATGTTCAAGTAAAGGGCGAGAGGATGACAATCACCTGCTTTAGCATCACAGGAGAGTAAACCTTTCATCCAGCTCAAAGGTCACAGTCCACAGACGTGACAAGCAATAACCCTGAAGAAGATTCTGCACCTTATTAAACTGCAGCGGATGAATATTAACACGATGAGTGGAGCTACTTTTCCACCAAACGCTGTATCTACGTCAGTCCTTACGTCCCTAAACTCAATTGGCTGTAATGACGGCGGCTGTTTCCATTTTCTGTGTTTGCTGGAGGAGCCACTGGAGCCTGACTCATTAAATGACAAGACCAGAGAAGAGACCAATCAACGGGGGAACGCGGACCCCGTCCTGCACCTGTCACCCTGATTGTGAGTCTGTAGGTGTCAACGAAAGCTTCCAGACGAGGTGGTGGAAAGTCCGACTTTGGCTGGAACTAATCAACTACTTCTTGGTAATATCCACTCAGGTGTTAACAAAGGAGCGAGGGTATTTAATTGAAATTTAAATGGATTTTGAATATTCAACTGTCCTTTGGTCGTTTTGTATCCCTGAAATTGTTCACTGTGTCTCTACGATAGCGGTGTTCATTAGACACGGATGAAACGCCCCTTCACACCGTGAAATTTAATTGTATATAAACCATGAAAGCTCAAGTCTCTGGGAGCTCGCTGTGGGACGCTGAAGTCAGTATCTGATTTAAAGGAAAGGAGGATTCATAACAAAGTGAACCAGCACTTTCTCTCCCTCTCAGTTTCTCTCTTTGTGGTGTTTGGGCATGAGAAGTCTCAGGATGAAGCTGGATTATCTGCTGTACTTTAAAGTCCGTAAGAGGAAACCACATGTGAATGTTCATCTTTCCACCTCAGAGTAGGCGGACGGCCACCGGCGACCTGTGGAGCGTCTTGGCCTCTGACCCGCAGGCTCTGACAGCTTGTCAGTGACGCCGGCTGGTCGTGGGAGCCTCCTCTGTGCTGCTGTGCTCCTGGGTGCGTTTTTCCTGAGCGGAGCAGGGGTGGTGATGTACTTGGAAGCATGACCTGATGTGGTGGATGCCTTGGCACTGCTTGGTTTAGCCCCGCGCGTGGCGTTGGCTGCCAGGGAGGCTGTTAGCGTCTCCAGCAGCTGAGAGGCCGATCCGAAGCGGGCGTGCTCCTCCGCCTCAGAGAACAGAGACAGAGCCCCGCTGCGCCTGCTGCAGGAGTCGCAGCACAGTTTGTTGTAGCCCGGTATGGAGCAGTATCGCGCTAGGACCTCCATCTGGCAGAAGATGGACTTGTCTCCATTACACGGCTCATCTGAAAGTCAAAGAGCATGCAGCGTGAGCCTTGGCAGCAGATCGAACGGGCTGAGCTCCAGACAAGACACCGGCGGCGGCGTGGTAACGGAGCCAGAGCTCAGCGAGTCGCTGTTTGCACAAACACATTACAAGACATTATTGTCAATGCACCACTGTTTATGAAACGGCTAATTACAGTTGTCGACCCCTGAACACATCTGAACCCAGGCCGTAAAGCAAACTATGACACAAATGAGTAACAAGAAGCATCGAGCACTAAAAACTGAATCTAAAGCTCGAGTACAGAAAACACAAACCGACGTGAAGACGCCACAGCACAGGAAGTCAGGAAGTGTCAATTTAAGACTAAAACCAGAGACAACATGAATGTTTTCAGTTAAATTGAAGAGAAGCAACATGCTCTGTTAATCATACAGTAGTTATTAGGAAAATAACGTCTGAGAGTGATGAGACCTAGAACGGATTCAGCTTCACGTGTGCACCGGTGTGTGGGAGCCCTGCTCCGCGGGCTTTGAGCGGTGGCTAATCAGAGCATGTGCTGGAAGTAAGCGTCCTCACCGTGGCAGAGCCCCGGCCTGCACGCTCTCGCAGCCTCGGGTTTCTCTCCAGTGCACTGGTCTCCGATCCGGCAGGTCACCAGACGCCGCTCCATTCCCTCTCCGCAGGTAACGGAACACTGTGAAAGAGGCCACAAAATCATTCTGGGATGGCGGACGACACGGGTGGAATCCAGAGTTACGCCAAGCATCGTATTTAGCTGTTTGACAGATGTACAGGTTTACTGTGCTAGAAAACACTTTCCTACTTGGCTCAAAAAAAAAGTGACCAGCTTCATTATTCTTCTACACATGAAAGACTTTACCCAGTGGTGTCAAGATAAACATGTGGTTGTGAGGATTTCAGGAGAATCTCCACATCCTGTCTACTGTAGGTAGATGAGACAGACTCATTTCTAGTGAGGCCTGTAACACTGTACTGGCGAAATGCTAAGTGTAAGTCACACAGAGGAGAATGAGGAGAAAATTTAGACTACATACACAAAATTATGCCTAATTATGGATAAGAACGCTTATAACTTTAACTAATGAGTAATAGAACCTAGAAGAGTGTTTACATGAACAAATTTCATGACAATACAAAAAAATGTCCTCCTGTGTCGAAACACACGGGTCAAAAACTAAAGTTTTCCATGTGCTGTACAGCCAAATATCCAATCACACATTTGCCCTCAGGGGATTTACAATCTACAGTATGTAGTTTCCAGTGACCCAATTTAATAAGTCCTGAATGTTTGAGGAAACACTGACATCGATTTATTTAAAGCTGATCGGTCACCGGTTAAATGAACCAAACAACATTAAAGGCTTTCAGTGTGGATACTGGACCTCAGACCAGGCTCCCGTCCTCCACTGGGCCGGACACGGGATCCTGTTGCACGGCCGGCGGCTCTCTGGCTTCTCTCCGCTGCAGTATTTGCTGTGAACAGAGCGGTTGGTGGCGTCGTGGAGGAACTGCACGCAGCGGACCGTTCGGATCTGAAAGCCCAGCGTGCCGCAGGTTTTGGTGCAATGCTCCCATTCCTCTGCGATCCACCTGCACACATGCAAAGACAACACTCAACCTGACTGTTCACCTGATCCCAACAATAAACACGGATTTAGCTCAGCTGAGACTCGTGAGAATATTAGAATAGAATATTAGAAGGCAGGAGGCTGTAGCTTGTATATTTAGACACTGCCTATGTATATTTAATTAGTCAATATGAAACTGGTGTTTCCTGATGGATTTAAGCAATCTATTAAAGACATTTGTTCTCAGCAGAGAAAATCAATCCCACACACTCCAGATATCAAACCTAACAAACGTGAATGAGTCTTTCAGCACCAAGGACAGCTCCATAGTCGGTTGTGTTGCTTTCAGTGCAGATGTGAAGTGGACCTAACTGTTGTAAACAAACACACTTCATCCAATCAAGGCTTGACCTGTGGCGTCCTCTGTAGCTCATTGAATGGCTTTGAATATTTCTAGTGATAGTTTATAATTACTGTTATTGAGCCTCTCTGCACAAGCGAAGCAGCTGAGACCACTGTTGTGCTGTCAAATTGGTCTTGATTGAATTTCACAGTTTTCTTCTGTGCACAAATGATCACATCCTTCAGCTGCAGCCGATCACAGCTTCCCACATCGTTCTTGCACCTATAGACAGCGACTTGAGAAAGCTCCAGAGCTGCCAATAATCCCGCCACGCTGACGTAAATGAATAACCCGTCACATTAATACACATAAAAGATATGCTCCATACAGAAGGAGATGTGCTGCAGCATCAAGCTTTCAGCAGACATTCAACTATTTGGAAAATATTATGAATGCTTTCAGGGGATTTTAGTGCGTGGGATTCACATAATGGAGCAGACGTCGAAGGGAAAATGACTCAATAACTATCGGATGTTTATTTTCCAACAACTCCCAAAGCAGGTTGTTTTGGAGAAATCGGACAGCAGAAGAAAATCCCTTGCAGGAACCCGGGGAACTTGTTAAGTCTGTAAGAGAGAGTTAAGTCAGAGAGTTGAAAGCAGGTGGGTATTATTTAATTATTATTATTAATTATTTAATATTTAAGCTAACGCTGCTTCTCTGCTTAAACATAATGATCAGATCTTGACTTTATTTATAAACGTGCAACACTAATGACATAATAAAGCAGTAATGATTGTCTCTACAGCACCACAGACCTGTTGAAGTGGCCGTTGACATTTACCAATTCTTTTACGTTTTCATTTTGTATTGAGACCAGATTGGATCGGATTGAGATCTGACACAGGAACAGAATTCGGCACAGCAGGTTTGTCTGTTTTATGCTGGTGAACATGTTATGAGCTGTCATGACAGATGCTACAAACACACACACCCATACCCACACACACACACACACACACACACACACACACACACACACACACACACACACACACACACACACACACACACACACACACACACACACACCCATACCCACACACACACACACACACACACACACACACACTACAACGTGCATCAGTCCCGGCTACACGCTCTGCTTTGTCCCTTTGGGTTTGAGCCCTTCTTGGAAGTAAATGAGGTGATAAAGCAAAGACAGGACAAACTTCAGATCAACAGGAGAAACTGTTTTTGAAGGTGGAGACAAAAAACCAAGCCACATTAGATTACTGACTCAATTATATTCACATCAGGTCTTCTCATTTGTCACAATTAAGCCATGTGACTTAATTTTCTCTATAAATATTATCATAGGAGGTCATTTAAAGATTAAATGACTTCACTTGCTGTGTCTGATTATTCTGATTAGTGCTTCATAAATGTAAATGTCTGCACATCTTTAACTGAACTGATGAACCGTATTATTAGCATACAAATTACATGATCTCAGATGGAGACAAACATTGTTTTGCTGACGCGCTACTTTTTCCTCCTTTTTTTGTTTCATACATTCCAGATGAAGACGAGTCTCCCTGGGCTCATGGTTGAAAGACCTCCGACTGAGCGCCTCCTTTAAAAGCCAAACAAATTAAACACTTTGACGGTTCGCAGCTCTTCAGGGAAACGAGATCAGATTCCAAATTCACCAGCAGACAGAGGATTTGCATTAATCGTTTTTATGTTTTCATGAATCTGAAGTGTCTTCAGAGCATCGTCAACGCTCAACATGACCGGGGCTACAGTTCACGCACGCACAACGCAGCAACGCCGTGACGAGAAACACAGCATGCCCGCGACAGATGCTCTGCATTTATAGCCAGCGCTTGGAATCCCCAGCAGACCAGCACAGACGCAGCTGCAGCCAAACAACACCAGGACACACTCAGTGCTCCCTCACAGTGGGGGGCGACGGAGCCACTCCTTTCGCATTCAGGTGAGTTTATCCTCTGGTTGCAGGACAAAGCGATGCAGCAGCGCTTGTTTGCCTGTATTTGAAGCAGTTACTGTGACGTTTATTGAATATTGCAGGACAGACAGAAGCGGAGCAGAAGCCTCGCTGACGTGGGCTCCAGGCTGCAGTGTATCAGGAGCCGCGCAGGTCTGTACTCACTGAGGCTGCGTGCAGTCCTGCAGGTTGCACATCCTGCGGATGGGCTTGGGCTTCTTGCTGACGTCACAGTAGCCTCGATGCACCATCTGGGGGTCTCCCTTCTTTCGACAGCCGTACTTGGTGTACTGGTATCCTGTGAATGACAGGTCAAAGGCTGTGAAACTGAAACTACCAGCGAGTGCGAGCCCTTTTATAGGATGAGGGGAGGACTTGTGGTTTTTTTCGTAACCCCGTCTGTACCTCCGGCACAGGGCTTGGAGCACGGAGACCAGCTCTTCAGAGCCCACTCGTACGTGTCCTCCTGGATGACGTTGTTGTTGTTGACAGGCACCGAATCTTCGTGGATGATGTACTTGTACATTAAAGTAGAGCGAGTGTCATTATCCTTGGGAATAATCTGCAAAGCACAAGGTGAGAAGTGGAGGATTTCAGCAAATTCAAAGAAAGCTTTGTGCAGTGTTTACGTTCAGATGAAGACGACTGCAGCATCTACAGCTGTGACGTCCATCCACAGCAGCACATGGTGAAAGTGAGGACAGATACTGCCTTCACAGGACGGAGACTTGAAACCTGAACCCACGATGCCGCTGTTTCTGAGCGTCTAGGTTTCACAGGCACAGAGAAAATGTGAATCTACATTTAACTGCTTCACCTCCAGGTTGAGTCAATCAGCAGCTGGAAGATGAAGAGGAAGGTGGAGAGAATGTTAAAAGGAATTTCTAACGGTATCTGAATAGAACAGCTCTGGGTTGGTCCTGTCACACGTTCAGGGCTCATTCTGCTGCTGCCTTCACAGGTTACTGCATCAGTCAGCTGCTGCAGAGGCCGCAATGCAGACCCACATACCTATAGACCTACAGACCCACAGACCTACAGAGCTACAAACCCACAGACCCACATACCTATAGACCTACAGACCCACAGACCTACAGAGCTACAAACCCACAGACCCACATACCTATAGACCTACAGACCCACAGACCTACAAACCCACATACCTATAGACCTACAGACCCACAGACCTACAGACCTACAAACCCACATACCTATAGACCTACAGACCCACAGACCTACAGAGCTACAAACCCACAGACCCACATACCTATAGACCTACAGACCCACAGACCTACAGACCTACAAACCCACAGACCCACATACCTATAGACCTACAGACCCACAGACCTACAGACCTACAAACCCACAGACCCACATACCTATAGACCTACAGACCCACAGACCTACAAACCCACAGACCCACATACCTATAGACCTACAGACCCACAGACCTACAGACCTACAAACCCACATACCTATAGACCTACAGACCCACAGACCTACAGACCTACAAACCCACATACCTATAGACCTACAGACCCACAGACCTACAGACCTACAAACCCACAGACCCACATACCTATAGACCTACAGACCTACAGACCCACAAACCTACAGACCCACAGACCTACAGACCCACAAACCTACAGACCCACGAACCTACAGACCTATAGACCCACAGACCTACAGCATGCTCCACAAACCTACAGACCTACAGTATAGACCCACAGACCCACAGACCCACGGACCGACGAACCTACGGACCTATAAACTCAGACCTACAGCATGCTCCACAGACACACAGACCTACAGTATAGACCCACAGACCTATAGACCTACAGACCCACAGACCTATAGACCTACAGACCCACGGACCTACAGACCTATAGACCCACAGACCTACAGCATGCTCCACAGACCTACAGACCCGCAGACCTACAGCATGCTCCACAGACCCACAGACCTACAGTATACACCCACAGACCTATAGACCCACAGACCTACAGACCCACAGACAGAGGATTTGCATTAATCGTTTTTATGTTTTCATGAATCTCAAGTGTCTTCAGAGCATCGTCAACGCTCAACATGACCGGGGCTACAGTTCACGCACGCACAACGCAGCAACGCCGTGACGAGAAACACAGCATGCCCGCGACAGATGCTCTGCATTTATAGCCAGCGCTTGGAATCCCCAGCAGACCAGCACAGACCTACAGCATGCTCCACAGACCTGCAGACCCGCAGACCTACAGCATGCTCCACAGACCCACAGACCTACAGTATAGACCCACAGACCTATAGACCCACAGACCTACAGACCCACAGACAGAGGATTTGCATTAATCGTTTTTATGTTTTCATGAATCTGAAGTGTCTTCAGAGCATCGTCAACGCTCAACATGACCGGGGCTACAGTTCACGCACGCACAACGCAGCAACGCCGTGACGAGAAACACAGCATGCCCGCGACAGATGCTCTGCATTTATAGCCAGCGCTTGGAATCCCCAGCAGACCAGCACAGACCTACAGCATGCTCCACAGACCTGCAGACCCGCAGACCTACAGCATGCTCCACAGACCCACAGACCTACAGTATAGACCCACAGACCTATAGACCCACAGACCTACAGACCCACAGACAGAGGATTTGCATTAATCGTTTTTATGTTTTCATGAATCTGAAGTGTCTTCAGAGCATCGTCAACGCTCAACATGACCGGGGCTACAGTTCACGCACGCACAACGCAGCAACGCCGTGACGAGAAACACAGCATGCCCGCGACAGATGCTCTGCATTTATAGCCAGCGCTTGGAATCCCCAGCAGACCAGCACAGACCTACAGCATGCTCCACAGACCTGCAGACCCGCAGACCTACAGCATGCTCCACAGACCCACAGACCTACAGTATAGACCCACAGACCTATAGACCCACAGACCTACAGACCCACAGACCTATAGACCTACAGACCCACAGACCCACAGGTGTACAGAGTCACAGACCTACAGACCCAGAGACCTACAGACCTACAGTATAGACCCACAGACCTACGGACCCACGGACCTATAGACCTACAGCATGCTCCACAGACCCACAGACCTACAGTATAGACCCACAGACCTACACACCCACAGACCTACAGACCCACGGACCTACAGACCTATAGACCCACAGACCCAGAGACCTACAGACCTACAGTATAGACCCACAGACCCACGGACCTACAGACCTACAGCATGCTCCACAGACCCACAGACCTACAGAATAGACCCACAGACCTATAGACCCACAGACCTACAGACCCACAGACCTACAGATCCACAGACCTACGGACCTACAAACCTATAAATCCACAGACCTACAGACCTATAGACCTACAGACCCACAGACCCAAAGACCTACAGACCCACAGACCTATAGACCCACAGACCTATAGACCCACAGACCGACAGACCCACAGTGTCAGTCTGAGGTTCCCCTCAGTTTAATGACGTCCATACTTAGGAGCTGTATAAGAACCAGATTAGAACCCGTTTGTCAAGACAAAACATTAAAAATAAAGCTCAGTGATGTAGAGTCACTGAATAGTTCTAGCATCTGAATCTATTTGATGGTTTACATTCAGTGATTTCATACTAAAATATTACATACATAACATTATCAGTCTGACTGAATCAAGATCACACACAAATCACTTCAACAGCTGTCAACAGAAAGATCTACTGTAGGTCTTTAGGGGGGGTTTAGCCTAAATTACGCTCTTATTCACTCTTCCAGTGAAGACGCTTAAGGACAGGATTCACTTCCACTCACTGAATGCAGAACGTCTTAGGCTTCATGGCTTCAGCGCCTCATGCCACTCAGAACCGTGTCTGTTACAGGAGGTGTCTATGTGAGGACACAATGACAATGATGAATCACGCTTTGTGTTTGCTCACAGGCTGCATCACTGGTGGATTTAAAACCTCATGTTTGCTTTATGATCTTATGGTTATCTGTCCAATGGGTCCAACGTTTGCAAGACAGCCGTGTATGAGCAGATTCTTGTAGGAGACACTGAGCTCAGAGTTTCCTGCTTTATTTATGGATTCCACATTCTTCGCTCAAGCAGCATGAGAGATGACACAGTGATCTGGATAAATCAAGCTAAATGTCTCATGACCTTGTGCCGCTGTACTTTACATTAACATGTGGCACCGCTCGGTACAGACTCCGCCTGTCTGTATCTAATTTACACGTTATTGATCTAAACCTCAAAGTTGCGTCTGTGTGAATTCTCTGACGAAGTGAAGAATCTACTACAATCACCACCATGAATTTTACATGTCAGATCTCGTATTCAGACTTAAAGAAAAACTCCAGTCCTGGGGGTGATTTTCTTTTCTGGAAGTCAAAGTGCATCACTGGAGACACTGAACAGGACAATATCAGCATTATGCGCGATTCTGTCCAAGGTAATGACATTACACTAAAACTAATCCAATAAATGATGCACTGCTGCTGGGTACAACAGTCCAGTTCCAAGAAGTGGACCTTCCTATGAATACATGAGAACATTAGAGTTGAGCATAATAAACTACTGACCTGGGAAATCAAGCAATCATGCAGTAAATAATGAGACGTCCGTCAAACGCGTGCATACGTGTCTGCCACGATCATACATGCATTCATTCAACGCATCACGTTCCTTCTGCCCGTGATCTGAAGGTCATCTGTGTCTCAGTAGAGACACTCCAGAGACCTGCTGCCTCTGTAACTACTGTACTATTGTAACTTCCTCCCTGCTGCGCTGCCTGGACGTTTGGTCTGAAGGTTCTTCAGACCAAATGCTGTTCAAATGCTGCCCTTGAAAGCCTTGATTTCTTTAAACCGTCACCCAACTATCTTATTCTAATCCAACTAATCTTTAAGTGGCTCTTGTAATTTTTATCACTAACACTGCTGATATGAATTTTTCTCATGTATTATTGCTGTCATAGGAACAAGTCCTGCATTTTAAGAGAGGTTCAGAACCACTTCACTGGTTGAATACAGATACTGTGATAGAAAAGGATTGGAAAGATTAAGATTAGATCTTTTCTGCAGAGCTCATTGTCTCGTAAATTAGCTTTTGGATGAATTGAGACGCAGGCTTCGATGGAGGGGAGCGATCATTACCAGAACCACCACGGGGTCGTGCAGCGGCCCGTCCGTGTGCAGCGTCTCCACGTCGTCCTCCATGATGTAGTGCCACTCCACGCCCAGGTCGATGAAGCTCCTGGACTTGACCTCCTCTCCTTTCCCATTGAGAATGTAGTGTCCTGTGGCCTGGTTCTTGACGGCTGTAATCAGTCATTTGTTACAAAGGCTCGGAGTTATTCAGAACAGATCCACGACTCGTCTGACTCAGTTTATCTAGAAGAACCTTTTGAAATTAATAAAAGCCGTCACAGGGGAGAGGCTGTACAAACACAATTACAGTAGCTGCTTGTCAGCTGCTTCATATGTATGAACATGATGTGAACTGAATCCACAGGGCAAAATAGGTTTAATTAAAGGAAGGCAAAGATGCCGGATTTCTTCCTCCGGTGCTCAAGGACACTTACTCAGCACCGCGCTCATGAATTCAACCCGGCCCGACTGACTGCAGCTGCAGTGTGAGCTCAGTG
Organism: Betta splendens; assembly: GCF_900634795.4. Classification (NCBI taxonomy): domain Eukaryota; kingdom Metazoa; phylum Chordata; class Actinopteri; order Anabantiformes; family Osphronemidae; genus Betta; species Betta splendens. The sequence continues at coordinate 28,533,003 of NC_040889.2, read as the reverse complement.
TGAATCCATTCACCCTTTGAGGCGTTAGGATTTTATTCTAGTTTAGCTTCCGTCCATCTACTGCTGCAGACGCTATGGGAACTTTCTCATATCACTCAAACTTTAGAACCTAGAATTGATTGCAGTTTTATTCGTGCCTGGAGACGTAGATGATATATTTCTATAGGTTTTGGCACGAGGCCTGTTAGACAGCTTTTAATAATGTTGCGCCATAAATATAAATAAATATAAAATAAATATAAATAAACAGCTCTAAACAAAAGCAAATCTCCACAGAAGCCCAGAATCTGCTTTGTTCTTTTTAAGGTTCTTTTGAGGCTGAACAGAGTTTTATTGTGAAGCCCATTTGTTTATTAAACCTCTAAAAATGGAAAATCATTTAAGCTTTTAATAGATTCTTCTTTGCTGCACTTCAAGCTCTTCACTGTTCAGCATGAATTATGTTAAGTGTTTGTTAAGTGTTTTCTTGAGCACCGAAAACAAAAGATGGTGAACTCTGTTTCCTTTTTTTACCGCCTCGATGCTGCTACAGTAAAATACAATGCACAGACAGTGACAGAAATGGAGGAAACACTGAAATGAGACTTATAGAAATAAGCAGGTAAGAAAAATCTGCTCCATCATCATGTCATTGTACAGATAATGACAGAGGTTTTAGTGATGGAGGCTACAAACTACAGCACAAGACGTGCGATGTGCGGTCAGAGCGACTTCCACAGCTGCAGCGCAGTTCAGCATAATCACACTGTGAAGACAGTGATTGATCCTGGGAGATCAAGTTCCTCCCAAGCCTGGGAGACCACTCACTGGCCTTTCAGCACAGGCCCCACAGTCGCCATGTGCCGCTAATGGAGACGGCTCTCGGGAAGGACAGCAAAGCCCCGAATGACATGTTTACACTCAGATGAACTAGGTCGAAGCAATTTGGACAGAAGAGTGGGGGAAACTGGAGGATGCTTTTATGGAGGACAAGGTTGGAACAACTTCAGAATTCGGTGACGACAAATTAATGGAAATTATATTTCCGCTGAAGAAGCTTTCAGTGTGAAGGTTGGCGCAGAAAAAACGTGACAGAGAGCTGGCAGCGAATGGACCAAGCATAAAATGTAGCCTGTAATCATGAATACCAACATAGTGACCTACATGTGTACAGGAGCCTAATGTCTAGTCAGACATTCACGTTGCTCAGTATTAATTACAGAAACAAGCCTTCGTTTCATAAATGAAAAGAGCTGTTCCTCCAACACTGTTATGAAACAGCAAAGCTAATGTGCTTTGACTTCTGGCGACGGCTCAGGTGCTTCAGAAAATGAATGAAGCAGTTTTTGAAAGGTCAAGCCTTTGTATTTAACCTAGAAGCCGTTCGTTAACGCACAATGGCAAGTTTCAAGGCGCTGTCATTACTATGAACAGCTTCTCTGGCTGAAAATCAAGACAAACATTTTCACCTACGCAGCTTCTCATTGGGACAAATGCAAATCACTAAAACCTTATCATCCTATTGTAATTATCCCATTTATATAATATGACTTTGAATCTCTTATCTGCAGCGTTGCTCCTGCTGCCTGTCAGACCTGAAGAGCAGCCCACAGGGTCACAGAAGGTAAACTGGGGACAACAGCCAATAATCTGCTGTTTAACAGCATCACTTCCAGCAGCTCAGCCGCTGTTGCATGGCTCTGCTATCAATCGTAATGCGATGTGGAGGGTGACTGTCCTTTCCAGCATTTACATACAATTTGTATCATCCTGTGTTGGAGGAAATACATGCTTCTCACTATAGTATAAAACCCATTTTTTGAAAAGCTGGGACTCAAATGTGTTGGACTAGAATGCAACGAGCAGTCAAACGAGGGACTTTGGTTCCAGATTAACGTATATAGAAATCCACCAGCTGCTTGACTTTAAATGAAGGGACTTTAAACAGTCCGACATGTTCTCAGTGTGGCTCCTGGACGACAGGTTTCTAATTAGCGCTGACGGTTGGTTATAGTTGAGACATTAAAAGTCAAACAGAGGTGGTTTTAATGAGCTTGTACCCAGAGACAGGATTAAAAAGCTTTGTAGTTGAAACAAAGAACCAACTCTCTGCAACTTCTGCTAAAAAAGGGAGATTTCAACAAAAGTCAAGGTGAATTTTATAATTCAACATATTTGGAAGACAAAATGATTCACAGGTGAGTTACTTCTAGATTCATTTATTTCCTCCACAAGCAAATAACAAATCTGCAAATGCTGGAATTTGGAAGTGGTTTCTGGAGCTGCAGAGACCGACGCCGGCCTGCTTCACCTTCAAAATGCTGAATAAATCCCACGTTGCTCGTAGGACAAAGGGCTGAGCCACCTCCTTCCGCCTCCAGTCATGTGAACAACAAACTCCACAGGAGGCCGAGTGTTGGCAGGGACTAAATGATGGCATATTTACTGTTTGGCTGCGTCTCGGGTTGAAGGCTCGACTGAGTTCACGAAACCAAACAACAGAAAGTATTAACAAGTGATGTAAATACTGACCCTGCATTTATCAGCTGCTAACGCAATGGTTCTATGTCTGGGTTATAATAAAGACCAGCGCCAACGTTGGGAAGCTTCAAACTGAACTGATCTGCTTCTGGAAAATAACACATGGTCCTGTGAGTTACCGATCACTGATCTTTGAACGGCTGTTCCAAACTTCCTATGAGACCACACACAATAACCATGATGTTCTTTTGGCTCCAACTGTTTAAGACGCATCCTGCAAAGCCACTATTTCAGGTTCTATTCAGCTCATGAATGCCACGAGTATCTTCAAATGACAAATGCACAAAAGAAAACACAATCACGTTTTTGCAACACAGAGAAACCAATTTAGAAAATGCAGTTTAATGACTCATGAACGAGCCTCAGTCGAGGACTAAACGATAAGACACGATTTTACACAACGTGCTCCCATTTCTCTTCCGTGGAAACAGAGAGACGCTGATGACATATTTTCATCATGTGTCTGTGTTGTGATGCTGCACTTACCAAGGTTTTGAGGGGAGGCCTCGTGCTCTTGGACGGTCACATGTCTAGCTCCAGGAGGAATGAGAAACATCTTAAGGTAACCTTTGCAGCAGCAGCAGCAGCAGCGGAAGCAGAAGCGGTTAGGAAAGATGAGAAAGACACAGATATGTTAAGCAGAGACAGAAATAATCTGTCTGTTTGCAGAGGTGGACACGTTCCCATGTTGGAGATGTTCAGGTCACTTTGCTCTACAAAAAGATGTTGGAGGCAGTTTAAGAAGAGGGAAGCGTCTGCTTCGCCTCCTGCGGTGGAAGCCTGCAGGAAAAAGCTTATTCAAACCGGCTGCAAAGGTTCATTCACATCATGGGTCATAAAAATCCAGCGCATCCTCACACTTATGACCACTTGAAACAAACTCTTCCCCGTCTTTGGGTTCATATTGGTCGTGTGATGTGAATCAAACACGCCTTCAGCCATGTTTCAATAAGGGATGAGACACTACAGGCAGCAGAGCGACCTCAGGGACGTGCACCTCTCACAAACCTACCGTGACTCACCCAGGACATTTCTAGGGTCGTCGCTCTCATTTAAAAACACATTTCGAGCTCCTTTGGGCAAAGAGAAGGCTCCTCTGGTCTTCCCTTCAAAATGAAAACAATCAGTTAGTCTTGTGACGTCCACTCTCTTCTTCAGTTCACCGTCTCAGCAGCAGAACCTACAGGACGCATGCAGCGACACTGGACTAGAGTTGAGGCAAACTATTTTGGCATGCAACCCGGCACTTGCCAATCACCGGGGCTGAGCTGCAGCTGTGTCATTACTTGGCCTTGGGTTTGACAGACAGGTGCATTAATCTGGGTCTCCTGATACGCAGCCGCGACGCTCAGGTGATAATGAATGCGAGCGGCGCCCCTTCTAAGGGTCACGGCAGGTGGCACGCAGGCTCCGCACGCCACGGAGGGCCAAAATAGACAGGACTGAGCTGCTGTAACAGCTGCATAGAAACGACGGTCCAGACCCGGTAAAGCCGCCAGAACCGGTCCTGGCGCTCGGTGAGAGTGGAGCTGAGTCACAGCTCTGTAGGTTTACTGCAGGTGTGTGTGTGGTTAGTGTGTGAGGCTGTTTCATCAACTGTTCCACACAGAGGCAACAAAAGGAAGCACTTCTTACACAGTGGATGAGGGGACGAGGCCTGTAGCAGCTTCCACAGGCGACTCAGACGTTAATTAACAAATTAGTAACGACACATCAGGTTCTAACACTCAAACGTTAAGCGTGTGTCTGCGCTACAAGCCGCACAGGAAACACTACACAGGAGCGTGAGGAAGGCAGCAACGCTGGATACTTGCATATTGTGTTTTCCAACAAAGCGCTTTCTTTTTGGGCTCTCTTGCTTAACTGTTTCCCTGTTAAAGAAGGTGAGTGATGAAACGAGGGTGAGAAAAAAACAATGAGAAAAATTAGAACAAGTCACGTCGCAACGGTTCCGTGAAGCCTCCATGTTGAAAAAAACCCAGTTGTGTTTTTCCTTTCACAGCATCACGTCGCTACAAAACAATTTAGATGACGCATCCAGATTGAGTGAGAGGCATCATGGAAGCGCTGCTGTAAACACACGGCGGGTTAATGTATTCATGCTGGTGGTTAACGTGGAAACACTGCAGAGCTGAAAACATCAGTGGACCAGTTTCTATGTGTTTAACTGAACAATTACATGTGGGTTTAACTGTTCATAATTAATATTAAGAGTCTAATCCATTCGGCCTCCACTGCTCAGGACCTGTCAGACACTCACACATCCATTCATTTCCTTTTACACAGGGCACAGATGTAAATCAGTGTCACGTCACATTAGGATTCATCATTAGAGACTCAGTTCAGGATCTATTGCCAGCATCCACTTCATTGTCTGGATTACTGCCTTGCCATAAATCATTAAATGTCTCAAACCAACAGCCTGAGCTCTGCTGCTGGTTGCCTGTTGTCAAATCAGCATCACGTGACACACACACACACACACACACACACACACACACACACACACACACACACACACACACACACACACACACACACACACACACACACACACACACACACACACACACACAGGAAGTGGGTGCAGCATGGGGCCAGCATGGCTGCAGGCTCCAGACCACACAGGATGTTGGAGCAGCCAGGACTCAGCATGTGATCAAATCCATCCTGGTACAAATGTCTTTTTAGCTCAAACTACTATTCTAGGTCGAAGCCTTGAGCTTAAAGTTAAATCGGCTTACATTCGTCTGCAGTGTGGAATGAGATGATGGACGTCATCCTCCAGGATGAGGCAAAGGTTTCTTAATGCTGTGACTCTGACTGCGATGAGCACAGATTCTATGACGGTAATTTACAAAAGAGAGATGTTTGTGGTCGACTTCAGTTGATCAACTTTGTTCTGAGAGATCATCACTTGGCTGTCGATTGTTAAAAAAGCTGCTCCAGAGCCAAGGAACGGCTAAAATAAATGTTTAAGTGCAGCGCGCTGATTGGGTTCTGCTAATCAAGATGTGATTTTAGGCAGCAGCCGCTTTGCTTTTTAATCAGGGCTGCAGGCTCATCAGAGTTTGGAGGAAGGGGAAAAACTGCAATCAACTGCAAATTTAGTTTCCTTGAAATAAAACCTTTCCACCGTCAACTGAAGAAGCTCAGCAAAGGAAGTCTGAAGCTGAAAATATAGTGAGGAACGCACGGGTAGCATCCAGTTTAAACTGGAGAGATGCTGGAAGGTGTTTATAACGATTCAGTAATAGATTAAATGATTAAATTAGACTTACAGCAAATTCTCATTAAAAGATAACAGAGCAGAACCAACAATGAAGGTGTTACACTAATAGGATGAACTCAGACCACAGGTAATTACTGTTTCCCATCACATCAGTTACATGAGCCCCGGTTGAACTGAGGTACGGTTTATTTGGGTTTATAATAAATTAAATGGTCACTGTAGTTTTAATCAAATCTGTGAATACTAATTCTGATCTGACCCAACATAAACAAGGCCTCCAGTCGCATTCCTTACAGTATGAATCCACACGTTATCACCTCCTTTCATTATTGATATAAGATATACTGATACTCAGTTTGGAATCTCAACACACAGTTTGTGGTTTCAAAGCTGGGAGTCGGGTTCGGCGCATCCTTACCGGCTTTCTTTGGAGTTCTGGTGAAGGTTCCCTTCACTGTTCGGCAGTGAGAGTTGTCCCCACCACAAACCCCACATTTGTCCTCAACCTTGGTCGAGCCTATTTCTCTGTTGCAGCCCACCTTCTGGAAAGCAAAAGAGAGTCACAATGAACTTTTTGTTCGGTAACAATCACCACAATGTCTAGTTCGAGTTCAGAATCCAGCTGTCCTTTAAATTTCTCACGCCACAAAAGAAACGTTGGCACACATTAGCAGTAAGAAGTCATACAATACAAATACTGTGCATACACATACACATCCTTCACAGCTTCCAAACCTCTGCCAATCATCCGTCCTTACCACACACTCCCCACGCACGCAGATGCTGTAGGCGTCCTTGTACGAGCACCGCGTCCCATCATGCACCAGCTGCTTCATGTACGCCACGTCTGCCGTCTCCTTTGACTGGCAGTACAGGTGGCACCGCTTGTTGGCTGCAAGACAGGACCATTACGCTGCTTAAAAAGATTAGGCTGCAATGTGGAAAATAGAATGTAGAGCATAGAAAATGCTGCATTTTAAAAACTACAGTCATTTGTTGGTAATATTTCGATCAAGAGATTCAACTAATGAAATTACTTTTCTGGACAAACTTACTACATTGTATTTAGGACTAAAAGAGAAAACTGATGCCACGCTACAACATGGTATTTAATTAATTAAATTGTGAAATGCTGAGTTCATGCTAAACATTCTGGTTCTATTCTAGAAATGGTGTCTCAACTCTTTTCCTTTGGTTTATTACTTTCTTCCATTTTTATTATGTGACATGAAGGTTTATGATCAGATTCATAACAGTCTCACGAACCCGAAGTTTTGTGGAACACATGCAACTCCATTCATCATCCTACTTCATTTGGACTTCATCTCTACGAACTCGACTTTCAGAGAGAAATCGAAGCAACGTCTGAAAAAACAGGTTCTGTTTTCTTCTAAGACACACGAGTCAGACGAGGACGTTTGTCTGGCGTACCGTCAGGATGCTCGTACGGCAGCCAGTGGTGTTTGGCGTTTTGAAACTCAAAGTGGGAGTTTCGGAGCTGGCATTGCTGAGCCCGGAAGTCCTCAAAGTGTTTGGGGCAGTCGTCGGTGTTGCACAGCTGGTACTCGTAGTTGACTCCGGGGCAGTCCTGGCCCCCGTTGGAGGGCCTGTGGTGGGAGGTGGAGGAGCATCAGAGAGGCTGATGAGCCAGAGCTTTTAAGCCCAGAACAGAGGAACACATCCTGCCAGAGCAGTGATCGCCTGCTACGGTGCTGAGGAGCTTATGGGAAGGGTTTGGCTTATTTAACCGGGCATCTGGAGCTTGAAGCATCATAATAATGACCTGTGAATGCATTTTCTCACAGCTGTGAATTAGCATAATAGCAGATTTTTATCTGACAGTGGTTCCAGATCCTGGTCACTTACGCTGGGTTGTTGCACTGACGCATCCGGAAGCGAACGCCGGTTCCACAGGAGCGCGAGCAGGAGCCGTACTTGGCCCAGGATCCCCAGGCCCCGTCCTGTTTGACCTGGTTGGGGTTTTTCCACATGCAGTGACCTTTGTAGCACCACTGCAGACACAGACGGGGTTGGGAGCACGCCAGCGTTACTCTCTTGCCTGAGCAGGATTACGTGGCCAGGCCACTTTCTCATTTATGCACTGAACTTGTTTGTGCAGCTGCCTCATACAGTATCAGAGCCTGTAACAAGATCAGTAAAGTAATGGTTTCCCAGTTCACTGGCCTGCACAGAGCTCTGCCTTCAGTTCAGTCCAACACCTTTGAGATGAATCTGACCACTGACTGTGATCCAGGTCTGATTCTGAACAAACCCCTGCAGCCAGACCCAAAAATCTATTAAAAGCTTCCTGACAGAAGGAGGGACGGCTGCAGCCTGTGATTCCAGAATGAGATGCTAATAACGCTGATGTCATTCTGATGTTGTGAGGAAATAATGTGTTGATGTTCTGCTACTTGGACGTCTTCCACACATGATTTACAGCTTACTTTTCCAGGAGCGCACTCCGTCCCGTCGAGCGGCGGCCCCTTCTTGGTCTTGCAGAAGTACGGGTTGTCTGGGTGGCTGCACCAGAGCTGCTTGCACGGGTCGAAGGTGCGAAACTGAAAGAGAGGCGGGATAAACATTTCAAATGGCTTCACTGCTCAGGTTGTGACGCAAAAGCGAAAAGGCAGAAGGACAAACGGATGCTGTGCACGAATCCAGCTGCTGTTCAAAATCTCCCGATCCAGAGCGTCTGCAGCGCTGGGAGGCTTTGTGCTCAGTCAAAGCTTCTAGCAGTGACACGCACTGAAGCAATTACAGCTCAGTGGTGGATTACACTGTAGAAAATGGATTTAATGCAAAAAGATATTACAGCATATGGCAGAATGTAGTCATAGCATGTGGCCGACTCAGCACTAATGACCTGTATCTAGCTGTTATTGACTCCTGTACAAAGGAAATGGTTGTTTACAATATGAGAGGAACTAAATCTTAGTGGACTGACTGAGTTCTCTTCCTCTGACTGAGCTGGTTGGATTTAGTGAAGGTTTGCACAGATCATTGAACTGATTGAACTGACTGAGGATTTCTGCTGCTTGGAGCATCTCTTTGCCAACAGGCCTTTTGAAGAACATGAGCCCCTGTTTTCATGTTCTATCAGCTGTCTGATGTGTCTCTCAGTGTCTTTCATGTTCTGGCTGACAAGTCATCAAGTACTTTCTCATATCATCAATGCCATTGATGTCTTTTAAGCAGTTGTGATGACGTGACACGTAAAGTAACACTCACAAGCTGCATCATTGCTTTTATTTCATCTGTTCAATTCGATGGACTGGTAAACAAGCCTTTGTCTGAGGGCAGAGATTTACCCACATGTTACAGCCCAAACTCTGATCAATGAATGTAGTTGTTATTGGTCTTATGGCCATCGTTATCTGCACTTTACTCCGTGTTCATTGTCCTGTAAAGTTACTGTGTCTTCTGTCCACTGAGCCTTTTCTTGGATTCTTATGAGCAAACAGAATGCAGAATGGGCTGCTGGACCTGTGCCCTTACTCTGCTCCAGTTCCCTGTGTGGTTGTCCGAACCCAGATCAAACCCAGGAGTCCTGGAAAGACCCGGCTCAATTTGTGACAAGTTGATGGTGCCACAAAAAACACACTTCATACCAAACACACCATGAAAACAAAATCCTCAAAGATCTAATATAAGAAGCGAGGTCCCAGTGATCCTGCAGCAACGAGACCATAAGCACAAAGGAGCTGCTACAATATTAACAGCTTAAGGCAGCTCAGCTTAGACGGACTGACTGAAGTTCTCACACTAGGTGACTGTGTCCAGGTGTTGATCTCCACCTCCTGATGCTGTTGTTAATAACTGTAGCCCTTGAAAGAATCAAACTAGAATATATCAAAGTCAGCCGCCTCAAGGATCAAAGTCAGTGAAACAGGTCAGTACAGATGAGACACAAGTACAGTTTGGATTTATCGGACTATTTTAAATAATAGTAGTCGAGAAAGTGGTTCATCCTGATCAAGCTTTCTTTTAGAAATCATATATTATATGGAATGGAATATTTTAGGGCAGCCTGTTACTGGTAGATTGCATCAGAGTGATTCACACATGAACTATTGATCTGAGCGGTGCTTTGTGATGGAAATTCAAATCAATTTACCAATAGAACTGATTTCAGACTTCTCCTTTCATTCTGCTTCATCAGTTGAGGTTAGGGAAGTAAACACGGGGTGAATTAACTGTTTATAGGTGACATTAATCACGTTGCAGAGTTGTGTTCAGGACTCTGAGCCTCGTCTGTGGCCAATCTGGCCCCGCGCTCGGTTTTGAAAGGGTGGATGAGCTGAACTTGGCCTGAATCAGGCCTCTCCTGTCGGCGTGATCGGAGGCTGGTGCTCTAATGCTCTCATCCCAGCGGCTGCAGGAGGAGCGTTTCCAGGGTAAACAAACACCGTGTTCCTCTGTCTAGCAAAGCTACAACAGCTCCAGCTGACCACAGACCAGCCAGTGGAATGGTGGAAGGTCATGGAGTACATTTAGTGCAGCAGTTGAGTAAACATTAAGTAACTGTTAATTTAGTTTAAAGAGCATTAATTCTGCAGTTTATGAAATCTGCAAGCCAACACTATGGTTATTAATATGGCATTTTTATAGAAAACAGACTTGAAGGAACTATTATATCCTCTATGTTCATTAGCCACCTTCTTATTGTCTCTGCCATATGATGCTCTGCTGATAAAAAACAGTCTGGTTTTGAGTTGAAGCCATAAATGATGCTTCATGTAGAGGATATTAATAGAACATTGCTGATATACTGTATATAGTATTCATAGCACCTTAAAGAAAATCATGTTGACTTTTCATGATTTCAAATATAAGCAGGTCTTGGTAAGTTATTAAAACACAACACTGTGACAAAACCTGTGCGGGTCAACGGAGGCAGAGGGACGATATTAAACCTCCAAGCGGATCAACCTCGTCATTCTTTTATTTACTGAAATCAAATGACGCAGATTTCATCCCTGGCAGAGCTGAATAACAAGGAGTCTGCGCAAAGTCAAAGTGCTTTCAACAAAATTCCCACCTTGATTGAAAGTCAAGAGCTTAGTCATCAAGTGAAGGTTATCCAGGGCCTCTGTCAAGTCCTCGCACGCACGCACGCACGCACGCACGCACGCACGCACGCACACACGCACACCTACACACACATGCACGCACGCACGCACACACACACGCACGCACACATGAACACCTACACACACACACACGCACGCACGCACGCACGCACGCACGCACGCACGCACGCACGCACACACACACACACACACACACACACACACACACACACACACACACACACACGCACACACTGTTTCAGACGTGGTTTCCAGCTGTTTAGAGGTTTTTTTATGACATAGTGTAGCTGGACTCAGCTGCTGGTCTAACTGAGGTTTAAACTCCAAATAAAATAGAGTTTTAGGAAATAGATTTGAGGAAGTTCTACAGTAGTTGGATGAAACCTTGATGAAACCAGCTCTCCAACAGCAAAACCACTTTCTACGACGGAGTACATCTGTCTGCTTAATGGAGGCCAAAAGGCCGCTCACCGAAGTGCAGATCTTGTAGCCCACTCCAAAGTCGAACCGACACTGCTCGTCCATAGAGTAGTTGATGCCAGGGAGTTCAGGCAGCTGTGGCCAGTCGTGTTTGAAGGGGTCGTCCAGGAGGCAGTCGTATGTGCTGGCAGGAGATGACAGACGTCAGTCTTAAATACACATTATCCTGACTCCATTTTCTTTTTGATTCCATTTCATTTATTCGAATGCAGCAATTTTCTAACCTGTGGTTTCTAACGAGTTTTATTACATCACACGTCAGTGAAGAATCGGAAGGGAAAAACAATGCCTGCGTGCATTTGCAGCATCTGTAGTGACGTGTCTTTACATTTTTACTGACCTTAACTGGCCTGAGCCTGTCCATCATAGTGTGTTTTAATTTACAATCCATTACACGGTCAAAAAAACACATTTTAAAGGTGAAAGCAGAGAAACTGCGCCTGAGTTAACCTTTAAATTCAGCTGCACTGAGCAGATAAACATCCGACAATTTAGCTTGGTGCTTCAGCAGCTACTGTAAGAAAGCGCTCCCTGAACACGGCTTTCAGCTTTAAGCGGAGATCGATAACAAGTTGCTTTAAAAAGCCTCTATGTTTATTATCCGACATTATGGTTCTACAGACACACGTTCTTGTCGTTGCACTGGATCATCATCGCCGGCAGCTTCACCGCATGGCGATTGATTGGATGTTGCTATTGTCCATCTCTTTTCATACATCATGGTACAGTGACCTCTCACTGTCAAATATTGATTTCTTTTTCCAGATGAGTTGAAAAGATCAATGTTTGCTCGCCCACTAATAGTCGTAAATGCATCTGTGCCATGGATGAGCTTCACAGCGTGTGCAGTTGTTATAGATGGATGCAAATAACTTCATCAATTTGACTTTACCCGTTATAAAATAAATATACATGACTAGAGGATGTGAAAAGAGGCATGAAATGCTGTTATTAAGCTTTTGGTACAAAAATACAAGTCGTTTTAAAATACTGGGCTTCTTCGAGTTCTTTCAAATGTTGCCTCCACATTTTACAACATGGTTGAAGTCTGCCTCGCTTGACTTCAGGGTAATGAAATGAGCCTGTGATGCTGTCAGGCACAATGCCAGCGCCACCTTGAACTCACTGGATGTATCTCTTCAGCTCCTGTCCGCTGCACATGGACCAGTGGTAGCGATGGAAGGCTGCCTGCACCAGAGGAGCCATGACGCTCCCCATGGCCGTCTCGTCTCCGCAGCGGTTGCCTTGGCCGTCGTGCTCCATGCCCAACCTGTGCCCACAGGAACAGACAGGCTGATGATCAAACCTTCACACTGCAACAGGTTTTAATCATTCACCGCCACATTCTAGAGCAATTACTGCAAACAGGGTGGGAGTCATGCACTTAAAGCAGGATGCTTACACATAGATATCTGCTGGGATAATAATAATAATGAAAAGTAATTGGACCCAGTGGACTAAGTGTAAAGCGAACTTGCTTCTCATTAACATAGCTGTTAATATCAAAGCAGTTGGTTCACAAAGGGAACAGATGGCGGGTGTTTATGTTGTTTAGTCTGTCATGTGGCTCCGTGTGACTCCTTCGGGCCTTTGTGATCATTATGCATCAGTTAGTATTCATTCCTGTGATGAACTGCGGCTCCTGCCTAGTTAAAAATGGCAAAAGCAAAACGAATAAAAACCTTAAATGCTGAATCCTATTAAATATGATCAGCATCAGTTAAAGCTATTGTTTAACTAAAATCCTCTTTTTCCACAGAGCATTTTGAACAATCAGGTATTTAATTAAACGTAGGCAACAGAAGGTGCTCGGTTACGCCTCTGTTGTGAATAACAATAATTATTCTCAGGACTAGAGTCAATAGTTAATTACTGTTACTAGTACTGTGGCCACGTGACCGAGTTGATGGATGCTTATGTCACAGTTAAACAACCAGGTCCTGATGGGTCATCTAGATACAATATGGTGCATGTTGACTGAGGATTCTGATCCACCCATTCTCCCACACTGGATTAACACGTGTGGAGGGAGACATCGATCCGACAGTGTGAAATCCCAAAGGATGTGTATGGTTAACTGAACACAGGGAGGTCCGTGGCTCCTCTTGAATCTCCACGGCGGTGAAATTCTTCCAGCTGTTGAGGCAGCTGCTTTTGTTGTGAAATATCCATCAATTGACCTGAAAACCGACACCCAGTCTGGTTTTACACCTGCTAACAGCTACAACCCGTCTAGTGAAAGTTGTTACAGTTCAGATGCATTAAACTCTGAACCGGTTTCCACTTCCACGCTCTGCCATGACAGGAAACATCAACTCTCTCAGCGGGTCTGTCAACATGCAGTAAAAAGAATCTCGGGGTGACCGATTAGGATCTAACAGCTTGACCAATGTGTCAGTCAATCCAGTCCATAGCACAAACTCAGCCTAGGAACTATGTAGCAAAAGCACAAGCACACAGCAGCACAGCTTCTTCCAGGTCCAGTTACAGAACTAACCAGACACGTTGTGGAAAAGTTGAAACCGCTTTGGACAAGACGGAACGGACAAACCCACATCTGGACCCCGTTTCCACCCACCTGCAGTCAGGAAGGAGCAAGACAACACTCAACAACTGGTCAGTAATGAGCTCAGGAGCTCAGGAGCAAATCCCCAGGGTTCTGGTACCAAAACAAACATGGGCCGTGTCGAGCAGCCTGCACTGCCTCCAATTAGCCTGCTGACGATGGCTCTGCCGTTCAGATACTCATTCGCTCTGCTGCAGCGTCTCAGTGATCTCCTCCTTCATCGCAACCACTTCCCGTGAGCTCCTCCTACATCTTCTGTTGAGGCGCTAGCGCGTCTCAGGTGACATACTCTCAAACAGCAGCGTCCGTGTTCATGTGCACATACAGTGTGAATCAGTGTGTAAAAGCTGGGAAGCGATGGATGTGACGCCAGACGCAAACATCTCTTTACACACTGATCTTCAATAGCCTGGCTCCGCTTCAGCCAGCTATTCATCTTCAACCCAGGAAACTCTTCAGGGCTTTCAGATCACCTCTTTTCTTCTCCTACAGTAGCTGTTCTCCAGCTTAGAAGCTTAGCAGCTGTCAATAGCTTTCTCCTCTTTAGCAGGATTACATCTTGAAATAAAATTCTAAGAGAGAGCTGCGCGTTTCTTCCTGGAAACATCTGGAGACGAAACCCTCGGCTGACATGTCCAAGGTTCAGGCCGCGGAGCCATGAATGTAAAGCTGGAGCTGGTTGACCTGTCAACCAGCGTCTTAACTCCGGTTCACAACGAGCTCAAAATGAAAACAGTAACAGGACAGGAGTCAGTTACAGGCGGTTGCACGCTGCCGGGTGGCTCATATCTGCTCCAGTCTGAAATTGGACTCCCAGCTCAGAACAAGCTGATAATGCCTGACATGTGGTGTCAACCCAGTAGCACTATCTGATGCTGTCAGTATTGGCCATACTGAGCAGATTATAAACACTGATCCTTCAAATCCTGGCGTCACACGTGGGCTTAACTCCATTATGTGTCTGAGAAAATGAGAAATATATCTTTTGTTTGCTTGTTTGTGTCAGGCATCAAGAACCCGAATCCAGCCAGCGACAGCATAGGAGACACAGTTGCTTTATAATCAGTGTTACGGCCCTATTTTCAGGTTATGAAGCCAGTCTTCTGAATTATACTATTTTGTCAATAATAAATAATTTTATATTCCTGTTTTTTTCTGTAAATTTGCAAACTTCACTTCAGCAGACTAATAGGTGCAGCGGTAAGAAGCACTCAGGCTGTGACCTCGTGTTTCTTTAAACATCCTAAATAAGCAAAGTATGAGACTCAATTAAAGCCAAGATGTTCTCTGTGAGTCAGCGTGAAGGTCCCACGTGTCACAGACGACATGCCGAACGCCCACGGAACGTGTTCACACTCTGCGTGTGTGATTATGCAGAACCATCCCTTCCTTGCCCTGAAGCATGTTGTCGCCTTGGCAAGAGGAATGTGTGTGTTTGGGCGCTTACAGCACCTCCACACGCACAAGGGGAACAAAGACTAGAGCAACTCACACGTGTCCGGTCTCGTGAGCCACGACGAAGGCTGAGGAGAAGCCGTCTTCGTGGTTGAGAGTGCAGCTCCGGACTGGGTGGCACATTCCTGTGACAGGAGCGTAACCTGAGGGGCACAGGAGTTAAAGGTCAATCACTGCATATATGCAATAAGTCAGAAATGCCATGTCACACACTTCCTGCCTCTCTCAAAGCCGAGGCATTTCATGCTTTGAAGCGTAGAAGAGCTAAAAGCGCAGATCCCTTCCTTCCTAAGGTAACGAGGCGGAGAAGCAGCAAACCTGAGCGTCTAGTGACAGACTTCCTGTATGGCTAAATGTCGCTCCAGCAGGAGGCTGGCCTGGAACGAACTAGGACAGATCTGTGTGTGTGTCTCTATGCGGCATGAGTAATGATTGTAATGATACACGTAATCACGAGCTCCACTGAAAACAGGAAGCGCATAGTGCAAACGTAGCCAGAGGGGAGACACAGCAGGGGGGGAGGAACCGCCGCACCTTCATCCAGCCTCTTGATGATTAATTACCATTCACTACTTCATTTGCATGAAGTTGCATCATTCGTTACAAGCAGATTACTGACGTGCGTCACTGATGGTGGAAGCTACAGATTCTGTAGCAGCCCTAATTCCCCTAAACGACACGTTTACTAATGAGCTAAAAGTGAACAAACCCGTCATAGCCAATAAAGAAAGGCCTGAAGTGACCCTGCTGGAGGAAACAGTCTCAGACCTCATGGACTCCTCAGGCAGAGGTTTTGCATATTTAGAGTTCGGGTGGATTCATCCAGCTGCTATAATCTAGATAACAGCATTCTCTGAGTCTTTTTATACAGATCAGTATGACTTCACTCTGGGTTTTGTATCTGATGTTCTGTGTATACCTTTAAACAGGATGTAAAGACACTAGAGTCACAGCATCAGCGCGACGAACGGAGGCTAAGACTCCATTTCATGGGTTTCCCAGAACTGTCAGTACCGTCCAATTTCTATTTCATTTGCTACAGCAAGCGCCCTGTGGAGAGTGGGGGGAGAGGGGGCTGAGGCCAACCCCCGCTGTCACCAGGTAAGTGGCTCCATCCACAGTGCTGACACACACTGTAGATTCAATCAGGCCGGCTCTGCAGCTGCATCTGCAAATACCACTGCTGCCGCTGAGCTTCCCTCCGCTGGGCAGAATGCTAACACCCGCCAACACATGGGGAACTCAGGTGCACAACGTCCACACATCTGGGTCAGAGGGAGACGGGAGCGGGTTTTTAAGCTGTTTTACATAATAATAACATGCTAGTGTTAAACACGTGATCAATCAGAGGCTCTACCAGCTGTGATCAGCCCAGGAATGAGAGCCATCAGTTTGTCAGCACATCTACTGTACTATACTAAGCCTTGTTCAAAAATATATTTGCATCTTTAGAACAGAAAATAGCTCATTTGACAGATCCTTATCATTTGCATAAAGTTATTAAAGGAGGGTTGGTCAGTCTGTTCTGAATCGTCTTTCTTTCTAACGCATCATCTTCTCCCTGACAAACACTGTGAGACTCCCCAGGGAGGCTACAGGCTCACAACTTTCCAAAGCCATTTTGCTTTAATCAACAGGCTTTGGATTTGCAAAAAGGGAAACCAGAGAGCGGACTGGAACACGGGAGCAGCATGTTTGAAATTCTAATTTGCCAGAAGAGTGCAAATGGAACATGTTGGCTGAAATTCAAAATGCTGGTTTGAGAGGAAAGAAAGGCTGAGACAAAGCAGACAGACAAAAACTAATGAGATAACCATCCAACGCAGTCTAAATAGTGCGGCTGCACCGAGAACAGACGGCCTTGGCTGGAACATCACAAAGTTACGTCCTTAAACCCTAACATTTACATAATGAAGGTACAGGCCCATTAAATTCCCACTGAGTTGATGCTCTTTCCCTTGAGTTGGGCATCAGGACGTGTCGGTTTGATAGACAGATCTGTAAGATTGAGATTTAATAGATTTAATCAGGTTACAAACACATTTTACAAACACATTTTAACCAGAAGTGTGATTTAAACACTGCTAGAAAACAGACTCTCTGCTGAGAAACACATCTTCACTCAGATACAGCAGATGTTGGACTAAATTGCTTGTTCTCAACTGTAATTCATTCTGGGACTAAGCTAAATATTTTACGAAAATATTAAAAATATCAAAGACATGCCTCAAAGATGAATTTACAGCCTCCGTGTGAAAGCACTTAATCCACTGCACAGGAGGTTGGACCGAGAAGCTGAGAACTGTCAGATTATCACATCAGCGTTGCCTGTTTGATCTCAGCAGTCAACAAATGTTTCATGGATGGAAATGTTAATTGGTTAATTACCGGCCGATGGTTGTAGGAGCACAACCTTTAACATTGGTGGCCGATGTGCTGAAATCTGTCCAGACGCTTTGTTTATTTCACCAGTGAAAATGATTCTGTTTCCAAAAATGTCACACATCCATAACGGCGCCTCATTTCCAGGTTTTAAAATCTAAAAATGGTTAAAGGCAGTGCTGCTGAGAGGTGATTGATGTTTTCCCCACTATCACTGAAACCATTCTGGCTTTGACTACCGGCGTCCTGCAGGAGGCCATGAAGCCAATCACACCCTAATGCCATTGTTGACAACATTGAGAGCGGAAGGTGCTCAGAGTGACAATCGTCATATTTGACTGATTTTCAGCAAAAAGGTGGCAAAAATGAGTTTATGTCTCCAACAAATTTATTCTAAGGTTAAAATGATTAAAAAAGGATACAAGCTTTAAAATCTACTCGCTTTCATTTGCAAATCACCTGTTACTGAACCTGCCAACACACAGTCATTCATTCTCCCATCACTAGTGTGATGGAAGCAGGTCTTTGTCCCTTGCACTTTACTTGACGAAATAAATAAGGGAGCTTCAAAGACATAAAAGAACCAGCTGGAGTATTATTAGTGCTAACAATGCTTTCCTCACACTGATGCCTTCATATTAAATCAAAGCCGTCTACCTCTGCACCCAGGCAAAACCAGATCACATCAAACGTTCAAAATGCTTCTGTTCAGTTAATTACTGGATATGACACCAGAAGAAACAACCCAGACATTCAAACTGGTAAATCCCCTGATTGGTTGCTATAGAGGATGTAGAGATGTCGGAATCTGGTATAATTGTGAACAAGACAACACTGGTTTGACGGATTTAACCACATTGGTGCAGCTCACTTCAGGGAAGTACAATATCTGCTGACTTTTCTAAAGGTCAGAGGTCACCAGCTGCTCTTAGCTCTTACTAATGCCTCAACTCTCCGGTGCACAGCCTGCTCCACTGTACAAATGACGCAACACTTGCAGCGCATCCAAATATGAAGCGCTGCTGCTTTCATTATCAGAGCTGGGGAGAATAATCCACAGAAGCTTTAATCATGTGGCAAGATGCAGTCCTTTAGACGCGGGGCCGCAGCAAAGTGCAGATGAAGTTAAACGGTCTGCGTGCTAAACACAATACCCCTTATTTCAATTACGCTGCTGTACCGGCATGAACTGAAACGCAGCGACACTCGGCGCCGCCTCGCTGTTGCCTCAGCGTTTCAGTGTGCTGCTAATAGGATCAAACCAAAGCTCACAGATGAAGTCTCTGACATGTGCAGGCTGTTGTTTGAAGAGGTTCCTGGGATGTGAGTAACGGCCACATGTATCGCTCTCTACAAATATCCTCAGCTTATTTAAATTGAAAAAGACGAAAATAAATACAGGCTTTTTCCCAAAGAATGTTATTCATCACTGTGATGAAAAAATTCACATCTGTTAAACGTCTTACATGGAATAAAGGCATATTTAGTATTAATATAGCAGTTTGACGTAAATAATGTAAAAGCTTTAGGTTGATTTTGTATAAAAACAAGCTTTGTACTGTTTATAGTCTTACGCAAAACAGCCTAACGATGCTTCATTCCATTTTCATTTATTTCTGACACTATACAATTAAAACTGGCTGGTGACGCCGTGTGAAGAGTCCTGAGACCCGTAGCTGTCGCTGATGGAAGCTGACAAAGACGCGGCCTGATTAAAAATAACGAGCATGTTTGATAAAGTCTCACTTTGCAGCTTTGTTTGTTTCCTCTAACTTCAGTTCAACACTTCATCTGCACAGTTTGCATTAATTCACTCTTAAATTAGGCCGCTGCTTTACACCCACTGTTATTGGCGGCTTCCTCATAATTGACTCATATTACTGTATGTTGTCATGAACACAGAATGTTGTAGATGCGATATTTTAGAAGCACAATTAATGGCATCAAGTATCCAGTTTGCTAAATGCACCAGTAACATAAAACAAATGTTTCTGTAAAGCTGAGCTGCCATGTCTGGAACACGCCTGAACACCACTCATTTATTCTCCTTTGTCTCCATAGAACTGAAGGAATTAACGGATTAGTCGAAGCCAAACACATGAGTAATGCATAAATGCAGCTGCTCCTTAAAGAGGCACATAAAACTCCATTAAACAAGTTAAATGGGCCTTTGACAGTGCTGACTAGGGAAAGTTGGAGCTAAGTCGTCCCATTGTTTCTGTGGAGAAAATAAGCAGCAGGCTGAACAATAATCAATTTCTGGCAGACAGTGCAAATTGGCTGAAGCCTCCAGAAGAAGAGAAATAAAGGAAAGGTGCCAAATATGAAATATAAAAGTCGTCTTGGGTGTTAACACTGACGGATCGATTGTTATATCTGAGCTTGATATTAGCGACAAAGGGGCTTTTGAGTGACCGGCCTCGTTTTTCAGAGTCGGATAAAACACTCACTTTTACCTTTAATAACAGGCGCCCAGAAAGCTGTCACAAAAACATTTTGAAGCAAAGCAGGACCTGCATGACAGGCCCGCTTTCAACACAACACAAGATGAGAATTCCTTTAACATAACCCATTAATGTCAAGAATAAACACAAGCGTCCTTCCTAAATGACAAGTTTTGTGCTTTCACTGCTGCTATGACTCTGTCTGCTCACAGAACCCGCTGGCAGCGGGGTCGGGCCCTCACCTTGCATTCCCGTGGGGCCGAAGCCTTGGCGTGTGAGGAAGATGGCGTGGTCGTGGTGCTCGGCGTGGTCCGGGTCGCCTTTCTGCTGCACGAAGGCCCAGCGACACACGTTCTCCAGGCTCCGTGAGGGGTTGCCTCTTTCAATGAGGCTGATGGACTGACAGGGGAACAGGGAGAGGAAGACAAACGCTTACTAACGAACATCCATGTCGCCGGACTGTTAACGATGGCAGGTGTCAGTGGTGTTCACTGTACACGGACGGAACAGCCTCTGGGGTGATCATGGATGTGTAGCTGTTGAGAGTCCTGGAAAACACCAGGAAACCCAAATCACTATCACACTGCAAAAGACTTAGGAAGACTTGTTCACAGTAGGTGTGAAACAGGCTCAGCTCGTGTTGTACAATCACTGTTTACTAGCTGTGACCAGGAAGGATCATTTTGTTTTGGATCTTCATCAATATCTGCTCCTTCACCCGCTCCACTATCAAAGCTCCACACATCATCACTCAGAGGTCAACTCAGATCACGCTCTGCAAAAGTTACACCCACTCGGTTAAAACACGATCAAACAACGAAACATCAAAACATGTCCCCTCCCTTCAGCTCTGCGCTCCGTCCTTGAAGGAGGACAGGAGGACGTTCATGCGACCATCAAATGAAGCTACTGCACCAGAAACGGGCCAATGTGCCACTGAAGCATAACGAGGCTACTGAAATACAACTATGTGACCTAGTTCACCACATCAAACAGTACAGATTAGGAGAGAACACTGGAGGGGGAGGACTGAGGTCATTTAAGTTCAGCTCAGTTTAGTGTGGTGGGGAACCCTCACCTTGGCGTAGCCCAGCATGATCATCCTCACCAGGACCACGTTGATGTGCACTCCCAGCGACTCGTCGTGGTAGATCTCGTTCACCTGTCAAGCAAAAGGGGGGAAACACGGTCAATCAGAGGATATTCAACAGCTCCCGCAAACAGAACGTCTTCACTAAGGCGTCTGCGTCACCGAGGCCGAAATCCTCCCATCGTGTTAATTCTGGGCTTCTAATTTTCACTCATCACTGAAAGTGAGCACAAGAAACCAACCATTCTTAACAAATCACTATGAATGACTGTAATCATAGACCCGTGTAACTGCTATTTGGAGCAGAGTCACTAAATGCAGCACGGAGGCGCTTCCCATCATAATGTTGCCGCGTCCTCTAACCGTAACCCAAAGATAAATAAAAAGAGGACTCTGAAAGCAGAAATAGCAGCGTTTGCAGTTTATCAAACTATATACAGTCACAATAAAAGTTGTTTGTGTTCAGTGCCAACATACTGCATCAAAGTAGTTCTGTGAGGACAAAAAAAGCCTTCAGACATTATGTTGCCTTGAAAACGATAAGAGACTGGAGAGAAAAAGCAGATGCACAAAGGTGCAGAGGAATAAGAAGTGGTTGATAGAGGCTTTTAGTATTCAGGTCATCTCAGCTGCCTGCAGCCCTCCTGTAACGTAAAGAGAGCTGCATCCACACAATGATTCTCCACAGGAAGCCTCATTTTCCACCAGCTTAAACCTAAGGGGAAAAGGTAAAGTGATTTTTATCCGTTTTTACCTGAGCACATAAGCTCCAGCTGTGGCCTGGTCTTCAGCAGTCAACATACGGCTTCCATAGTGTGTTTTAATCAGCCAGGAGGATCAAATTTCCCCTTCAGGGATCATCATTGCTCCCTGTTTCTGTGTGTATCTGGGGTTTAATAAATATACTGATGTTGCTGCTGTTTGACTGCATGTTCATGTATCTGCCTGAAGCTGCAGGATGTATGAGCCCGTCACACTGAACAACATTACACTGACAATATCTAAATTAAAAATAAAAGAAAAGCAAAAAAAGTCATCTGCTGAAAACCCAACAAATCCCAGTGAGCAGAGCTCAGGGTAAGTGTTCATCTGCCTCGACCGGCAGCAAAAGCACCAACAGGCAGCACACTACTGTAAAAGCAGCTACAGGAGAGCTAGAGAGAGAGCGAGAGAGAGAGAGAGAGAGAGAGAGAGAGAGAGAGAGAGAGAGAGAGAGAGAGAGAGAGAGAGAGAGAGGGAGAGAAATCTGCAAAAGTAATGAAAACAATGAATGAAATGGAATAGCTTAAGCTTGGTATTTGATATGTACACTTTGCTTATCATACATTAGCACACTAGTGTATCAATGCTATATTACACCTTATATCACACCATAATGCTAGAATAATGAAGCCGTGTCTAGAAGCAATTCCATGAAAATGAAATGGCTGATGTTATTGGTCACAGCCACAGCCATGCATTCTGTACAAGCTGAACATAGACAGGTGGAGAAAAAAGAGAGAGATGGAAGCAGAGAAGATGCAAAGAGAAGAGCAAACGAAGACAGGGAGACAAGAAAAGGGATGCAGAGGAGAAATGGAGGAGAGAAGACAGCAGCTGAGAGGGTGGAGGAGAATGGGAACAAGGAACTGACTCCAGCTCTTTGTGTTCACGTCCTTGAGAGAGACGCTGGGTGGATCCCACTTCCCCTTAATTGCATTCACATTTGTTTCACTTGAGTTTTTATCACTTCCTCCAAAGATTCATGGGAACAGAAAGAATGGGAGGACATAGGCCGCAAGGAAACAGAGGCTTTCATCTGTTTGACGGCAGATCAACTTTGGATCAGAAGCGAGTTGGACTTTGGAGAAACCATTTCTGATTATTAAAAACATCTCAGTATCTTTTATCCGTCCCTGTGTTTTATTGATTCAGGCTTTAAACTCAGACGCTGGGTGCGTCACAACCATTAACAAACACATTCATATTTATTCATTATTTATCATTATTACCATTATTATTATGTTTATTGTTATGTTCTGTTTTAGATCAATTCATCATTAATCTGGATTATGAATGTATGCATTTATAGAAAAGCTTGACTAGCAGCAGCGTAAGAGCAGAAGAAATCACCAAAAAAAACAAAAACTAAGTGGGTATTTGTACTGTACACACAGGGGCCACGCTGTCAATCACATCATTTAAACTAATGCAAATGAGGTCAAATATTCTGATGGGGACGACTTCCAGGGCGAGTGTAGACTGAGGCAGTAGCAACAATGACTCAAAGGAAGAGCTGAATCACAGATTGCCCCTGATGTCAGACAGGAGTGTGCATGTCTGTCTGTGTGTATGACGGGTGCATGTGAGTCACAGGCAAACTGAAAGTGCTTTGGATGAAACCATAAGAAATACAAACAAATAAATGAAGTGAGCTCAGGTCAAAGATGCAGGAGGAAGCAGAGGTCAGTGAGGAGAGAAGGGAGCAGCAAGGACACAGATGAGTGTGCATGTAGGTCTGAGAGAGGTAGGAGGGAGAGGAAGTATGAGGACGCCTGTTTGGGTGTGGAGGTTTAAACATCGCTTAACATGTGACGAAGACACCTCCAGACACAAATGGTGGAAAGATGGAAAACGTGTGTGTCTGTGACGACTGTGAGCTTAAAGGCTTATGCAGAGAAGAATAATCCACCAGTGTTTCTGCGCGTACGCACAGATTAACCTGTGTAGCGCTTAAAAAGAACTTTGCCTTCACAGGAAATACATGAAATCATTAGGAGTTCAGCCAAGTTTGTCTGGAATCAACAGCAAACTAAAACTGTGACACACTCAACCCCCTGATAGTATCAAAGGCAACATAATCCTGCTCCCAACTGGCTCATAAATCTCCTGCTGCTACACACAGGCCTCATTAGAGCCAAAGCACCAGCTACTGTCAGCAATTCCTGCCAAACGGGTCGTCGGGTGCACAAACACATCCACGTCCGACCCAACGTGTGAGCTTTACGTTCATCCTCAACCATCTCCAGTCGCTCGGAGGTTTTGATCCGACCACTGGAAGCACCTTTCCATCTGCTGCAGCCGTCCTTATTAGCAGAACACCTCGTCACACAGCCGGCCAACGCTGGCGCATATGGGCCACTTCTTGATGAGTAAACACAGCCGTTTAAATCTGCCTCCTGCGGCAAATGGCTGTCAAATACCAATAAACAGAGTCTAAACAGTCCTGCTGAGGTGCAGAGAGGCTCAGAACACATACACCAGAGGGCAGGATCATCCCCAGCTGTGATTGGACGGCGATTAACAAATGAATGGATCCATAAATAAACAAACACGACAAGGTTTACTCTCTGTTGATTAAACAAATAGGTCCAATATGTCGCTGGCTCGCTCCTGCACACTATCAGTGAGGTTCACATCTGGCATTCTGGCGTTTCACCAGCTCATTGTTAACTTTGGTGCAGAGAACAGTAGCTTGTGGACACTGGATTTATCAACGCTTGTTTGCTGCTGACAGCTGCTGTGGGAAGTGACTAGGACACGGTAAATGTGGGACAGCATATATACATACAGACATGAGCTTCACAGTTCAGCCCCGGGTAAAGTGTCACCAGTCAAACCGAACAGGTTCACTGGCACACGAATGTGTGATCGCAGCATTTGAACAAGAGGAGACGGTGGAAGTGAAGGCATCACCTCACTCCTCACATTAAAGGAGGAAAGCAGCAAATGGCCCGTGGGTGTTTTATTACGATAGATGTGAAAAATAACCCAAAACATATTGTTCCAATCTGTGCAGCACTCACGATGTTCATGAGGGTGAGCAGGTAGTTCTGGACGTGCTCCTTGCCGTGGAACCGAACCACAGAGTCGTCCACTCCCAGCAGGATCTCGATGTTGTAGTCGTCCTCGCCGGCGTCTCGAGGGACGCGGCGGTGGACGGTGTCGTTGACCTGCTTCGCTACGGAGGAGAGAGTCCCGGCTACATTGAGCTGCGGTTCTGAAAGGGAAACAGAAACCAGGATTGAGACGATCACCCTCCAAACAAACAAACACAAACAAAGAGACAGACAAACAAACATGAAAATAAATAAATAAATAAATAAATAAAAACAGACAGGCAGGCAGGCAGGCAGGCAGACATAGACAAATATACAGACAATCACACAGACAGACAGACAGACAAACGTTATCACACACATGTTGTAGTGGCTGCATTGATGTCTTTCACCCACAGTGTTCCTCCATCCAGGCCCTGAACTGTCTGCTGCTCAGTCACATCACTCATAGAAGAATGGGTTTCAGCCTCAGGTAAACACTCTTGAGCTTATGATGCTGAAAGCTTTGTGACTATTAGGACGTGTCTGTAGAAGACGCTGCTCCTGCACTGCTGCCATCCAGACGTGTGAACTCTAACTCAGTGCCCTTCATACAAAAACAGCAGCTTCCCCGCAAAGAACACTGCAGTTCTAGAACTCTGTAAAGGTATTTTTACAGTCGGCTGATTATTCTTTGCCGTTATATAAATCAGATGTGAAGTTCCGTACTTCACTCAATATGAAAATGAAGCCAGTTATCTGACTTGACATTTCCTGTCTCCCCTGCGCCCTCTGCAACTAAATCAGACCATGAAATTGCTAATACTTGTCTTTTCGATGGAACAGCTTGCCAGTACTTAGCGTCCCCCTAATGCTGCTTAGCTTTACAGTGTCTGTCAAACTCCTCAAGGAGCTGCTGATGTAACTGCCTCGTCTGGGCCTCGCTGTAATTCTGGTGAGCGCCAGCAGTGGGGAAGCGTTTTTCCACTCTAATGATTGGAGTCTGGGGAAAAGGGCTTCCTTTCATGGCTTTGTCATGAGAGGAGCAGAGTTACAGGTTCAAACCCCGCCGGCCTTGGCAGAGAAATACATAAATCATCAGGGTGTCTCCGAGCAGGACTGTTGGCGGCCAACAGAGTGTGTGATTATGCCCACAGCTTGTTTTGTTTGGCCTCACTCACAATGGATAATCGTCCTTCTTTTGTCAGCGTGGCTGCTTTGAGTCCTGTTGGACATAAAGTCAGAGTGAGACGGAGGAGCTGGAGCCTCCGTGCGCTCCACGCTTTCTGTTTGTGTACAGATGTCGGCCCCTCTGTCATTACAGACATTTCACAGGGTTCAAAGTCTTTAATGCAATGCATCATAAATGTCTTTGTTGTGCCCATTAGCAAATTGTCCACATCCTCTGACAGCATGGCAAATATTAAAATTCAATTTAAAAATTAATCAAGAGAGCACATGAAAGGCCCCACAATAATTCTCCTGCTTTGATCACAGGCTTTCAGACTTGTACTAGTTGGTATAAACATCATCGTCACTCGTAGCTATAATTAAACTCTCAGCCTGACAGTGTCATTTAGCTCCAGGCTCAGGGCTACGGTGTTAATAAAGCACATAATTGTTTTGGTTTTGTGCTGCACAGCTTGGGACCAGTAATGTACCGTAATGTGCATGTGCGACAGCTCAGGTCCTAACTGTACATCGCCTTGATGTAGGTCCACGCAGCCCATTCACAAACAAACAGGCTTGGTAAACAAAGGTCTCAGACACCAGTAGCTTCTGTACTGAAGACGTTTGAGTGAGAAATGATTTAAGCCAAACCTGGTGCACACGTCTGGGTGCTTTGGCCCTAAAGCCACTGAGCTGAAAGATAGGTGCTGGATGTTTCCAATCATGAAAATAATAGCATCAGTTTCACATTATTCAGCCGCACGGACGGGAGTCGTCCCACACTTCAGCGCAAAGGAGGTGATTATGAAAAGTAAACCATTCTGAAAACCACACAGAGCCTATTTAGAGTCAAAGGCTGGAGCTGGAGGTGAGTCAGAGCAGAGCGACGGAGCTTCTGCACGTCCCCGTGAATAAACAAGTGACTGAACCTTTTCATATTTCATGCTCATTGAGTGAAGATGGTTTTCGATGGCAACTGCTTGAAAATCTCAATCCATAAATAAAAGCACAGAGCATTTTTCATTTTTCCAGTGATGCTGTGGGCCACAGACAGGCCAGTGATTGAGTGGAGTGGGAGCTAAAGTAAATAGAAAGAAATGGCTGCCACCTCAGCCGTGGCCCGGCTCCTACACTGTTGGGATTGTGAAGTGCATTCCTCGTCTCCGCTGCTCCCGTCATGACACAGGCATTCTTGTGCTGCAGGCCAGCTCCCCCCCCCTCCCCCCTCTCCCCCCTGAGCAAACAGGCTTTCTGAGGTCCCTACTTCAAACGCACACGACTTCCCCTCAGCGCCGCTCCGTGAGACCGCTACTGTGCCTCAGTCAGCGGCCAGCGCCCTCCTCCACCCGCCCGTGACCCGGCCCCGTGGGAGCAGCAGCCCAGGAAACACAGGCCCCCAGCCAGTCAGCGCCCACACGTGGCAACGCGGCAACGCGGCCGGCCAGCGGCACCGCAGGCTAAAAACGGCAGCGGCGGACGACGGGCACGTCGCCACCAGGCCACAGTGGAAAGCTACATGTCTGCATTAATATTCAGTGGACGACAGGCAGCTACTCACATGCAAATACTGCATTAGAGCATATTATATAGTCAGGCCAGAATAAGATTTATATTGATTCCCAAGCATTAACATAGAGCACAGAGCAACGTACTTCCCTACGGTTACAGAGCAGCTTATTTCTAATCGTGCGTCTGACTCTGAAAGCAATAACAAGTGTTCAAGGTTATCACAGCAACAACAAGCTGCAGCTGTGAATTAAAATATCAGCAGAAGTTTGTGGTTGGACGAAAAGTGTTTTAACTTTAGCAGGAAAGCTTGACAAAACATAAAACATAATGTTTATTCAATCAAAAGCTCAGACAATGTTGAAATATCTGTTTGTGTAACAAATTCGATTATAATAATACATTTTCTGATTAACACTGTACAAGTACAGCTGACTGATTTATTTATTATTATCATTAATGTATTTATCAATTGCTAGAACAGATTAATTAGTATTATTATTTATTATTATTATTATTATTAATAGTTATTACAGGATGATCAGGCAAGTAACATTTATTTAGTAGAAAGCTAGTTAAGAGAGCTAAAAAGCTATAAGCTACTGTAACATATTTTATATGGCTACAGAGCTAATAGGGCTATTAGGGCTAACACCGCTAGCACAGCTAACAGAGCTATCAGGGCTAACGCCGCTAACACAGCTATCAGGGCTAACACCCCTAACACAGCTAACAGAGCTATCAGGGCTAACACCCCTAACACAGCTAACAGGGCTATAAGGGTTAACACCCCTAACACAGATAACAGAGCTATCAGGGCTAACACCGCTAGCACAGCTAACAGAGCTATCAGGGCTAACACCGCTAGCACAGCTAACAGAGCTATCAGAGCTAACGCCGCTAACACAGCTATCAGGGCTAACACCGCTAGCACAGCTAACAGAGCTATCAGGGCTAACGCCGCCAGCACTGCTAATACAACTATCGGGGCTAACAGAGCTAACAGAGCAATCAGGGCTAACAAACATTAAGGCTAAATATGTTAATAACCTGCGTGTTGATGGAACAGGGGATCACCTGGACCTGCTGGCGATCTGTTTGCTGAGTCAACTTTAGCGCTAGGCCCCTTTGTTTTATTCATCACAGTGGGAGCAGCTGCTTTAATGAAACACCAAACGCTGTGATGCGCAGTTTAGTGGTTGATACCAGCAAAGTAAACTACCGTTAATCTTCCGTAGTCGATGTGTCACGAGACAGCGTTAAATAATTAATAACGTCTGATAGTTTGTTTCCGCAGCATTTCTTTGTGTTGTAGCTGTAATGAACTGAAAGCAGGTGTCTCGTCTCTACAGCAGCTTCATCTTTATTTCCCGCGCTAAGGTGATTTACTGCTGGCAATTTCTTGTAATGTCAGGGAATTATTAGACATAAAACCACGACCATAATCACTCTGTGTGTTGTGTGTGCAACTCTATTGTTCCAGCCTCACAACGTTGGAATATGAGCAATGACAGCATCAGCGCAGTCTAATCACCCACAGAGCAGAAGAGAAAAGATGCTTGCTGAGTGTGTGTGTGTGTGTGTGTGTGTGTGTCTGTGTGTGTGTGTGTGTGTGTGTGTGTGTGCCCACCCTCAGCTTATAAATCATTATTAACAGGGTCGTGGGGAGTTTTAGGCCCAGTATTGAAGCCAACACTCCTGCTCCCACTGGGCTTCATATTAATGTGTTACTAATGATTTCTGTCCTCTTTGCAGCAGCTCATTATTTTGGTTTTACTGCCCACAACTTTTTTGTCTGTTCACTGTTACTATTGGCATCAATGTTTTCAGCGGCAGCAGGAGCGTTTTTAGTGAAACTACTGAAATAAACACACAACAGCCGGGCAGCAAACAAGCACCAAGCAGTGGCAATAAAAAGCAGATATTTCCTCAAAGACGTGGAAACTAATACACAATAAAGGTAAATCTCTTGGCTGCAAATATAGAAGTGTAAATTAACATGTCAACAAAAATGGGTGCGACATGATTTAACTGAGTCTTCTTGGTGCCAAGGTTTTTAGATTTTACAACTGTTAATTTAAAGGTGTTTCATTTAGGAGGTGAAATCTTAAAACCAGAACTGCAGCTCAACGAGCCTGAAAATCTAAAACCAAAGCCTTTGAGGACGGGGATGAAACCTCTGGTTGTTATCAGAAAACACACAGCAGCATTTTTGTTATAAGGAAACAATTAACTATAATGAACTTTGAAGTGTTGTTCACTTTCAAAAATGGGTAAAAGGAGAAAATCGTGTTTAGAATCATCAAAGTAATGAAAAGAGGCTGCGAATATTCACATGGAAGCCTTTGACAAGGTGAAGCTACTGAGCTGGGCTCATAATTATTAGATGTGAAACGGAGCCTGGCAAATAAAATGGGACTGAGAACCTTAATTATGCCCAACATTAGTCAAGTAATTGTGGACTTGAATTTTAAGCCCTGACATCATAAAGGGAGAAAAACATTTAAACTATTAAGCTTTGACCTGATGAATATGAGTTGCCTGTGGCAGGAGGCAGTTCTTACATCACTTTATAAGTGAACACGACCTTAACAGGTCTAACTGACTGAACTGACTGACCACTTTACATGCAGTAGGGTAAATAATAAATAGGTCAGCAGTGTTGGTTTTCTCCCACAGGAGTGGCTGAGGAGGAGGATGCTGGGACGAAGGCAGAAGGAGACGCAAACACCGATGTTCTCTGTTTGTGCTTTGTTTTTCCAGCTTCTGCAGCGACTGCACCCTCCAGATGTCAAGCATTTCTTGGTACAAACGTAATCACAAGTGTCTGTTGTTGCCCTTTGGTTCATGCAGCGAGCTGTTTCCCTCTGTCTCCAGCTCTCATGGAGACGTATCGTCGTTCTCATCTCTCCTTCATAATAAATTAAATCAGCTGAACTGTTCCTTGGCTCTAACATTAGAGTGGCTCTGTCACAAACACGCTAAACTGTTGTGTTGTAACTGTTGAGTAAGAAAATAACAAAACTTGTGCGGCGTGTGAGTTAGGAGAGAGCGAGAGAGAGGGAGAGCGAGGGAGCGAGAGGGAGAGCGAGCGAGCGAGCGAGAGAGAGCGAGCGAGCGAGCGAGAGAGAGCGAGCTCCGACGCAGACAATGTGTGGCCTTGTTGGGCCTGAAAGTTACAACATGCAGCCAAACTTTAGCTTCATTCATGCTGGGGCGCGAACGGCTCTTTTGGAAGAAATGCTCACTGTATTTCCTTTCAGGGACTTCAATATATTTCAGTGACCTGCATCCGTTTCTCGGAAGGAACAAACGAGCCAATGTCATGGGCCTCGGTCCCGTGACGGACTGTTTCCAGTCGCTCCCTGCCCGGTTCCACTGATAAAACGGTGCAGCGCGGGCCTGTGCTGCTGGAGCCGGTGCTGCCCCACGGAGCAGTTTGTGATCCTGCTTCTTCCTTTACTTGGCAGAAAATCTTTAGAAGCTCAGAACAAACTGCAGTAACGTTCTGTGGAGCGTTGTCTCAGGGACCGAGGCCCAGATGTTCCATTATGCAGATGCAGCGCCAGGTGTCAATTCTAAGGATGTGTCAACGTTTTCTCACTCGCAGACGCGTGTTGCACGTGTTCAATGTTGCAGATGTGCTTTACTTTAAAGCTCAACTCCAGACTGTGGAACGTTGGCAGGAGTTTGTAGATGATTTTAGCTCTGGAGTCTCACATCCTTAATCCAATTTCAATACTTTTCCATCTTAAATATAATTCAATAATCTGCTCATATAGTAATTGGAATCAATCCTCAGCAGCAGTAAAAATAGACCAGGATAAATAAAACATTATCACGTTGGCATCACTCAAAGGGGCGAGTCAGGATGTTTGTCCAGCTAATCGCCACTGATTTCCCTGATGGCTTCATCCTGTCTGACTGATGAGGTTCGAGTCGAGCCACATCACAAAACGTCATCCTGTGAGTCGTGATGTCGCTCGCTGGTTACTGGCGCGTCACATGGGTCGTGCTTCACACATGGAGCGACGTCTGAGGTGTTTCAACTCACCATGTGTTATTCACATCTGTAAATATACAGTAGGACATAACTGCATGTAGACGTTACCGACCTCAACTGCAGCACATTAGAAAAGCTAAATCGACATCTACGTCTGATTAAATGAAGCCTGTGTTGAGAATCTCACAGCATCTGGCGAGTGAAAACGAAAGCTCCCAGACGGACGTGAGAGACATGTTCTTCTCCAAACAATGAAAGTAAAACCATGCAAGGGTCAAGTATAATACCATGGAAACAACAGACCGCATCAGAACCAGCAGCCACTTTCTTTGCCTAGTAACACACACACACACACACACACACACACACACACACACACACACACACACACACACACACACACACACACACACACACACACACACACACACACACACCAAACACACAGTGAAAGCCTGAGCTTAGTGCATGAAGAAATTAATAGACATCACAGTATAAAGTATTTGCTAGGGTCTCTATAAAATATAGAGTGTAGAGAGTAGCTGAGTAGAGTAGAGTAGAGGTTGTTCTATTTTCCTGCTAGTTCATCCATTAACTAATTTCCCTTCAATCAATCATCAACAAATAAAACATTGTTGATGGGGAAAGTTACTCTTTTAGTGTTAGTTTCTCTGTAATTTCCACTTATTTACCAGGTAAATGGTACGATTGCAGAAACAATTAGTTGCAGATTGTAGTGTAAATATGTTTCAGGTGAAGGGATGAGGCTTTTTCACACTGTTCAGCATCCAGTGAAATGAAACAGCTTCAAACTGCTTAGTGGAGCTGCGGTGCAATAAATACCTGGACAAAGGCTCCAGTTCTGGTCAAAACTATTGCTGGGCTCAGATTATTTTACCAAACTAATAAGGACATATAATTAGTTTCTCATAATAAAAAACAGAAGAGGGAAATATTGCAGCAGAGACTTTGTGGCTCAACACAAAGGCAGCTTGAGATAAAACACTCAGAGCAACAGCATTTAATCAGGACGTGTACGGCCGTCTTTGATGGCGTCATTTCCAGACTCACGGCCAGATTCATTGCAGTTCTCAAACTCTTACACAACGCCGTTGAATCAGGCAATGAAAATTCAAATGTTGCAACAACCCAGGAATGTTAAACGCACAAATTTCTGTGTATGCCACCAACAGCTGCGGCTCCGCCTCCTTCCTCCTCCAGCGCCCTGTAATGGACGCATGGATGCTGCATCAAAACAAGCGGAGGAATTTGAAGTATTTGGCTCCAGGCAGACGATGGAAACACAGCGATGTGACCTGTGGATGATTGTCAGCGAGTTCAGTGGAAGACAACAAAAAACGCTCCAAACCTCCAAGGTGTTTTCCACTCTGCTCTCGGAGCCTTGGCTCAGGACGGAGTAGCTAATTATCACCAGGTTTCAAATGGAAAGAACACAGCAGACGCATTCAGCGTTCAAACTTCTAAGGACATGAGGCAACGTGGAAAACATCCCAACGATGTGCATCACGCAAACAGAGACGAAGCACGAGCGGCTGCTTCGCTAATGACACGGCCTTTAGCTGCGTCTCTGAAGCCATCGTGAGTGTGGAGAATCTGCAGGCGACTCCACGGCGTCTCCCACCTCCCACCTCCCACCGGGGGGGAGGGAGATCAAGACATCACAGAGAGAAACCACCGGCTCTGATGGAACCCACGCCTGATGATCTGCAGTACTGCAGGTACTACTGTACTCACACTACTGGGATCCAAATACAGACCCCGGCGGGTGTTGGACGGTGGTGGATGTCAGCGTGTGTCTGAGCTCCTTGTGCAACTTTAGTCTGTTTGGATACTGAGTGCGTAAGCGGCTGCATCACACCTGAATGTGAAATAGGGAAAGCTATCAGCATAGATTAGTTTTCTGTTATCACAACATGTCCAAACACAAGCTAGTGAATCAGTGTCTGAATACGCTGAAGCTTCATTTGCTAAAGTGAGGTTTTGCCTCCGAGTATTTAAACAACGAGTTTCTGTCATTGTCCTGTTAGATCTTAGTGCTGCATTTGATACAATTGATCATCACATTCTATTACAGACACTAGAACATAGAATCGGGATTAATGGAACAGCATTGGGATGGTTTAAATCCTATTTGTTGAACAGATTCCAGTTTGTTCATGTTAATGATAAATTCTCCACACGCACAAGGATTAGCTATGGAGTTCCACAGGATTCTGTGCTGGGTCCAATTCGGTTTAGCTTATACATGTCTCCTCTAGGTGAGATTATTAGAAAGCATTCTATTAATTTTCATTTTTACGCAGATGATACTCAGCTATACATGTCCTTGGAACCAAATGAAACAGATCAACTAGTCAAAATTCAGGGTTGTTTAAAAGACATCAAATCCTGGATGTCCCAA
Source organism: Betta splendens (assembly GCF_900634795.4). Taxonomy (NCBI): domain Eukaryota; kingdom Metazoa; phylum Chordata; class Actinopteri; order Anabantiformes; family Osphronemidae; genus Betta; species Betta splendens. The sequence goes on along the minus strand of NC_040889.2, from coordinate 28,498,843 downwards.
AACTTCCTTCAACTAAACTCAGATAAAACCGAGATTCTTATTGTTGGGCCTAAAAATCTGAGAGAGACACTATTGAGTCAGATAGCCACCCTGAATGGCATAACATTAGCTTCAGATTCTACTGTGAGGAACCTTGGTGTCATGTTTGACCAGGATCTCTCTTTTACATCATACATTAAACAAATCTCCAGAACCGCCTACTTCCACCTTAGAAATATAGTTAAAATCAGAAGCATCCTCTCTCAGAGCGATGCAGAGAAACTGATCCATGCATTTGTTACCTCTAGGCTGGACTACTGTAACTCCTTACTCATAGGATGTCCTAACAGCTCCTTAAAAAGCCTACAGCTCATTCAAAATGCTGCAGCCAGAGTTCTGACAGGACTTAGAAAGAGAGATCACATTTCTCCTACATTAGCTTCTCTGCACTGGCTGCCTGTAAAATGTAGGATAGAATTTAAAATTCTCCTACTCACATACAAAGTACTCAATGATAAAGCTCCTTCTTATCTTAAAGACCTTATAGTTCCTTATGCTCCCAGCAGAACACTTCGTTCTCAGAGCGCTGGGCTACTTGCGGTTCCTAGAGTGTTTAAATGTAGAACAGGGGGCAGAGCTTTTAGCTACCAAGCTCCTCTCCTCTGGAACCAGCTCCCTCTTCAGGTTCGAGAAGCTGACACACTCTCCACCTTTAAGATTAGGCTTAAAACCTTCCTTTTTGATAAAGCTTATAGTTAGAGATGGTTCAGGTCACTGGCAATTATTGTTAGTCACAGGAACCATCTCTTAGTTAAGCTGCAATAGACATAGACTAAACCTGAGATGAATGAGATTATCTGCAAATCGCAGCTGCAGCGAACGCTGCCGGGGCCGGAGTTCAACCAAACAGACGAGAAGAAACAGCAGGAACACCGGGCTCTGCAGTAAATGTCAGCTCTCCACCTGCACAGACCCCATTACCTAAGAGGAGACGTATGATGGGAAACACACGGGTTCGAACAGGTAACTGGGCCGTCGTGGATTCTGTTCCTCCCAGTTTCCTCTGAACACGACATCCCTGCTGGAAAAAGCACCCACCTTCATTTTCATGCTCAACAACAAAACGCTGCAGCAACACGTCCCCACAGAGTCAGAATGTATGTGGAAAGCACGGCTTCGCACTCATGGCACATCTGTCTTGGATTTTGGAAAGCGGCTCGTCCTGATTTACGAGACGAAAACTTCAGACTGAGCTCTGCTTGAAATTTACGACAGCGCACCTCCACTGAAATTCCAACTTTCCAGTTCAGATGAAAATCACCAACAAACCTGTAACAGACCTGAGATGTGACCTGCATGTAGCCAGTAAGTCATCAGACGCCACATCCATTAATATGAAAGTAAAACAAGCAATAAAAAGGACGTGCAGCGGCGTGTTCAGCACATGTGGCTCAGAAGATCCATCTGACAGGAAGCGCCTGAACGGACCCCACTGACCTGTCACCTCCTAACGAGCACATCAGACCCACTAGAACAGCTGGAGGCCGCGTGCCTTGCTCAAAGGCCGTTCACCGCTCACCCTCAGCTTGGCTCAGGCGTAGCCTCCGTCTGGCGAATCGATACCTCGCGGCACCTGCAGCTCCAGCCAACACACGCTGACTGAATGTTCCAACGCCTCTCAGGCACTCACTGTAAATCCTTCTGGTGAAGAATGAAACGCAAGGTCCGTCTGCTCCTGAACAGATGGCAAACACCCGCATCCATCTTTCACGGGCATCATCTGTTTTGACGCACAAACCTCTGGAAGGAGCTTTTTTGGGGGATTCTAAGGAATCCCGGGGCGCAGAAAGGACTAGAATGTGCATTCAAAGAGCAGGAAGGAGGCGAGCGAGCAGGTGCTGTGCTGCACAGAGCGAGAGCCAAGCACACGTCTGTTCATCCACTGGAGGTCTGCTGAGCACGCGCTCATGAATGGCCGCGTCCCGCTTTCAGTGGACCGGACCTCCTGACCACGCATAAAACCTGTGCCGGTCCAAAGAGCTGGCAGCGGTCACGTCGGCTCGCTCCGACCTGCAGGCGACACGCGTGAGCCGCCGGCCCAGTGAAAACAGAGACGCTGGCAGCGTCAGCAGCGTCGCACACTGGAGACCAACACTTCCCTTTCAGCTCCTGCTCTCTTTAAACGCTTTTCGCTCCTGCCAGCTCAACACATCTGTGGGACAACAGCATGTATGAATCATCGTCTGCCTCCACTGTCCAGAGCTTTCTCTCAGCGTCTCCTGTTATTTTATTTTGCTGAGGCTCTGCTGGATGGTGAAAGCCACAGATGCTCCCTCCAGACGCCAGGCGCTAGTTTTCCACTCTACTTTTCCACGCTTTGTGAGAATGAAACCTGATTTCAGTGTTGCAGAGCGTGAATCTGTCACCAGGGGCTCAGGGCAGTTAACAGGCTCAGATCTCAACGGAGTCTGGACATCAGCTCTCATCTCCCAGGAACACACACACACACACACACACACACACACACACATACACGCGTACGCGTACACACACACACACACACACACACACACACACACGCACGCACACACACACACACACACACACGCATATACACACACACACACGCACACACACACACACGCGCGCACACACAACACACACACACACACATACACACACACGCACGCACACACACACGCACACACACACACACATGCACACGCATACACACACACACACACGCATGTGCGCACACGCACGCACACACACACGCACGCACGTGCGCACACGCGCGCACGCACACACACACACACACACACATACACGCGTACACACACACACACACACGCACGCACACACACACGCGCACACACAACACACACACACACACACACGCACGCACACACACACGCACACACACACACACACACACACACACACGCACGTGCGCACACGCACGCACACACACACGCACACACACACAAGCTTTATTCTGTGTGCAATGTGTGGATATGAAATTGAAAACCATATAGTTACACGGCGATGGAGAGGGAGGAGTATGGAGCGTGTTTACATGCAGACTGACCTCTAAAACAGTAATTAAAGCTGCTGTAATGGCGCTGAAAGACGCTTCTTTTCTGCCGTGGCGCATACGTTGGACTGACGACCTACAGCACGGAGCTGTTTGCCTCATTATTCAGTGTGGACCACCTGGGGTTCGTCTCTGCAGCATCACAGCTGGACCAGCGTCACATCTGTCCCAGAGCTGCAGGATCATGGTGAATCCATTAACGTCTGCCTCCGCGCTTTAATGTGCAGAGTTCAGTTCTTTTGACTCGTCGTGGACCCTGGAGGCTTCTGCTCCTGGAGAAGGCGACGTGTGCGTCTACACGTTGGGTTTGTTTGAGCTCAGACCCGCTGCCCTGTCATCGGCCCCTCTTAAGACTGAGCTGAAGCGTGAGAGCAGGTTGCTAACATGTGCTTCAGCTTATACGACGTCCAGAGCTGTTTACAGTCTCCGTAGTCCTAGTTACGGCTGCACTGTGCAGCAGTGGCTGTGCTTGACTGGATGAATGCGTCGTTTCTGCTACGTGATCGTCTGAGGAGCCGTGAAGTCCAGTCATTGTCTTATCCATCAGACGCCAGCATCACTGAAACTGAACTCATTCATGCACAGCTACAGCTCATGTGCTTTTGCTTCCAGTTTGTTCCTGTGAATGGAGCAAAGCTGAAAAGCTGAGGAGCCTTAAACCTGCACGTCTCTGAGCGTCGGCCGCAGATAAAAATCTGCAGGACTGGAGCTGATCCGCTGGAGCTCGTGTTGCGGGTGACTGTTGACACCGTTCCATGCGCAGCCTCTGGACCGCGTTTGCGTTCTTTGGAGCGTCGCATCAGAGAAACGTGTTTGGAGGGAAAACAGACAACGCTCACAGCTGTTGTGCTTTCAGCAGTGTCAGCAGAATCCGGTTTCTATAAACCCGATTGTTCGAACTGAGACGCAAGTGAAGCCGCAGAGAATTATTTATTCAGAATCCTGTTGCATAAATGCTGGGATAATCTTTTGTTATAGGTGAGGCTGCGACGGGCACGGTTCCCACAGTCGAGACCCTCGGCTGAGCGTGAGCCCAGAGCGGAAGACGCTGAGGGCTGAAGGCTCGGCGGTCGTCCCAGCGCGGACGCGGCCTTTGTTCTGTTCGTCCTGACGTCTCAGCTTCTCCTCCTCCCAAATCGCAGCAGTTCATCATCCACATCATTTCAACAACCTTCAAAAAACAACTCGAGGCAGTTGCTCAGCATCTTGTTTTCACAGTGGTTCAGCAGGGACTGAAACAAACATGGCCTTCGCGTATTGACCCTGATGAGGATGAGGAGGATGAGGATGAGTGAGCAGCAGCTCACAGTGGGTGATGGCATGTGTAACACTGTGGGAGAGCTGGGACTGCGGCTCGTGCTTTTCACCACCAAGGAGCTGCAGAGAAGCTGTGATAAACAGGCACCGGGCCGCTGTTCACTGCACTCACAGATCAATACTAAAGGTCGCCTGTATTCAAATGTGTGTTCCATTAATTAAGCCAAGCACAGGAAACGCCATGAAAATCATTACATGTGAAGACACAAAAAATCCAAAGCTTTTATATATGAGACAAACAAAAGAAAAAAGGTTGCTGGAATTGATCTCTAAAGGTAAAAGCTGTGCCAGCACTGAGGAGCTGTGACTGAGGCGAGGAGAGACAAGAGACGAGGAAGAAGGAAGCTAATCAAACCGTATACAGGATGTTTATACTCTAAGGCTTTCCACAGATTACAGTGATTCTCTTATTTTGGTAGGGTTTCTAATAAATGACTTATTACCAGCAAACCCAGAGGCTAAATGCTACGAGGGACGTCTGCCTTTAAAGTCCATGTTAATGATTTAAAGAGCCACTCATCTTTCACAGCAGAATCTAAAGCATGCGGATAATTTAGATGAAATGATCACAGGCATGTAAGTAGTTGGACATTTAAAGGACTCTAGGTTCATCATATAACAGCTCTGACTAGAAATATGACAGCAATGATTAGAATAGGACGGCTCTTGCACATGCAAACGTGCGATTTCATCATCATTATGGCATTTAACGCACAACCTGCTGCAGACTCCTCCCGCTGAGCAGCTCCTCTGAGACGCCGTGTCTTGCTCTTAGGCATCACAGCAGCGATTGTTAAACACGAGGGATTCTCACCTTCTGCCTCCAGCCAGAGGGAGTTTGGAAAATCAATCTAACAATCCGCCGGTCTCACGACATGACAGAGAGTACTGAAAAGTGGTTCGGGCCATGAAATCCAATTAGCACCGTCATATCAGGAGGAAGAGGAGCGGCGGCTGTAGTGTGGAGTGAGCCTTCTTCCTCGTTGGTGGCTCCCGTCACTGCTGGAGGACCTGCAGTGGGAGCAGTGACGTGCTACGACTGCGACTGCAACCTGCGGTTCAGAGACACCTTTCTATCACACCATCCTCTACCACTTTCACGCTGCAGCACCGGCCTTCACGCCTTCCCTTCCGCTCATTCACTGAGCGCTTGCTGCTCCGTCACTGGCTGATCTGTCACCTCTCTGCTTTTTAAAGCTGCCGCGTCATCTGCCACCTGCTCTGCACTCAAACAGCAAACAGTCCCGGCCAAAGAGAGAAGGCTGCAGAGCTGTTTGCCTTGATTCCCCATCACTCCTGTGTCACAGTGCTGTTTAAAGGCACCACCAGCGAGCAGTGACGCTGCAAACAGCTCAATCATCCACTTAAAAAAAAACAGCTCATTATATGAGGTGACAAGCAGACCTGAAACCAACATCCTGTTGGTCTAGTGTGAGGAAATTGTCTAACTTGAGGTTTATTGGTAATCTAAATCATTTCTATTCCATTATCCACCTTCTTTTCCTGACATCCTGTTGGTTTCATATCTCCACTGAGCAGAACAGGGACGGTAACGACTCTTTAAATGTCACTCACTCGATCACAGCACCCGTCTTTAAAGGGTTTGCTTCAACCACGAGGAGGACAGATTTGATTGGGTTTCCTTCATTTTGGGCCGACTGTCTGATAACCTGCCCACCGTGCGACCCTGACCTCCAGGTTGCTTCTGGTGGATCACACCCTGCCTGGCAGCTGTGGCCTCGTTCCCGCGCTGCAGCTGACACAATCAGCTGCCCATTCACCGTAACAGGAGCATGCAATCAGCTTCGCCGGGCCGCGAATCATCCACGCGCACTGTGGTTCGCTGTTCGTGGAGCTGATTTCAACCAGGGTTTAGCTTATCACTCCCAGCTGGATTCCTGCAGTCTCCTATTGATCGGATTAAGGAGCGAGAACCCACATCCACAGATAAAACCTCATGAAGCCAATTTAGACCTTAATGAATGTGATATTTAAGCATTTATTCTTTATATGCAGCCCAACCTGTCCAATTATAGATTGGATATACAGGATAGTGTGAAGAGATTGTCTAATTTGTGGTTCATTAGTAATCTAAATCATTTCTATGCACTACCCGTTGTTGAGGATCTAGTTACAGTATAAGTGATGCTGGATCCGCAGCCTGAACTGCAGACATGGCTTTCAGTAAGTGCAGGCGTGCTCCCAGCACAGGGATTTATTGATTCTATTACTACCAACAGCAGCCCAAAAGAAAAAGAAAACTCAAATGTTTTTTAGAACTGTAGAAGTAAAAACAGATCCATGTTATTAAAGGAGGTGGAACAGCTTCAATCACCACATCACATGGCTGATGAAACTTCACTGTAGCGCTGCAGGTTCAGGTGGAGGTGGAGGTGGAGGGGGGGGGGGGGGGTAATTGTGGCCTTCACCAAGTCGGAGAAGTCAACGGATAAATGTGAGGTTAAGAAACAGCCCAAGGTGAATGAGACAAAAGGCCTTTGAATGAGTCATTACGTTTTAAACGCAGCCCCACAAATAAACTGTGACACAGAAATACCCTTTGCTCCTTATCGCTTCAGGAGCCTGAATTCTTTGCTCATCTTTGCTTTGCTCATTTCTATGGCAACGCTTTACTTCCTGTTCCAACAGACGTCCTGTAAATGGAACGCGTGCTTTGTGGTCTTCTAATAATCCAACAGTTACAGTTACAGCTAAAGCAGCAGCATCCGCCTGCTGCTGTCATGGATCGCGCTCGGCTTTAGGACTGAAATCTAACTGCAGCTCAGGTTCAGACGTTTCGGTCTCACTCACGCTCCTTTAAAGTTTTAAAGTACAGCAAAGATGCCGAGAGAGAAGCAACAACACAGAGAATCTGGACCAAAGTCCCCAAATAAACAATTCACCAGGATTTAAACAGAGTATTTATCATTGTTTGGACAGACGGATTCAGAGTCACTCATTAACGTCTAATGAACAGAATTAATCTGACTTGTAAACATTTACAGCCAGAGTTTAAAACGCAGCTGATTTTCTAATCTTGGCTCTTCCATAACAGCAATCAGAGCGAATCCGTCCTCAGGCAGACGCTTCATGCAGGAATCCAAACACCTTGTGTAACGCTGCAGCCTGCTTTACTGCTGATGCTCAGCCTCTCCCTGGAAACGTCACTATATATTTATATGCAAATCATATTCATATATTTGTTCCGAGGCACAAAGTGACTCATAGGCCTCGTGAATATTTCTGGGGACGCTCTCCTTCGCACTGGGCGACATGTGAGTCAGCAGCAGCACCGTCACAGGTGCACTGAGCAACAACAAGGAACGTGTGGACGGCAGCAAGCGGCGATTACTTGATGTGAAACATCAGCTCACACCGTCACTAAGAGCAGCGAGGCAGCGACGCAGTGAGGATGCAAAGACCTCCATTAACCAGAACTACAACACCTGTTTACATGTGAACGGGTCCTTTGGATTGTTTGTAATGACGCTTGTTGTTGCTGTGTTCTTTTATTCGGTGAGAATGGTTTTGGATCTGCAGTGGGGTCTGTAACAGTAGAACCAGAGGAACACGGGGGAGGTTCCACAGGTTCCTGAACAGACAGCTAATACATCCTCCTCACGACTGACTGCTGATGAGGCTGATGAGTCAAATGCAGAGCTACGAGTGCGGCCACAAGAGCGAGTCGTCACATAATGTGAAGGTTGTAGAAGCTTGGTCCTGTCCTGCACCCGCCGTGTGCTGTGCTCAGAGCGTCTGCAGCGGCCCAGTGATGCTCGTGCTCCTACCTTGGTAGTCCAGCGACGCGCCGGGGGGGTCCTGCACCACCGCAGACCTGCGGTAGACCACGTGGACCCGGCCCTGGTCCTCCAGCTCCTGAGCCCCGCGCTGCAGCGGCTCGATGAAGTACTCGTCTGAGTCGGTGCGGATCATCCCAGCCTGCAAGACGGCGACAGGTCAGCGAACGGCGGCGCCGGAAACTCACACGCGCAGCAGAGGATCGCAGCGGCTCACAAATCAAACCCACTGCTCACACATGAGCAGCTGCTTTAACACAATAATCTGATTTTCAGGTAAAGAGATAAAAAAGCAAATCACATCAAACTGATTTATTGTTTCCAGTCGTTTCTGTGTCACTTTGCTCCATGTTGGTTCCTCCTGCGTTTTCTATCCATTTGCAATTATCTGCCGGGACGATCACAACGCTCCACATCGTTAGGGACGCGGTGGTGCCAAATTGTGTTGTGATCGCTGCCTGACACCCGCAGATTCCCTCCAATAAGAAGCCGCTCACGCCTTGAATGAAACCAGAACAACGTGTCGACAGCCTCCGGACTCATCAGACACAAACTGCACAACAATCTGCTTCTCGTTAGTCGTCTGTAGCTGCGTTTCCTGTCGAGGATGAAACACAAGCTCGGCTGCGTGCGACGTGACCGTTCATCCATCAGCGTCACCGAAGTCCCACTGGTGCTCACTCTCGGCGCTTTGCTGCTGGAACCACTCCAGGCAGGCAGAGGGCCCTTAGCCTGGGTGCTCATCCATTAGCGAGCGCCTGCTGCTGCTGTGCACCTGTGCACGGGCAGAACCCTCAAACAGCTCCACCTCTGCACCTGCTCCACCCTGGCCTCCGCTCCGGCCCGACCCGACCCGACCCGGCTCCCTGCTGTCACCTCATTTCACTACCACTGTAGAGGAATACACACAGAGGTGCTTTATGAACAGTGAGGACCAGGCTCAGCCTCATTGTCTGGTTTGAAACACACGTCCTTCCACATTAGAAGAGGTTTGTGTGGAAATCCTCAGTTTACTGTACACGGGTCGTGTCATCAGCTGTTGTCCTTCTTTCCCATGGTGCATTGCTGCCGTATTGCTGGTAAAATCGCCAACCACCAACGCAGCACGGGTGGAGTAAATGTCACTGTTAATGTCACACCTGCACAATTTGCCAAGCTTTCAATAATCACCCTCCTGCCTGTTCTGGTCCAACACGAGTCCCACTCAAATCACTGCGCGCTGGTTCCAGCAATCATCAGAACCTCCACGGGGAAGCGTTAAGGTCAACGTTCCTTCTGTAGCAGAAGTTTGTGTGGGAAGGTGCAGGGACCCTGGATTTATATTCAGAAATCACACATCCACAGATGGATAAATAAAAGCGAGGCCTCCGCTCATCTCATGACAGTCTGGCAGTGAAACCAAGGAACAAGGATGTTCTGTTCCTTGTGTTTAAATAAAATCTGGGAGTGACAGCTGCTGAATAATAACAGCTATAACATGTACAGTATGAGGAGCACGAGCTGAATACAGATGAGCTGAAAGCCAGTAATCCCTGACAAGGTGTCGCCGTCATTAAGGAGGAGCAGGTCTCCAGCAGAGGGATGCACATGTCACAACAGGTCAAACCTATTTGCATTTGCAGAACACCATATAAATGGAGAGTTTGAAAAAGTTGGGCGTGTGCAGCGGGGATTTCCTCCTGCATTTATCTCCCACCTGCAGGCGAAGCTCGCGCAGATTACACATATTGTGCATGTCAGCACACACTGTCAGGCTTTGGTACAGTTTGTCTAGTCAAGTACCAATTTCCAATTCTTCATATGCACCAGAAGGTTGGTGGATTATCAGTCGGAGGTATTGTGAGGACTGACGCCGTAACCACATCCTGCTGCTCTTTTATTTACTGAGCTCATCTCCTGCTTCACGGCAAATCAATCACGACAGTGATTTCTGCATTCTGACCACCTGGAATTAAGTCAGTGTAGTTCTCCTGCTTCACTGGAGACAAAACTGAAGGCGGTAATAAAATCAGGAAGATGCTCAATTCTGACCATCCATTAAATGTCCTGAAACAGTGTGAGCAGATCGGGTCACGTTTGAGCAGACGTAGCGTCATATCCACCAAAGCTGAACCACTGCCCGACACCAACTCATCACTGCTCTGTGGAAGGTGTGAGCAGGAACACTAGGCCGCTGCAGCAAAGCACTAATCAAAATAATGGTTGTTTCTATAGTTTTACTTACTGTACAGTCACAGAGAGAACAGCTCATTAAATCCCTGCTTTGCTTCATGTCAACCCATAAAACAAAGAGGATGACGCCACGTAAATAAAAACCTGCAGGAGCCTGTTCTCTGCGCCGGCGAGGCCGAATCCTCGCGTCTCAAGGCCGTCTTGTGACCTGGAGGCAGGAGAGGAGCTCGGAGAGGCCCCTGTCTGTCCTACATGTCGTCTGCTCCCCAGCCAGGATGAGCTGCAACAAGCCACGCATTCAGATTCAGGAAACACGGAGCCCAAATGAGCCAGGAGGCGCTGAACAGGTCGCCTCGCATGGTAGTGGTGAAAAGCACCTGTTCCAAACGCGTCCAATTAAAAGCTGCAGCTGGTGGAATCCCTGCCACCGACTGCATCGCGCCTCCTGCTGTGAGCGGATCAGGAGAGTCACAGCGGTCGGTCACGGCGACACGGCAGCAATAGCATCTTATTAACATCCAAGTGAGCGGCAGCGGGACCCACCTGAGCAGCGACTCCAGGCCCTGAACCTGCTGCTAATGGACCCGACCCCATCAGCGTTATTCACGAAAGTAAAAGCTGCTACGAAAAACCGAACCCACAACTTGAACCCGTCGCACCTGATGCACCATTAATCAAGTCTGGATTATTATTTACACCTTTACCTCAAACCCTTCCGGCCACTGAAGATATAATGGAATGCGCTGATTGTGACTGAGCTCTGGCCTGTGAGCTCTGAGTGATTGTGAGAACGTGCCCACGTGCGCTCTCCTCTCCTCGCGCTCATCAATCACAAACAATCACCATGAGGAAAACGCACTCCAGCTCCGAGGTAAATGAAATTACTTATCTGGCAACAATCCCATAATTTGTGCATCGAGAGGCTTTAAACACACTTTCACTCGACACAAGATGAAACCCTGAGAGTAAACATTGCGCCATCTGAGGGGTTTATCGCCTGGTGTTTAGTGTTATCTGAGACGAGTGGAGATAATAGCAGGTGTCTGCCAGAGGTTCAGCCGCTCGGTGCCTCGACGCAAGCCTCAAAAATGGACGAGGAGCGCTGTGTTCTATCAGTTTAATATCCCAACATCAGCCCCAGCCAGGCAGACAGCGCTCCCCTGCCAAGGAAAACAGCTGGGATTCAGCTGAAGGGCTCCAGTTCTTCAAAAACAGCCCCTTTCAGTCTAAACTTCTTAAGGAGCTCGGTATAAACGTGCTTTCGTTTAAAAAAAAAAAAAAACCTTGAGGTACTGCTTCGCTGAAAAAAGGTCTGGATTCAGCCAGGACACTGCCACCTTTCACCCTCGGTGTTGTTCAAAGGTGTGTTTGCTTTCAAACATGTGACCAAACCTTCGTCATCGTTACTTTGCCATTTTCATCCGTGAGCTGTAAAGAATCTTTAAAGGGCAAAAATACACAAGTTCACTTCTGATTATTTGAAGAAGCAGAATTAGTTTCAATAACAATAAACAGAAATTAGTTTAAATAATTGAGAAAGCTGCTTCAGAGATTTAATGGAATGTCATTTTTCTGGCCTGCGGTGCGTTCAAACCAAGGGCACTTCTTGGTGAACATGAATGAGACTCGTGAACCAAATCGCGCTTGGGGAAATAATATCAAAATGTATTTTTGTGCACATTTCCACATTTCCAGACTCTGGTGCAGAGACGTGACTAAATAAAAGTCCACTCGGCTGAATGGCTCTCAATGTTGGTCTGAAGCGACAACAGAAAATGTGGGCTCCTCTCGAGTTTATGTAGGTCACGATTAAAAATGTTTAAACACATGAACATCAATAAAAGCCCAAACTGAGCTGAACCCTGGGCTCCCGAGTGGACGCAGAAAAAGCTGCTCCCCTGCTGTACCTCAAACCATACACCAACAGCTCTGGGGTCAGGCCTCTGCAACATGCCTGGGCTGAGTCAACAGGAGCCCGGCGACCGCCACTGAATCGGCCTCTTGTGCCTCACTGCAGCTCCTGCACAGAGGAGCTGGCTCGCTTTCTTCTCCTAATCAGAAAGGATATTTTGCCTGCGTTTCTGCCTCAGCAGCAGCTCCAGACGTGCACGTCCAGGAAGCTCGTCTGTGCTCGGGGCCCAGGCTCAGGCTGCGTTCAGCTAAACATCAGTTGTGTCAGGGCTCATGAATCTGTCACAAACACAAGCAGTCGAGTTGGTTTTCAGGGATTTAATCAGAGCAAGACTCTCTCTCTCTCCTAAAACAGGAACTAGTGACTGAATTAGAAGCAATCAAAAGCCTGAACTACTAAGAAGATAAAGAACACTAGAAAACAAAGACACAACTCAACGAGCTGGAGGTCGGAAAAGTGGAGCAACTGGAGCAACGACAGGTTGAAAACAGACACGGATCAATGAAACGAGTCGCACCTGAACAGAGCAGAAGCACACGATAAAGCCACAGCGCCGCCAACGGGCCGGAGGAGGAAGTGTAGCGTTGACCTGGGCTGAGGAGCGGCTCTGACTCCCCATCGGCCCCTCGGCGCCTTCACGCCCACCGCAGGCCCAGCGGGGCCCATTAAGCAACATGACATGGCTGGTTCTACAGCAACAGTCGGCTGGTGTCTGTCAGTGGAGCGGTCGCTGCAGAAAACCCTCATGAGACTACGGCTCAGACGAGGTTTTGGTTCCTGCTTCATGGAAACAAATGGGAGAGGCTAAAGCTGCTAAATAAAGTGCTTTACGGCGCTGGACGCCGGCCAAATGGGTCAAACAGGAACAGATGTGATGACCGGAGATGAGAACGACCAGCCTGTGTGTCACAGAGCTTCAACTCTGACGCGTGCACGGCCTCACGGAGCTGCACAGCTCACTGTCCAAGCGCTGGTCTGCATCCGCTGCACCGCGGTACGAAGGACACTGGCCAAGAGGCTCAGGACATTAAGTAGGACTGAATCTGCTCCATTCATCCTGGAAGACGCCGCTTCAACGGGTGGGTTTTACAGCAGAGAGCTTCAGATAAACAACGTGGAGAAACGTGGAGTCAGATGCGGGTCACATACTTGAGCACTGATTAACTGTCAGCCAAAGTAAATCCAGTATCAGGCTGACATTAAAGTAAACAGTAACACGGAGCTGTGGCCGTAGCTGGTTTTTATGTCTGAAGCTGAGAAGCAAAACGAAGTTTAAATCACGCAAAGTGAAGCAGCGCTGAGGACGATGCCGTGAGTCCAGACGCGACGAACGACACGTCGGCCACGTGTGATGGAACAAGAAACCCTCCTCACAGACCAGGTGTGTTTAACCATCGAACACTATCATCACATCCCAGAATCACATGCTAGTTTCTGAATCTCCAGCAAGTTTTAAAGCTTTAAATCCTGCATCACTGTAAATAAAGTTATGATAAAGCTTGTGATGATCTTCATTCAATGCACTGAATGTCAGGCTGCATTAGCCAGAACAGCCTCTGCCTCCCTGCCAGCCGCTCCCGGAGACCGGGTCCCACAGACCAGATCCTAGAGACTGGATCCCAGAGACCGGATTCCTTAAACCGGGTACCAACGACCAGATCCCAGAGACTGGATCCCAGAGACCAGATTCCTTAAACCGGATCCCAGCGACCAGATCCCAGAGACCGGGCCCTGAGACTGGATCCCTGAGACCGTATTTCTTTTCCTTAAACCAGGTACCAAAGACCGGATCCTAGAGACCAGATCCCTGAGATTGGGTCCCTGAGACCAGGTCCCAGAGACCGGGTCCCAGAGCCCCCCGGCCCACGCCGCTCTGAGGCAGAGGAAGTCTCAGCCCGTAAGGACTCGGCGGTGAGCGGTGGGGCTGCTCGGCCCCAGACGGCAGCCTGGCTGTAATTAGGGACCAGTAAAACACACACCTAGTGAGGACTGAGGCTGCCACTTGAGATCAAAGACCGCTGGCCCTCGACGACAGGCTTTTCATCAGCAACCAGTGGGTTGGCGGCTGTTTGATGTTAAGCTATGCAGACCTGCAGAGGACGGACGCAGAACTAGAACAACTAGAGCAGCACGGTCCCTGTAGGATGATCAATACATGTTATTTAGTGCACGTTGATTTAGTTACTGTGAGTCAACTCTCCTCTATTGAAGGCTTGATTAAAGGATCACCAATCACAGTAGTTTACAGTAAATGAAGTCCCGTTGTGACGTTTAAAGGAGACAAGCATGAGCGTCTCTGTCTGTTCGGCTCGTAGAGGTTGATTTATTTTTTTTTGACGCGACCACTGGAAGGTCCCTTCAGGACGTTGGAGCTGGAGTTGAGGAACTGGTTCAGCTTCTTGATTTGAGCCGTCTTTTACCCATGTGTATTTGTCTGATTCGGCCCATATTCCAGCACACGCTGCTGATTTCATGCACGGTCATGCAGCGGCGGCTCAAAGCCTCTCCGGCGACCGGACTGACCTTTGATGGCGCTGCTGTTTTCAAAGTGACATCCTGCCACAATGCTATTTACAAAGCAGAGCCCTGGCTTCCTGTGTGGGCGCCTCCCGGGCCTCGCTCTCACACTGCTCATCTATAAACGTCTCGGGGAAGAAAGACCTGGAGAGACTGAATCTGCCAAGTGATGAACTGCTTCCTCCTGTTCCAGCCAAAGGAAACGTGAAATCCTGCAGCGTTGACGACTTAAAGGTCACTGCCTCCGTAACATGTTCACATACAGTATTACTGTGTATTTGGTGTTTTACTAGTTGTTAGATGGAAAATCAACAGTTTAGTTGCATGAAAATCTAATAAGGTTGATTTTTATTGTTGTTCTAATTCAGTTGCTTTTTGGTTTTATGAGATCAGAGCACAGATCAGGGATTCGTATTCAGTGATGATGTAAAATGCTGTTAACGGCCTCAGAGGCCGAACGCTGGAGGAAGTCGCTGTTTGAAGCCACGTCCGTCTCTGCTTCCAGCTCGTTCCATGTGAACGTCGCATGTACTTTAAAAGGCGCTTTTACAGTCTGCTTAATGGGATCTTTAAACACAGGAAGAGCCTCATTTACCATTTACATCACTTCCCATCCAGACTCGAATTTCCTATTAGTTTTTAAAACAGCATTTTAAACCTAATTCACATGAGTGATTTCTTTTTGAGCCTAGAGGATGTGACTCTGCTTTTCCTACACTGTGGACACTGGGAGGGTTTGGAGTCTCATCTTTACAGTCAGACGTAGAAAAACAATGTGCTGATTCTCATCATTATCATTGTGAATCATTCTGCTAAAATGTCTTCTAGGAAATCCTCTTCTGTGGACTCTGTCTCTTGCCAAGTCTCGCACCCCGGCTTCAGTTCTGTCGGCCAAAGCCCAACACTCCCACACCTGCCTGTGAATCCCCCGCGTATGAGGCCTCATCACAAGCGCCGCAGTGTGGAGGTGAACGTCTGCTGTGACCTCAGGTCCTCCCATTCATCACCATCATATTCACATGTCCCCATATCTCAACATATGTAGAATATGAAACAAAACACGTTTCACTCAACGTCACAGAGCCAAGAACGCTTCAAAGACTGATTTATCTGGTAGACGTGGAGCGATTTCCCTGGATGAAGTGCAAACAGTGGCTGAGCATCACCTGCTTCATCCTCTGGGGACCATGAATATCTGGTAGAAGTCTAACAGAAACTCATCAAAGCTGTTGTGAACACTTGTGGGGCATTTGGATCCAGGAGGGTTTCCCTCAGGAAGCACAACCTTCAAGGCTTGTTTTGACACCAGAGGAGGACTGGATGAGGGTTATATGCACGTATGTAGAGGAAGAATCCTACATGGCTCACAACTCATGCTGAGTTCCTGCACTGAAGCTCTACACGAGATTAAAAAAGACATCCCTCAAAATAACTTTGGAGAACTAGGATATATGTCAGTTCATGGCGAGCAGCCAGTGAGGGATTCGCTCCATCTGCTCGCTGACGTCCTGAACAGTTTGCCTCGTACCCAAAACTTTGACAAGCTCAGAAACTTCACTCATTACATCACCACTGAGGCGGATTCACCGAAAATCACACATATTCAGTGAAATCATCAAGACGCGTGTGATTTTCTATACAAGCATTTTATATAATAAACATGGAGCTCTCTGCTCAGACTGCTGCTCCGCGACCCGGCCCCGGATAAGCGGTGGATGGATGGAAACACGTCAGCTACGTCAGCTACGTCGCTACGTCGCTACGTCGCTACGTCGCTTCACTACAACAACACTATGTTTTGAACATTGAAATTCGGAACTCCACGACTCGCTGCACCGTCCTGAGCAGCAGCCGGAGCCTCTCTCTCCCCTGAGGCGGAGGCTTCTATAGGAGATTTAGCCCCAGGTCGTTTCCCAATTACTGCTGAAGTGTTTTATGAGGGTGATGTGGAGGAGAGGAGCGCGGACCTTTGTGCAGCACAAAGGGTGCTTGTGAGCAGGCTGGGGGTGAACTCCACTCGGTCTGTGGGTGCGATGGGCGACCGCTCATCCGTGAACAACCTCTGCACAACAAGCTCCTGAGGAATATGTGCACCAACAATGTGCAGTAAAAACGCTGCCCGCTGACGTGAGGGAAGGTTAAAGTCGGGCGCCACAGACAAGCGGACCCCCGGTGTCACTTAATAAGGTCACGCTACACTGGGTTCCGAGCATTTACTCACCAGTCCGTCACAGTTGTTTATGGCGACCGAGGCCCCGGGGACGTCTGTGATGTCACCGACGAAGGTGCAGTCGGTCTTCAGCAGCTCGCGGCGCAGGATCCTCTCCGCCTCGCCGGCCTCGGTCCGGTTGAGGCCCAGCGCGGCGCCGAGGCCCGAGGCGTTGGCCCGGACCTCGTCGTGCCACTCCACCACGGCGCCGGGCGCCACCAGCCTGTCGTTGGGGCGCAGCCGCAGGTGGAACTCCTTCCCGAAGGCGGTGATGTTGAAGAAGAGCTTCTGCGCGGACGGGTCGGGCGACGCCTCCCTCTTCACGCGCTGCTTGTGAGTGGCTGAGAGCAGGTGCGACAGGTAGTGTCCGTGGGAGTCGGTGCTGAAGGGGGTGACCAGGCCGTACTCCTTCAGCCGGCTCCGCAGCTGCTCTGTAGAACACACGCAGGAAACAGGGTGTTAGCATCAACATAGCACCAGGGTGAACACTTAACTCAAAGGAAGCTGCTGCTGAGAGTTTAGGCTGAAAAACGTAACACAAATGTCCAAACCTTGTTATTATGCTGAAGGTTCTGACATTTAAACAGGTGTCTGAGGTGAAACTCGAGGGGCACGAGGAGGAAATGACAGGTTCTCTGAAACACAGTGTTCCAGTTCCTCAGAGACGCTGATTAAACCCAAGGACGGAAGCGCTGACATTAAAGTGGCCTCATCCAAGCAGCGACAGCTTCTGTCATTGGACACGTCTGCTGGAAGCGCAAGTTGGGGTTCGATAATGATGATGATGATGATGATGAGGATGATGATGTGACGCGTGAAGTCAGGCCCCAGATTTGATCAGCTTCACTGACTTCCTAACAGTTTGTTTGCCAGATCCACTGCTCGTCTGCTGCGTTCGCTGAACGAGTTTAATCAATTAGAAACTCAACAATTAATTTGCAGGTTGTGTTTGGAAACAACACTAACGGATCATTACATCTGATTTTACGCTCTCTTCCTGTGGCTCTACTTTAAGCAGAGCTTGTACATGACGAATAATAAACCTACAATAAATAATAACTATGGGAACTGGAGGAGGTGAATAATAATAATAATAATAATAATAATAATAATAATAATAATAATAATAATAATAATAATAATAATAATAATAATAATAATAATAATAATAATAATAATAATAGTGAATGAAGTGGGGGCAGAGGGAGGTTAAACCCCGTCCGGCTGAACATTCTCCTTCACACCAGAGGGACGGGCTCCTTTAAGCTGATTTGCTTATCTCTGATATTACTATTACTGGTAGTGAGACAAGATGACAAAGGCTTCGGCTGAGTCTGCATGAAGCCGAGGAGACAGAGGTTGGTATAAAAACATCAATTATAGCTTCAACATCATAATTAAAATGTTAAATCTGATCACATGATCCCACAGGTTCTCACTGAGCCACAGTCGCCTCAAACCAATGAGAAATTATTTTACTTTCTACAGGCCAACCACACATGAATGTTACGGTACCGTCTGTTTAGTTAATAAAACAGCTTTACAGGAAATTTGATTAAATGAGCGGAGCTTTTGATTCACGTGTTGAAGACATGAACCTTTCCCAAAGACCTGACATTTTAGGTACATTTACTTCTGAATAGATATTCAACGCTTGGCTGGTGTCACATGGAAGATTTGCTCTTAAGGCAAAATTAGCAATTTAATGAACGAATGGTGAACAATAAAAATTCCCAGGAAGCGTCCTCCATCTCTGTGGCGTCGGGCAGAACTCACCAGAGAGGAAGGAGGCGACCCCTTCCATCAGATAGACTGCAAGGCCGAGGGCAGCGAGGCCCAGCGGAGCACAGGCTCAGCCACTTCAATGCCACAAGCATGATTTCAGGCCAAGGCTGCGAAAGCTGGTGATTCAGTCCGTTCCCATCCTGCACAGTTATACTCGGCTCACATCAGACATTTTGCTTTACATCAACATGGTTTGAGTAAATCGTTTGCACGGGTTTCTGAAGGTTTCTGAGTTTCTGGTCCTCAAACGCTTCTTCCTGCAGACACAGAGCGAGACGCGGCAGCATCGCCGTCTCCACGGTAACGACTGTGAGCAGATTCAAACTGGTATCTGTGTCTGTGCTATGACAGCTGCCTCCCTCTGTCTCGTTATTGAAGAGCTTTCCAAAATGGCAGCTCCCCAAAGAAGCCCTCGTTAATGGGTCTAAAAATGTTTAAGATGTATTTCAGGGATTCTAACAAGCTTTAAGCAATGTTTGACCCATAAATGAATAGAGCTAAGAGAGAGCACGATCCGGGTGCAGAGCCACTAACAACAAGATGCTCCAACCAGCAACCAGCAGGAAAAGCTGAGTGAATCAAATCAAGCAACCTCAGGACCTTCACGGCCCCTGAAGCGACACTGCTGCTCCAGATGGGGGTGGTTTTGACCTGTTAGATCTGTTTTCGCTGTTCAACCACCTCACAAAGACCTGGAGGCGTCGCTCAGACACCACAGAGGCGACACCTGGCAACGCGGCTGACGGACCAGCTGCCTCTCGACGCTCAGTGCCACCGGTGGAGGCAGATGACCGCCCACGCAGCCCGGTGCTGCTGCACTTATGATGGCGCGTGTATCTGCAGTTATTGCTCTTTTTTGCCTTTCTCTGTCTACTGCCACCTGCTGGTGAACTGAGGTATTTGTCAGTGCTGGAGGTGATTCGATGGAGGCTTCTTATTGTATGTTGAGACCAGTAGAGAACAAACTGTCTCCATTTGTTGTGGGTGTTTTCTATGTTTCCTGCCTGATATCGGAGCAGACAGGACGTCCTTCAGGCCTCGACCTTCCGCCACTAATACATTTTAAAGGAGGAGAAACCGTTATGGAAACTATCTGGAAACTACATCTACACCACTAAGAGGTTCAAGTCACAGCACACAGGAAATGGGTGAAGTAACAGCTTGCAAAGCTGATAATGCAGCGCCCACGGAGGCAGAACACGAGCAGCGAGCGCGGCCCCACAATGCTCCTCTGCCACGAGCCTGCTGCTGTGTGGGGCCCTGGAGGTGCTCGGCTGATAACGCTGGGGTAAAAGGATCCTACGTGGACTCACTTGTTGCTTAACCTCACAATGGATAACAGATGTGCAGGATTCAGAAGTGGAATTTTCTTTCCTGTATAACAAAGCCCTTCAAGCAGTTCACTCATGTAATAGAAAGTGCAGGGAGGGAGGGTGGTTCTGGAGGAGGGATGGTTCTGGAGGAGGGATGGTTCTGGAGGAGGGAGGGATGGTTCTGGAGGAGGGAGGGATGGTTCTGGAGGAGGGATGGTTCTGGAGGAGGGAGGGATGGTTCTGGAGGAGGGAGGGATGGTTCTGGAGGAGAGGTGGTTCTGAAGGAGGGGTGGTTCTGGAGGAGGGAGGGTGGTTCTGGAGGAGGGATGGTTCTGGAGGAGGGAGGGATGGTTCTGGAGGAGGGATTGTTGGTTCTGAAGGAGGGATGGTTCTGGAGGAGGGAGGGATGGTTCTGGAGGAGGGAGGGATGGTTCTGGAGGAGAGGTGGTTCTGGGGGAGGGGTGGTTCTGGAGGAGGGATTGTTGGTTCTGAAGGAGGGATGGTTCTGGAGGAGGGAGGGATGGTTCTGGAGGAGGGATTGTTGGTTCTGAAGGAGGGATGGTTCTGGAGGAGGGGTGGTTCTGGAGGAGGGAGGGTGGTTCTGGAGGAGGGATGGTTCTAATGGAGGGATGGTTCTGGAGGAGGGAGGGATGGTTCTGGAGGAGGGATGGTTCTGGAGGAGGGAGGGATGGTTCTGGAGGAGAGGTGGTTCTGGGGGAGGGGTGGTTCTGGAGGAGGGATTGTTGGTTCTGGGGGAGGGGTGGTTCTGGAGGAGGGATTGTTGGTTCTGAAGGAGGGATGGTTCTGGAGGAGAGCTGGTTCTGGGGGAGGGGTGGTTCTGGAGGAGGGATTGTTGGTTCTGGAGGAGGGCGCACCTCCCACTTTGATCCCAGCGCACCGCGTTGCGTTCAGCGGTCAGGGGAAAATCAAGCTTTGCCGCATGTAATTGTGGAGGAGAACACGTAATGAAGGCCACTCACCCTGCGTGTCTACGTCGCCAGCCTGTGGGAGGAAAAACACGCGTTACATGCGGGACAAGCACGCAAGAAGTCCTAGCGTGAGACTTTGACACGTCCAGACAGTCAAAGGCAGAGACGCGCTACCGCCCTGCACGCCTCCACTGTGTCTGCTTTACGTGTTTGTAACAGGCTGATTTACGCGTTCTCACAAGAAGACGAACTTACGCAGTAAACGTCAAACTTTAAACTGCGCTGCCTCGTTTCCACATTTAACCCGGAGCGAAGCCGAAAGGAGCGGTTCGCACTTACCTTGTCGGCTGAAGTCAGAACAACTCCTACGAGCAGAAAGGCCAGTGACGGGACAGCCATCACGGGTGTGGGGCTTCCACGCACCGTGTCCCAGCGTGGAATTACTGAAGAAACGGAGAGTCCGTGCGCGGCGGGACGCGGCTCATTCAGAGCGGATCACAGTGGATGCGCAGCCTGTGGCTCTGCTGAGGAACCGAACTGCTTAAAGTTGCATTGGACCAGGAGTGAGGCGAGTTGCGAAACTTTTGTCAGTCACTGTGTTTTTCTCTTTCTATAAAGTTTTGGGTCGGAACACCAGACGCCGCCTCCGCCGCCGCCGCCGCCGGACAGAGCTGCAGTGTGACGCTCGCAACCTGGCGCTTTGGCTCCTCTGGCTAATAAACGGCAGGACCAGCCCTGCGTGACGTCACCCTGCGGCCTGAACGCACGGTGGGACGGAAGGAGGAAGAGGAGGAGGAGGAAGATAAGCTCATCCCAGGACAGGATGCACGGACTAATGGAGACGTAATGCGCACAGACGCACAGGTGAAAGGAGCCCAGACTGAAAACACTAAACACCACGAAATTAATAAAAAAAATATAATGAATATTAAAAATGAACTCAAGCTACTCACTAATGAAAGTTCATCATAACTAGAATCTGTTTTATTGCTGTTATTAGTTGTTCGTCATCATTTAAAATCTGGCTGCTGGTTCAACGTTAACTCTCATTACCTTTTGTCCTGTACTCACACATGGACACCGTTGTTTGTGCTGAGCTTCCTTCTCTTCCTGCTCTGAACACACGGTGGGACAGGAGACCAGGACGCAGAGCTGGCTGTTCCACCCACAGCGTGAGAGCATGAACACCTTGGGTTTGCAGCCATATGAACGGTGTAGTTGTGTTGTTTTCCTTTTTTCTTCTTTTTTCTACTTCATGTTTAATTCAGGACCAGTGGGCGTCGGATTATTAATCCAGAGAAGCCAGAAATATGCTGTACGTCAGAGCACAGCTCTCCGTAGCATCACCACACATCCACTCTTCAAACGCTTCACAAGCAGCACAACAGCCACGTTTGTGAAAGGACAGTAACCCATAGAGGGGTCATCAGATTTCACACAGCCGGTGATGATGCAGTGGGAGTTCCCACAGAACCAAGCACATCAGCAAAGACAGAACCAGGACTGGAGGCGACCACCTTATCGTCAGGGATCGTACTGTAACTAATGGCTTTTAAAGAATGACAGTTTCTGTGACCTTTGACCTTTGACCTTTGTCGCTAAGTCTTCTTTCTGATCAAAAGCTGAAAACTTCAAGTCCACTTTTTTAGCTCAGACCGCTTTGCATGTTGAACAGACTCTGCTCCTTTTGATTTTTTTTAAAATCAGAATTAAAAGTTCTCGTATTCAGTGGTTTGAGGCTTCGTGAAGTGAGAAGATCCCTCAAGGCTGATGATCAGAGCACGTCTTATTCTAACGCATTAATGTGTCTAAAGGTTCCAACCATTAGACGTGTTCTTGATCCGAGTTCTCAGACGCACAGATGTACTTAGAAAAAACACTTTACTTACATGAATATCAAGGTGCATCGAATGAAGAAAATACTGTATATTGTCGACAAGTTATCAGACAGACTGTACAATGCTGCATAAACCAATCAGAGCTTTGTCCACTGACAGTCACCCACTGTTTTCACTAGTGGGTCATGGCAACAGTCACACGGAGGAGAGGAATTTTAATGCGGTCTCTGCAATCTGGGACCCCCTGCTGTGGCGCTGGAAGCAAAGATCAGGCTTCTCTCACGACTGTGGACCCGCGGCCACATCGTCGGAACGTTTCAATCAGCT
The DNA here is from genome assembly GCF_900634795.4 of Betta splendens. Classification (NCBI taxonomy): domain Eukaryota; kingdom Metazoa; phylum Chordata; class Actinopteri; order Anabantiformes; family Osphronemidae; genus Betta; species Betta splendens. Next base: position 28,475,654 of record NC_040889.2, on the reverse strand, counting down.
GCTTCCACACGATTATCTGTGTTTTACTGAAGCAAACGCTCACCTGCTGCAGACCACAGCGAATGGCAGCGATGGCAGCGATGGCAGCGATGGCAGCGATGGCAGCGATGGCAGCGATGGCAGCGAGCCCTGACACACATGGAAGGCTCATGATCAGATACCGCTTCCTGGACGTCAGGCTCCGTGTCAGGACGCTCTGCTTCACCCCCCCCAGAAACGAGGCGCTGGGGTCAGGACCGCGTGCTCATAGAGGAGTTAAAGGAATACTGAGGAGGAGTGGGTGACTCTTGAAGGAGTCAAGGTTTCGTGGTTTGTTAGTTTATCAGCATCCTGTTCATCCTTGAACCAGAACCTCTGACTTCTTCACGCTCACATCTGGCCTTTCCTGCAACCGCAGACGCAGACAAATGAGACGCTGCTGCAACAAGCCCTGAATCACACGCTCCAATTTACGAGCAGGCCTCAATTTCTATGTAAAAAGTGTGCGTTTGTGTTTTTGTTCGGAAAGTAACAGGGAAACGTGTGATTGTGTCTTTTTTGTGCTGTAGATTCTTTGTGGGACGACACTGGAGAGAGCAGATGTTTTCTGCTTACTCAGGTGCGGCCGCCGCTCCTTCCTCAGCAAAATGTGTTTTTACAATTCCTCTGAGTGGGACAATAAGAGACTGTCAGTTCTGGTTCCCCTCATTATATCACTGCTCTACAGAGGCACCAGCGTCTCCACAGCTCAGGGCTGCTCTGTGGAGGTTACACACAAACACATATCACCCACATGAACTCATCACCAAACTGCATAATGAGATCCAATTTGCAACCGTCATTAAAATGCCTCCAAATTCTTGGTAAAAGCGTCAAAAAGTCGATAAATGGTCCTCAGACTGGTGCTGAGTATGAAGCCTTGCTGTAGGAGGCCACACACATCTGGAATCATCTGTTTGCATGTTGTTTTTGCAGACATCGACAAACAGCCGACATGTGCTCGAGGTCTGAACCGGCCGCTCCTCACGGCTCCGACATCTGATTCCAATTTGTGATTCTGCCAAAAGTCAAAGAAATCCAAAGCATCGGAAGACAAAGCGTGAGAGTCAAACCTAATTAGCAGACGAGGGTCGTGTTTGGTTGCTTCCCCCTGAAGGACGACCGGCGCCGCATTCAAACAAAGCTGACCCCAACTTGCATTATAAAAGGGGGCGAGTCGAGCACCGTTGTCTTTTTCTCTCTTTCACGCTTTGTGCCGAGACACAGAAATGGACACAATGACTTGTGACGTCTAACGGGGAAGTTATGCCCCAGTCACAATGCGCATGTAGGTGGGAGTGGAGCAGATGTCCCCATGGGGTCAGCGCTGGTTTTACCCCCACCCCTCCACAGTGGGAAGGTAGAGCAATAAAACGCTCAGTCAGAGGGAGGGGGGCAGTGCACGTGATTTAAACAGGCCTGTCATAATCTGAATGGGAGCCTCGCGTACGTTAGCGTGAGAGGTGCAGCAACAGTGACGGCCGAGCAGGAGAATGGAGGGAACGTGATTAGTGGGTGGAAACAGGCTCCGTCACCGGCTCAACCACCGCTGAACGGAGGAACGTGGACGCGTCTGCATGGAATTTGGAGTTTCACCGAAACACGCTACATAAACACATTTACATCATAAAAGAAGAAGAAGAAAAAAGTGGCGCTTTCTAAGAAAAAAAATAAAGGAGTTCACAAAAAGGAAATACGTTGTGAAACAGAACCATGCCTTGATTCAGGATGTTAAAGCTGGTTCCGGTTCACAGATACTCGTTAATAAACATGATGAGCATCTTTGTTCAGATGTCAGACTCGTTCATTCAGCTCTTTGTACCTCATGTATTTAATTTTACACGTTTTCATGTGCATCCTTGTGCTAAAGGCCCTTTATGTCTACTGTGAAGCGAAAACCTCCAAAAGGAAACATCAGTTGAACCAAGGAGACAAATCAGAACTAACATTCTGTTAAATACAGTTTCTCAGTTTGTCTGTCAGGAAATAAACCGTCATTAGAACCAGCACAGGTAAAACGAAGCTTGATCTGTTTTCCCCACAATGTTTAAAATGACTTGGTGAATGTTTCACTGAAGCTCGTTTGTCCCCGGTGGCGCTGAGCTCCATCATTAAGCAGACAACTGATCTCCCAGCACATGGGAATGCAGCCGCCGCTGTCCTGCATTCTTCTGTTCCCACCATCGCGCCGCCGTTTCTAAGGCAACTGCACCGGTCTGTGAATCTCAACCACTCTCAGCAGCAGAGCTCTGGATGCAGCCCTGGCAGAGGCACCAAGCGCCACAAAGAAAAGCGGAGCAGGACACGGAGCGGGACGCGGCCCAGCGCGGAGCGGAGCGGGACGCGGCCCAGCGCGGAGCGGAGCGGGACGCGGCCCAGCGCGGAGCAGGACACGGAGCGGGACGCGGCCCAGCGCGGAGCAGGACGCGGCCCAGTGCGAAGAAGGACACGGAGCGGGACGCGGCCCAACGCTAAGCGGGACGCGGACCAGCACCGGCCTCTTTTCACAGATTAGCTTTTAGGTTGACAGGGAAACCACTTTATGGGGTTTACTGCATAAACTGAATGAAGACCCTTTTTGCCTGTGTTGTTTAAAGCTTGTGTCTCTGATTAATCAGGGCAGAGACACAGTGCAGCTAAATGTACTGTACACGACTCTTCACCCGTTTTCATGTTTTCTGTACAGTGTGTCATGAATCATGTCCTGCTGCTGTTCGGTCTTTAACAATCATCCAGCAGCGTGTTTGTAGCAGGAGACTCATGAGCTGCTGTTTGTTTTGCATAATAATCTCATACAGGTGTATTTTTAGCCTCTCCTCCAACATTATCATCATTTCAAATTCAGCTGTATCCTTGAATGCTGGAACTCGAACCGCGGCTGCTTCTGTTTTCATGAAACCCCAGTGGAGCTGCTTTTTCCTGCTGCAGTAACAGGAACCATCGCAGCAGTGACACCGTCCTCGGACCAGAACCGACCACGGCTCCACTGATGCCGCAGTGTTTAAATGGTTTCTGTGCTTATTTATCCGCTATCCGTTATGGACCCTCCAGCACAGTCACAGCTACTGTACGTCTGAATCCTACAGAACAAACTGATCGTCAGCAGATGATGAAGAGGGGCCTTTCTGACTCACGGCTGCCGTGCAGCGTGTGAATCCTGTTGGATGCAGCTCCGTGTTCAAAACTCCGCTCGCTGCTCTTCCTCTGTATAATGAGTCCACGCTCGTGCAGTGGAAACAGCCGTAAACTGGGCCCACAAATGGGGAAGGAGCTGAAGCAGCGGACCTCATACGGAGTCAGAACTAGGTCACGTCTGATCGTCACCTTGTAAATGTTCACCGCCCACGGGTCGGTGAGGAAGCGGCGTTTCGCTGTGTCAGACAGTCTGAGTGCGATGTGGCTGAGAGGGTGCAGGTTTCAGCCAACGCCTCCAGCTGCTGCACACGAGGGCCCAACACAGGAAGAGTCCCTGTCACCTGTGAGACCTGCTGGAAGGGGGTGAAAAGGCTGGAGCGCAGACGTGGATGAGCTCTGAGCCACGGGTGGCGTCTCCACACAGACTCTAAACCTAGAGCAGCTGGAGGAGACGTGGGACACGATGGGACAACGTGGGTTTGGACCGTGAGCCTCCGTCACAATGTGAGAGAGATGCAACGCTGCACGGGAAGAAGAGGACGTTTGAATTCTTGTGTGAACCAAGTCGGAGCAGCTCGTACTCGCAGGACAGCAGGTCTGGGATCAGATCTGTGAGCTGGACACGGATGCTCCACTAACCACAAACAGTTAAAGATGTGTGAGTGTCTTCCCCCTCTCTCTGTACGTGTGCATGGTCTCAGTGTGTTGAAACCATGAGTGACTCGGCGTTCTGACCTGTTCTGCTGCGGGTGAGTGGGTGGAGTCGTGTGCAGGGGAGTGCAAGTGGGAGGAGCCGAGTGGGTGACACACACACAGCATGACCCCCCCCCACACACACACACACACACACAGCAGGACCCCCCCCACACACACACACACAGCAGGACCCCCCCACACACACACACACACGGCAGGACCCCCCCCCCCCCCCCCCCCCCCAAACACACACACACACACACACACACACGGCAGGACCCCCCCCCAGGGCCGTAGACAGGACCAGTGCTCCTGCGCACATTAACAATGTTCAGAAAACAAGCATGCGATTAATTCCTGGAACAGGAAAACAGCTCATATGCAAAACAAGGCTCCTTTTGACATAGAGCAAGTAATCACACGCACGGCAGGAAAGACAGGCGGCTGGTGAGAGCCAAAGGGCAGCGGAGACTGGAAACAAGCCGCATTAGAATAATCCCTGTGTTTAATATGGTTTCATAACCTTCATGAAGTTCGTGTCAGTGTGAGTTAAGTAGGCTGCTCTTTAAAATGTGGACACGGTGTCAGGACACGCGCTAATGGTTTTATTAATGGCGACTGTTGACCTGTGTCTGGACGGTTTTAGCCTCATCAAAATAAAATATGAACGTTAGAATGGTTTGCATAATGACACCATGACATCTGCAACGTGATGGACAGTTTGGAAAAGAACAGCAAAAGTTCAGCTGAGAACAAGAATTATTCTCATCACACGTAATGAAAAGGCTTTTTGTTTTCCTGAAGCAAAACAATGTAACGTATGTAAAGGCATCAGACTGAGACGTAACGGCTGCCTCATCACCTCTGGGGTTTCATTTCCGTAGTTTGTTTGTTTTGGCGTCGAGGCAAACGTCTGCGTGCGAGCGCGTCCCACGAGGACACGGGTGCGAAGATGACGCTAAAAAAACAAAAACCCAGCTTCACAAAGAGGTCGCTCTGCAGCAGGACTCAGTTCAGCCCAGTCTTTGAACTCTTAGACACAAACATCTGCAAGAAAGGTCCTGCACTACGTTGGGTCCTGCAGCAACGAACCCTCAGTGATCAGAGATGAGTCCAGGGAAGAAGAGGAACCAACAGGATCGACGCTGATGCATGTGAGGAACACGGACGCGCGTTAGTGGAGCCGATGGAGCCGCTGTCTGTGCCTGGAGCCTGAGGACGCTGAGCGGGTTCATCACGTCACACCTCCAGTGGAACCGCGCTAATGTTACACATCATTAATGTGCTCAAGTGTTTTATTTCCATGTTTAATTTCTGAATAATTATTGTAATCAAAACTTTATTTTTCCATTTGCTTCTGCAGATGAATTGGATCGTTATGTGTCATCAAAACATGTTACACCACAAAGGCCTGTTTCAGGTTTTAATTCAACAGATTAAATATGAATAACCACATTTTTAGCCCAAGAGGAATAAACACATCTGCACCTGAGGACAACTTCACGAGCGTTTAGCTCCACGGCGTCGGACACGAGCCTCGGACGAGAGGGATTATTATTCATGCGAGCTGAAGCCCTGACACATCCTTGCTGATGTCTTTTAATTTAAATTTCAAGTGTTTCTCCTCCAGAGGAATGTAAAGCGCCGAAAAACAAATATGTAGATTATGAGAAAGAGAAAAAAGAGCAGCAGAGCAGCAGAGCAGAAGCAGCAAAAACAGCAGCGCTTGCACAGAGGACGCGGCTCGGACACGAGGCCGACAGACAGGAAGTAAGACGCGACAGGAAGGAACGCAAAGACACAGCTGGTGAAGCTGCTGCAGGAGCCGCGCATCCAGACAGTGTGCAGGGCGGAGGAGCGCCATCAACCACCTCCACTGCAGCGGACAAAGGAGGCTCCACCAGCTCAGCCCAGAGCTGAAACTAGTGCAACACTGAGGCGGCGTCCGGACGCTTCTCCCTTCATCCGCTTCCTCCTGCACGCGTTCCCTCAGCTCCTTCTCCTAGATTCAGAGATGAAAGAACGCGTGGGGACGAGTGGAGCTCAGTCCGTAACGGTGGAGGAGATCGTGTCCTTGGGAGTCTCTAATTGTGCAGCTTCTTATTGAACGCGGTCGTCTTTGCAGCGTAAAATGGAAACAAACGAGGAAACAAATGGCGTCAGGACATCTTCTTCTTCTCTACTTTTATCTCATCTGACCTTTTGTTGCTCAGTCCTCCGGCGTTTCTCTCATTTTTCTCGCTCTCGTACTCTCTTTAGCTTCATCTCACTGAAACCCGGACCAGTGACGCGTCTCATGCTAAATAGACTTAACGAGGAAGCGACAACCAGCTCTGGAGGAAACAACCACACAATCCAAACTCAGACAATAAACACAGTGGAAGCCACCGAGCGCTCCGGCTGCTGCGCTTGGCTCATCCTCACATTCGAGCCTGTGGTCAAACATATTTTTGATTTGCAAACTGGAATGTCCATCTGTGTCCTGACAATGAGCTGAATGTGTTCCATAATAAGCCCCTGGGATGATTGCTGTAGGTGTGAGCCCCGTGATCTCCATGAACCCCCGAGGGCTGCAGGATGCTGATAGGTGGTGAGCCTGCATGCCTGCAGGGTCGGACAGGACGGGTCGGGTCGAACGGGTCGGATCGAGTCGGACGCTCCTCCGTCCCGTCCACAGGCCGTTCGTCTCTGAACCCTGTGGCTCCAGCTTCTTAGAACTTGTGTTCTCGTGTTCAGCGTTGCTTGTAGCGACTTCAGTGCTGAATGGTTGACATCCCATAATAACACAGTCTTACCTCCAGAGTGATACGGTCTTTGTGTTTGGCAACTGATTGCACTGATTTTTATCTTACAAAAGACAAATCCCCGCGGCTCAGACCTTTACACACACAGCCGCCCTTTTCAATTTCCACATAAGAGCAACATTTTTCTGCCACTCGCCTCCACAAAAACTGGAAAATTCTTTCAGCCCGAGAAGGAATTTCAGTTTCGCTGAACCAGACTTCCCCACGTCATCAATGGCTACTAATGTGGTTTGAATTTGTGGCCTGGCATTCAATCGTTTCTCTCAGTAGCAGCAGTTTTGCTCTTCTGTTCATCATCAGACTTTATCTGTTACTGACCGCGTCTCCGAAGACTGGGTTCAAACAGTAGAATCAGCTGGACCAGCGTTAGCTGTGGAGCTACGCCCCGCATGCTAACGTGGAGCTAAGCCCCGCATGCTAACGTGGAGCTAAGCCCCGCATGCTAACGTGGAGTCCCCCCCCGCATGCTAACGTGGAGCTAAGCCCCGCATGCTAACGTGGAGCCCCCCCCGCATGCTAACGTGGAGCTAAGCCCCGCATGCTAACGTGGAGTCCCCCCCCGCATGCTAACGTGGAGCTAAGCCCCGCATGCTAACGTGGAGCTAAGCCCCGCATGCTAACGTGGAGCTAAGCCCCGCATGCTAACGTGGAGCTAAGCCCCGCATGCTAACGTGTCATTTCTCCTTGTTCTTGTGGAATGAGTTTACTGTAACATAAACGGAACTAAAGCAGCAGCATCATTTTAAAGCATCCGTGACTTTCAGCTCCAGTATTAAATGCTGCTTCTCTCTGGGGCGTGTGAAAGGTGAGAGTTGCTGAATCCTCTCAGCTCTTAGCTATTAGCGGATTCGTAATCGACTTTGCAGCCTAAATAAATAAATAAATAAAGCGTCAGCGCTTGTCCGGGGTCGATATGATTCTCTCCACCTCCGAGCTCGCCTTCGTCAGCGGCTGCGTTCCAATTCTCTTTATTACCGTGATCATACGCTCTGGACTGGAACTGCACATGCTGCCTAATGAAAGGCAGTTTGAGGAATAGCTTTTCTGCATCCACATGGGAGAACGGCTTCATAATTCACTTATTGATCTGCCGGGAGTCAGTATCACCCATTAGACCTGAACGCACGGTCTATTAAAAGAGTCTGGACCTCAGACACACAAGAAATACATATGACTACTTCAATGTATCATATGAACGGATTATGCGTTAGCTGACCTGCAGAGTGTAGTTGTTTCTGTCAATAACTGCTTTATGTGATGAAAACAATGAATTTGATAGTTTTTTCTTTTTTAGGATGATCAAAGGGTCAAAGGTCAACGCAGCCACCCTTTAACTTGACTTCCAGTTGAGCGCTGCGAGTCTGGTGATTGAATCCTCCTCCGATTACATTTCATCATCGGCATCGCTGCGATTAAACAGCCACCTTTGCTTCATCAAGGCCCAGATGATGCAGCTGCAGCAGGAAGTGTTATCAGAGCGTCGGAGCGTTGAGCCGACAGCCTCTGATCATCGCGCGTTTACAATCCAGCACCTGCTTCGGTGGCCGTTTCTAATCCCGCTCCTCTTTCAGACTCTTGAATTCCTTCTGAGCACATCAGGGTCAGATGGTTGAATAAAGCGATGACTTGAACACTGTCCACAAGCCAAACTTCCTCTAGTTTTCCCGTCGTCCAACCAAGTCTGGCTTTGAACCCAGCGCTCTCTTTGAACACGCGGCAACAAAGAGGGCGCTGAAATCCCGACTCTTTGTGTTTCTTGCCCTTGTCAGAGTCGGTTGAAGACATGTTGCTGTAGATTCTTAGGTGGGTACAAATAAAACTAGTTTCCATTTAGAAATGAGACTGTGCATGAACCCATATACACACACATTCATGCATGGCTCCATGAAGCCTTTCACAACCCTTCATATGAATGACTCATGTCTTCATGTCTCCAAGGTCAAGAGACAAGTCAAATCCTTTAAATATGCATGAGATAATATTTATTAAAGTCTTTTATTAATTGAAACCCTCTGACTTTTGCGTGGGTGTTGCATGTCAACAGGGAACCCAGTAAATACACGGTGACATCTTTGTTTCTCTGATTACTTTCAGTCTGTGAAAGCTGAAAATAAAGCAGGAGTCTGTGTCAGCTGCACGAGTCCAAACGCAGGCTGTTATTTACAGAACCACGGCTTTCCTCCGCAGATTCACGCGTTTCGATCCATGAAGATTATGTGGCTTCACGTAGCTTCACTTTAGATTTTCATACAGTGTCTCAGCAGGTTCTGTGACAAGACAAAAGATTAGTCCTCACGTCTCATCGATTGGACTTCTTTTGTCTTTTGAAACTTTGACGAGATTTGTTTTTGGGAAGCTGGAGAATCAAACAGATGGAGAAAATCAGCATCACATTGGAGAAACCTCGCATCACAACGTCTCATCGAGAGCCGAGCGGGAATTATCGCACACAATCTGAGGCTGAACATCGTGACAATGTGACGCTAACTGCAATTTGCAGCGGTTGTTGTTGATGTCGGTGGAAAAACACGTGGCCGTGACCGCAGAGACGTCTGCGGTCCTGCACAGGCGCGATGCTGCTCCTCAGCATCGGTTCGTTACTGAGGCCGCTGGTGCTGAGGGAGCAGCGTCTCCTCCGAGGAGCAGAGGGAGCAGCGTCTCCTCCGAGGAGCAGAGGGAGTCGTCTTGATTTGTGTCCTGCAGCAGCCGAGCTGAAGGAGCTGAAGGAGCAGAGCGGAGTCAAACCTGCAGCTGCCACCGCTGCCGGGCGGGTTTGAGCCTCATTAAACTCAGCGATAAGGAGCTCGAGACACCCCCCCACTGTGTTTCTGTCAGTTCTCCACGTGTGACCTTCCTGTTTAGAAAAAGACACTTCACAGCGGAGGAGATGGAGACGAGGAAAGGACACATCACACGGCTCCGACAAGAGTGAGAACGGACCTGAGGCTGTGGTCACGTGTGATTATCTGGTTGTAGACGCTCCGTCCCATCAGACGCTCCGTCCCATCAGACGCTCCGTCCCATCCGTCCCATCAGACGCTCCGTCCCATCAGACGCTCCGTCCCATCAGACGCCGACGGTCCAGGCTCACGTCCCAAACAGCGGCTCATTTTTCAGCCTCGTGGACCTGGTTTTGTCTGATTCCTCTAAGCGTCTTTTTGCTCGGTTCCCTCCTGAGCATCCAGCCGCTCGTCTCTCCCCTCCTCCATGTGGCTCAGGCTGCATCTCCTGCCCTTCAGTGGCTCTTTGTTGTGGTGGTTTCTTCCTGCACGGGTCCATTTCTTTCCAGGTCACTGTGCGGCTCAGGTTTTCATGTTCACAGTCTGTCTGATCATACTGTGCCTCCACTACCTGCTCTGCTTCACTCTCCAGGGGCCTGTGTGCGCTTTTACTTTGGCTGCTTTGCAGCTGGATAGACTAGAAGGACACATACAGATACAGTAACTCCTGTCATGAAGAATGTGAATCAAATGTCTACATCACCGGCTTAAAGAGCACGTCTGGACAAAGACAAATCCTCCAGTGAATCCAGCTCGAGGCTTTGAGACGAGGAGCAGCAGCTGAGTGATGGATCTGTCCTGACCCCAGGTTGCAGGGAGACGCGTCGCAAGGACGGGATCATTGAACGACCACGTGGACGTGGACGTGTGACGATGCATCGGCACCATTAGAGTTCACTGCTGCCTGCAGGTTCAGGCTTCTGTCTGCATGGTGAGTGCAGGACGGCCTCCGGCTCCTCCTGTGCTTCATCCATCACTGGGCCGACGCGTAGAAACAGCTGCAGGCGGGTCTCTGGTCTGAGCACACGCCGACCTCACAGGAAGCTGTGACGTGGAGCTACAACACGGAGCCCCGGAATCAGTGAGTGCTCAATGAAGTTTGACTGAGTGACAGTCGCTTGTTATTATAGACGAGTCAACAAGGAAAGTCTGAGACGAATCCGCGATTCAGACAATACGACGAACCAATTCACTAACATTCTTTAGTAGTAATCGGACACAAAGTCTAAAATAGGCCTCTCGTCTGCGTTTGCTTCCACAGCTGCACTCGGACTGTGGACGATTCCTCACTGTCTAAATTGACCACGTACAGACGTACAGACACCGAGGCACCGGGTTGAGCTCCATCAGAGACGGACGGACAGGAAGTGATGGGGCGGATCCGCAGAGATGATCCTGATCCTGCAGTTGACAACAATCCTACAATCAAATATCCATGAGAATGTAAACTTCACATTCCCAACAACCTGCATGCGTGAGGTTTCACCATGTTTCCTCTGTTTTCTGGTTTATTTATGCGTTTTGTTGGTTTGAAGAGCTTCAATTACCGAACGTTTCCACCACAAGACGTCGGCTGCTGTTTGTTGGAAATGATCTCAGGATAAACACTGGTTTCTGTCTCTTTACTTCAGATGTGGTTGATGGTGGAGGAAGCACTTTTCAGGCATTTATTAGATATTATAATCATTAGTCACCATGAAATCTGCTCTTCTTTTAATGCAAATGAGCCTTTTAGATGGTACAAGTGCTGCTAGTGACTGATTCGAGCTCCGTCTGATCACAAAATACCCAGAGCCTTCAGCAGCAGCGACGCCTTCGCCGTCTATACGCACATAATTGCTTCCAGTGGTGACATCCTCCATCAGGGGAGCTGGACAAATTCTCATTTCTGCTACACAATTTTCCATATTGGTAAGTTCAAGCTGTTTATGCAGCACAGGAGAAATTACTGGTTTGTTTCCATGAAACATTCATTACGTCTCTATAGCATCTGTTTATTCTATGAAAACTATCTGAGCTGCATGTTTATGGTATGAATCAGTAAAAGTCAACAGTTTTTATTCTAAGACAAAATAAAGGACAAATACGTTTAAAATGTCCGGCGACACCAAATGATGGTAGTTTAATACATGTGCATTTTTTTGTAGCTGGAGCCAAAATAGAAAATAATCAAGCGATATGAAGAACTTTTAGTACAGAATTATGACACGAGGTTCATATTTAAATGACTGCTTCCTGAACTGAGGGACTCTTCATTAGTGGTTTGCATGATCCAGTCCTCTGGACATGACATTTTATTATTAACAGATTATTATTTCCCACTGCTCTCTGCTGCAGGGCCTGTGCTGCTTAATCTCCCACTATAGAATAATACTGCTCCAGTAATTAGATGCTTTCACACTATATTGTTTACAGCAGGAACGAGGCAGAAGAGGAGAAGGACGTTGTTTAGCAGTGTGTGTGTGTGTGTGTGTGTGTGTGTGTGTGTGTGTGTGAATGCAGCTCAGTGTGTGTATGTGTGTGTCAGCTTCTCAAAATTTGATTGTGTTTGGTGCCTGGAAAGGGGGATTCTGGCAGAGGGAGGAGCGGCACGAGGCGGCGAACACCACATCAAGGTCGTGGAATGAGACACGATGTGGTGAGGAAATAACGAGAACGACCAAGAGTGCAGAGGACCTGGTTTTGTAGTTTTAGGTCCGAGGTCCAGAAGCAGTCCATCCTGTCCATAACAAGGACAATAAGGGATTTGTGGGGAAGACAAAGAATCCTAGAGGACGACACAGACACTCACTGGACCTAACGAAGGCCAAGAACCCCCGGCAGCGAGAGGAAGTATAATGTGCAGAAGCAGGTGTCAAAATAAAAGGATGTAGGAGACGAGCAACGACAGGGAGTCCGTCCACCTCAACAAATTCACCTGCTCTAGTTCCTCGTATGGTTTTATTCAGAGCACAATCCAGAGTTACGAGGAGGCAACAGATTCAAGATGGTGGATATTAACTAAAAATGATGAGGGACTTCATTCACGCCGGCGCGACTCCTGCAGAGGCAGGTTGAAGCAGCGCCGTGTCCCAGCTCAGCATAATTAAAGCTCAGTGTTTTCAAAAAGCACAGTAAGGATGATTATCAAGAGACTTAATTAGTTTGTGGTAGTTATGGGGCTTTTATTTTGATAATTACGAAAATGGTTTTAGTAACAAAAGATTAACAATAGACTCAATTGCAGCGTTAGACCAAGATATTGAAGTTCTGGGTATTGAAAAAGGATGTGATTCTCTGGAGGAAAAGGACCAATTGTTCAGGAATAAATAATTAGGAAATAATTATTTGGTGCAGAATGTTTTGTTGGATTAAAGCATGACGCAAAAATTAAGAGGAAAATCTCAAACAATGGCTTCTAAAGAAATTAGAAAACTACAGGAAAGTGTAATTAGCCCACTCCCATTTAACATCATGATACAGGACTCATTGGAAATTAATGAGAGGGGGTTTGTTTGTCGATGACGGTGCCAGAGGCAGCAGCGATGAAAGCAAGCGTTTTCAATGTTTCAATCAGGTTTATTGGCTTCTGTGACCCAGTCTCACTATCTCTGCTAAACTCACGCTGGACCACAGATTAATGCTGAAACAGGTCAAAGGTCACCGAGATGAGAAGATCTGTTTTACCTTTTGATAATGCACTTATCAAAAGGAGGCGACTAATTTTATATCCTACACAGTAATTTGAAACACGAGTCAAGTTTTATGTGATTCTGTAATTCATCATGTTAATTCTAAAGAGAACAGTTATTAATTTTGAAGATCCATTGTTCATTATGTGGATTGTGTGTGTGGTGGAGGCCATAGATAGCTATATGGATGGATCCATTTGTCCCACTGACATTCATGAGTACATGATAGTATTGTGTACAGATACAGGGGAGCTGGTGAGTTAATGAACTGGTGGAAAAAATAATTAGACTGTCTGTTTCTTTATGGCTGTTAATCTGTTTCAACCAAAGCTCCTGTAGTGAAGAAGTATCACATCTCAGATTATCTTAACATTTTATGAAACTTAAAAGCAATAAACAAAGCGAAGGCAGATGCTGTTGAGCTGGTTGATGCAGAGGTGATGCTGAATTTATGAACTGAAGAAGCTGCGTTTATTCAGATGTAGGATCTGAGCTGTGACCGACTAGACTGTTGGAAAAAAAGACTTGGAGCCCCTTAACATGCACATCCCTGATCTAAATCTAATGACAAATCAATTGTTATTAAAACAGGAGAGTCTTTGTGAGATTACGTTTTTCAGTCAATAGAATAGAAACCAATGTAGATTTCTGTGTCTACTATTAAAGAGTTTGTCTGATGAATTTGTTTTCACAAAGTCATCATCAGTATTTATTGCTTAACGTGCTGGGACATAAAGACCGACCTCGGGCCTGTGAGCAGAGCAGAGAAGAAAGAGCCTTTTCCCCGATCATGCGTTAAACTGATGTTGAACCCCGGAATCCAAGCAGAGACAATGGCCTTTTTCACTCTTCCTTTTAAGTTGTGCACGACTTAGCATCGATAAGGGTCCGTTTCCCGCCCTGAATGTGGACGGATAAACTGAGCTCTCTAATAACAGAGCGCACCTGGGCCTTTCAGATCACTGTTCACGAGTCGTTAGGAAGGAAAATTCCCCGAATCAGTTCGAGGCTGGAGGGAAATGCATCTGCTGCTTGGAGAATGTGATGATGAGCCTCGGACAAAGGCTACAGAGGAATAGCAGAAACCGCACTGGCACCTGACTTTTTCCAGCTGACATCTCTGGCACTCAGACAAGGATTAACATCCAATTTGCCCCTCTCTTCCTGGGCTCAAGTCTATCCCAACAGCTCGGCACTTCAAAGAGGCAGATAAAAATGGGGGATGATGTACGGTCATTCTTCAGGGGGAGCTGGCTTAGTGAAGCTCTGTTTGAAATGGCACTAACACAAAAAGCAAAGATGTTTTGATGTGGGGCAGGCGAGGGTCCGACGGCCGCTTTCCTGCCCTCTAGTGTCTGAGCTGCACAGTGAAGTGCAGGACTTGTTCACTTGGGGAGGCAGCGGTGGGAAGCGTATGTCCCTCCAGACCTGGGTCCCGTTTCACACATTAAGCACATTCCTTCAGAAATGATGAATGACGTTCACTTGGATGATGGGACCAGGTTTTGGTGATCAAAATGGATGATGCAGACGAAGAAGAACGCTGAGAGCCAACCTCTGCCAAAAACGTGACCCCGGGACGGCACGAGGGCCCGGCTTCCTCTAATATGACCTGTCATATCGTCCGGCGACAGACAGTTCACCAGATGAGAGGAAATTAAGGCTGAGTACATGTGACAGGGATGATGGAGTGTGGAGACTCAGAAGTACAACGCTCGTGTGGCCGGGGTGCGTTCAGTCCCTGCTCAAAGCCATTTCACAATGTTTTCACGTTTTCCAGTAGTAATAAATAGTTGTCCATTTTAAAACTGTTCAATCTTAACCTGGAAAAAAAGCAAAATACAACAGCCTCACCACCATTAAGTCTCCTGGTACATTTGAGGCGACAGCAAATTGATTGCCTGGATCGAAGCGGTTCAGAATCAGTGAGTTTATTCGCTCTGGGCTATGACATACAACCACAAAGACACTGTGCAAAGAAAGCAGAGAATAAGTCCTACTTATGGAGAGACAGCAAGCACAGAAAGGACAGATCCGCATGTACACAGTATAGTGAAGCCAAAAGAAGTCATGCCACCAACACAATAAAATGACTCAAACTAATACATAAGGTTCACAGACATCTCAAAGGCAGAAATCAATACAAATGTGCGGTTTGAATGTCGTTCAGATCATAATACTGCTGATTTGTTGTGAGTCTACCGCCTTTCTGAAGACGTACGACGTGTCAGGAGGGGCCTGTACAAAAGCTACATTTACTGCTATGACAGATGCTGGTTTCATTCAGCTGCAGCTTTTCCCACAAATCGTCAGCCTGAAGTGAGATGCTGCTCTGAGGGCTGGTTTCTCCAGCGAACACCTCAAACACTCCTTTCACGGTGGAAATGACAACACGGTTCAAAGCTTCTGCTCTGAGTCACAACTTGAACGAGTTAAGGACTAAAATAACACAATAAATCCATGGACTGGCCTACATGACGTTCTGTAAGGTTATAGTACGACTAATGAAAGCAGTTTAAAAGCTTCATGGATTCACGCCCATCTGAAATGTTTTTTTACACTTTGTTGTGCTTTGACGTAGAGACTTTAACAGTTTACACAATGTGTTGTTGTGTAATTTGTATGTGTTGCAACATCTGTCAACATGCCACAGCATGGATGAAATAAACAACGTGTGTGCTCTGGACAGCTGATCAGAGACACTGGGCTGTAGTTTCCCTGCTGACCCTGTGTTCATGTGTGGATTACTGAAGGAACGATGGTTAAGTGACAGAGCTGAGGTGCCTAGCTTTGGTTGCTAGGCTTTGATTGGCTTATCGCAGGTTGGGACGAGGTTCACATCTACTCTCTGTATGTTCTAACATTTGGCACTGAACACGGCAAAACAAGTCCAATTAAAACCTCTACTACAAGCGTGTCATCTCAAATTTCATTTGAATGACCTTGGCTTAACTTTTTTAAATACACATTAATAAAACTTGGATATTAAACATTTCATTTTCAAAAAGTGCAAGCACCTACAAATCAAGCTTATTTGTATGTAATGGGCCAAAATCTTGTTTGTATCTGTTTTTCCGTAGCAGATTAAAAGCTTTAAATCAGTTAAAGAGTTAAAAATATACTAAAAAACAGTCTTTGAAAGCGTTGAAAGCACTGGTATTGCTGTGGCTTATCAATATGAGTAATAGATTTTGTAGCTGGTGGGAGAGTATGCAGTACAGATAAAGACAACACAAAGTGAAACAATACAGAGTATGACAAACAGTAATGGAAGATACCGTCTGTGTTTTTAAGTGCTATAAACAGCTCACGTCCTTGCGTTGCCTCACTCGTCATCGCTCTTGCTCTTGTCTGAGTGATCCTGCAGTAAAAGAGGCGATGAAGAAGATTAGGAGGGAGAGATTAAAGGCAGACAAAGAGGTAGACGAGGGCAGAATAATGGAGTGTGATGAAGGTTGACTTTCTGCGGAGCACATCAACAGGAGGCAGCAGAGGTCACCGCACACTGGATAAATCAACAGCCGGGAGTGGAGCTCTACATAGTAAAAGTCTCGCATTCGTTCTTCACAGCATCTCCTACTGAGATTTGGCTTCTGTGTGGACTTAAAGATAAAAACCCCTGGTTTAAATCTGCTGGTAAATGGTGAGAGACAGGACCTTCTCTCAGATCCGCAGCTCGAGGGCAGAGCACGGAGGGAATCCTTCACGTGGTTGTGGCCACGACCTGGTTATGATCTTATGTTTGCCAAGTTGTTTACATTAACCCCAACACCCAGTGGATTATTGTTGGACTGACTAAACACAAGGGTCGGCCTCCAGTGCCTACTGAAGCTGAGAATAGAATAAGCCTCACAGCTGTTTTTGATTTGTGTTAAAAAATACCATCTGAATATAGATTTTAGGCTCTTAGATAAATGAATAGAAAAACTAATTTAAGATGCTTTACATCACATTTTACCAGCTGCCTGTACGATTAGATGGGGTGTGTTAATGTGCCTGCTAGATATTATAAATCACCAGTGTTGGCCTGGTGAACAGACCCAACACTAGATGTTTGTCCGATCCTTTGGTTCAAACACTGCTGGTGTCACAGGGAAAAGCAGTGACCTACATTATCGTCCAGATCCTCGTCGCTGTCGTCATCGCTGACCACAGGCTTGGCTTTCACTCGGCTTTGCCTCTTCTTGCCTTTGTCGTGGCTGCGTGCTTCTTTACTCAGCTTGATCTTAACCCGCACAGACTTGGCTGCAGAAACATAGATAATATTAATACTTCGCCCCCTCGTTTGCGTCAGCTGCGATTTTCATTTTTCAATATTCTTCAAAATTATATTTAACCTAGAGTCTATATTAAGTGTAATAATGAAGGGTACAATGAATCAGACACAACAATACATTTAAGAAAATAACTTATACTTCATACTGGAAAAAAAACAAAACAAATTAAGACTCATATTAATTAATCAAACATATTGTTAAATAGAATAAATATACCTGTATTTGTCAGAATACAATAACTTTCTTCAGCTAGAGCTAAGAGATAAGATTATGCTTTAAATAAAATAAGTAGTTGATCTATAGAGCAGCAAATGTACTTCACTCTGCTGCTAAACAAACTATAAAGTGGATCTAGAGTAATGGTTTGATTTCCCAGAATAAACTATACATTTTCATTCCCAATAAAACTGTTTTTGCCCAGTTTTCTTCATTAAAACACTAGTCTCCAGAGCTCACAGAGCAGAACTGCAATGGTGTGTGTGTGTGTGTGTGTGTGTGTGTGTGTGTGTGTGTGTGTGTGTGTGTGTGTGTGTGTGTGTGTGTGTGTGTGTGTGTGTGTGTGTGTCATTGTGTCCATATGCATGTCCTAGAACTAGCGCTTCTTACCCTCGGCCTCTGAGTCATCATCTTCATCATCATCCTCA
The DNA here is from genome assembly GCF_900634795.4 of Betta splendens. NCBI lineage: Eukaryota > Metazoa > Chordata > Actinopteri > Anabantiformes > Osphronemidae > Betta > Betta splendens. The sequence continues at coordinate 28,457,629 of NC_040889.2, read as the reverse complement.
TCACTGTCATCTTCGCTGTCTTCGTCCTTGGCAATCTTCTGCCTGGCGCTCTTGAACACAGACTGAAGCACAATGGAGTCCTCGTATATCTGCAGAGCCACAAGAAAAGGCCAGCTGCTAGAAACACTTTCTTTAAAAGCGCTATTGTATTACAAAGAGCGTGAGTGAGAACAGTCTGCTGGACGAGAAGGTTAATAGGGGGTGAGGGTAGTAATACAGCTGTGAGGAGTTCATGCATACAGAACTGGCAGGTAGAGCCCGCTAATATCAGCAGACCTGGACCCAGTAATTCAAACCTACAACACATGCTGTGTGATCACTTCATTTCAGTCTTTTTCCGTTTTAAACTATGAGCCAACATCACAAAGGTAACAGTTTTTGCTTCTTAATTACAGGTGAAGAGCAATTTGTTTCAACACATCTAATAATACTGCATTAAAATTTCAGTACTAAAGATAACATAAAAAATATTTACTCGAGTTTAATAAACCGTTTCTTTTATGGAAATTAGTCTAATCAACTGAAAACAACCAACTGAAGTGAACACCAGCCTCTGGAGACTTTTTCCTGCAATTAGTAAAACCCGATCGTTCCAGGAAAAGGTTGGAGTTATTCTGGAATAAAGCAACTGTAAATTAGGTATCAGCATTTTTTCCTTTAAACATTAGATCTGCAATTATGTGGAGTGGGAAAAGAAAAAAAACACACAAGGACGAAGGAAAGCATCCACGAATAGAAGTAACTGTAAGAGTCTATTTAGTTTAGTGGAAAATGAATTACGGCTTTGATTTATTTTTAATTGGGTAAAATGTCAGAAAGATTTGAGGGTTTGTCATAGAGTCAGAGAACTAAAATCACACCTTTGCTGTTAAGTATGGACTTTGAGATAGAACATTACTCGGCGCTCACAACAAAGAGGTCTGACCTGGGATCCTTCCAGGTTAAAGGTCTGTGCGTTGTGACAGAGCAGCATCACATCCTTCTCCAGGTCTCCCACATTCCTGTACTTATGGTTCCTCACACGTTCCTGTTGGTGAAAAGGTTTCAGATTCTTCCTAACCATTCCCATAACGATGCTCTGATACACGTGTGTTGATCATACCTTGATTTTCTTGAAGTCCACTGGTTTCCTGATCAGCTCATAATATTCTGGGAGCTCTTTTCTCGATGGTAATTGGACAAAGACCTCGCTGAGTTGTCGTCCTGACCTGAAAGGGAACCAAAAAAAGGTCACAGTATTACTGCATTTACAGCTCTTTAACCCTCTGCGCTTCTATCTGATGTCAGAGAAGCAGAGCCTGAAGCAGTACAGAAAAAGTCAAGTACAACTCTGAATCATACAAAAATATACACAATTACTCATTCTGCCCCTGTCCCAAACTTCCCAAATAAATTAAATGAAATTTATCCCCCTCAACTATGTTGTGTGAATAATGCAGTGTAATAAATAATGAAGTGTTTATCCTTGAGGCTACAGTACAGCAGTTACTTCTATGTTGGTGAGGAACCCGACAAGCAAGTAAGTATGTGAAAACAAGCTTAACGTGGTAAATACAGTTGAATAAAACTACAGGAAATTTACAGTGCTGTTGATGCTCCGCTGACTTTCAGATACAGAGTACATTTACATCAACGTAGAACTCCTGGAAAAATGTATAACGGGCAAAAAGAAAACACCTACTACCAATAGAAGCACACAGCAGGCTCTACTGTTCTACCTTTCTGCATCAGAAATGGAAACTGAGGAGGTCTCACCGTCGCAGTGCATGCACTTTCAGTGCTTCACAGAGGCTATTGAATCCAAGACCTCCACTGTCTTAATGGATCCTCCATCATCATGCGCCACCCTGTCCTGTCCTCCTTTTTAATTGATCTCCTTACACTTTACTGTCTTGTAACGACTGGCGTCATTCACACTACGTCTACATTACAGAGTGAACCTTTTTTTGTAACTGCACCTATTTTAACAACCTTCCTAACAGACTAAAATGTTGCTTATCTTCCTGTAAAGCAGGGCTCATCTGAACTGGTCTCTGGAGTTTGAGAGTCTGAAACCTAGCACAACTTCATTTGCCTTGACTCATCAAACACATTATGTAAAACTGTTTTAACTGATCCCAAGTGTGAAATGTGCTCAGCAAAAACATGACCTTCCTTTAAACTGTTTAGATCATAAACAGCTGACAGAAACGTTTAGCATATGGGTAACAACTGAGATAGATGTGATCAGGCATTCAGGGAAACACCAAACCTTTTTATATGCGACTAAACACTCAAAGTAATAAATGTGATCACATTCTGTAGACACACACACACACACACACACGCACACACGCTCACACGCGCACACAGGCAGAATTTTGTAAAGTCAACACAAAGAGATTGGCTCCGATTTCTCTGTTGTTGTTCATGCTGTAGTGATACACACTTCACATCCTTGTGTGAGCAATGTGGAAACCCTGAATAGTATATCTCGCCCCAGCAGGGCCTCAGCTCTGTGAACATGCTGTGGGCAAACTGTCCTCGAGTCTTAAAGATGAACGTTGCAAAGATATCTTCACCTTTCATGTGCTTTACGCAGTTTTAGGAGTGTAGTTTGTTTTATGGGAGAACTAAAGTGCTCCCTAGAAATCCAGTGTTCTTTGGAATGGAAAGTCCAAACTGTGTCCGAGTCTACTTAAGTGAGCGGCGCGCCAGAGCGATGATTGAGATGCTCTGGGAAGAACAGTCATCAACTGGGGGAGGAAAGAATTTGACTTCTGGAACAGCAGGTAGACTTTTCCTGGAACAGAGGCAGCCAGCGCATATTTGAGGAGCGGGAACACAAACGCACATGCTCTTCAGACGTAGGAACCTCCGCTTGACTACAAATAAACCCACATGTTTAGGACTAGAAAGAAATGACTTCATTTCTTCATGCGAGGACTCTGGAGAGTCCTGTACTTGATAAGATGACACATTTATTCTGTGATTATGAGCTGCTCCAACAGTGGGTTTCATGTCAAATACAGAAATCTAAAAGTCTTTATCCTCTGAAACCCCTTTTTCTTCCCTAGGTATGAATACACCCAGCAAACCTGACGTGTAACTAGCCTGACAAAGCTCCCAGGACGCGAAGCATGTTGCTACATCACACACATTTGTCTACACAGGCACAAGTATGTTGTACAGCCTTCACAGCCCAGTGAGGATGTTGTGAGGAAGAGATTTTCAATCAATCTCAAGCTTCACCCCTCACAGACCAACTGCGATCTTTGCTCTGAGTAATATGGCAAATAATTTCATTGAGTTTATTTTGTTTTTTTCTGAAAAGGTATAATTTAGCTTTAAGGCCATAAAGACATCTGAAAATGTATGCACTCAAATAAAGAACGTTTTATCTGCACAGATGAATCTCACCCATCTCTGTAGTTGATGACAGTATCGATGATTGTGTTCATTTGTTTGGTGAGTCTGGGGGGATTTGGAGACAGCTTCTCAGCAGGTGGTCGCCCACGTCTCTTTTTGGCCTTGCTGCCCCCGTCGTCTCTGCTGGATGAGTCCTTGTCTTGACGTCTCTTACGTTTGCGCTTCTTCAGCCGAATCTCCTCCTCCATCTCCTCCAGGTTTCCATCCTCAATGGCCTGGAGTCAGAGAAAGGTTAACCTCTAATATGATGGTGTGTTCAAACACTGTCAACACATAAACCAACCATCAATGTGTACGGGTAAAGTGAAAGTTCAGAAATAAAGCTGTTCTGCAGCCACTATGGTTTCTAATATTATCGTCTATATATACACAATATTTCACATTTACTGATATGTTATGTTTGGGCGGCACGGTGGTGCGGTGGGTAGCACCGTCGCCTCACAGCAAGTAGGTTCTGGGGTCGATTCTCGGTGCCTTTCTGTGTGGAGTTTGCACGTTCTCCCCGTGGTTGCGGGGGTTCTCTCCGGGTTTTCCGGCTTCCTCCCACAATCCAAAGACATGCATAGGTTGATTGGACTCTCTCCATTGCCCGTAGGTGTGAGTGTGTGTGAATGGTTGTGTGTCTCTGTGTTGGACTGGACTGGCGACCCATCCAGGGTGTATCCTGCCTCTCGCCCATAGTCAGCTGGGTTAGGCTCCAGCACCCCCGTGACCCCGCATTAGGGAATAAGCGGCTTGGAAAATGGATGGATGGATGATATGTTTCCCCACATTTGCTGTTTATGTCTGAAGGCATTAAGAGTGCATGTATAATCAGAATTTACCCGTAGCCACTGTTTCTCCGTCAGTGTGTCACTGTAGTCCACGTCACGGCGACAGCGTGATCCTCGGCCAAACATCTTCTCCTCCTCCTCTTCGTAAGTCAGCCGCTCCACCTCAGCGTCGTCTTTGATGATCCAAGAAGGCAGCTCGTCCTCCTCCATGAGACGAGGCTTACGCTTTGGGTTCCTGGCATCCTCCCGGCGTCGGTCCATGTCCATGCGCTACATAGAACAAAAGCAGGAGGAGGATCAGTTTGGGTATAAACCTGTCCTTAACTAAACAATATCTACCAAAATAAACGCAGATTTAGCCTCAACAAAATCTTGGATTCATCGCACTGTGTAGCTTCCTTTTCTAATTAATAAACTAAATTATTTAAACAATTAAAAATTAAGTAAACTTGATAGGGTTTCAGTTTATTCTGATAAATCAATTTAGTAATTTTTTTAATTAAAATCTTGGCATTTTTATCTATGTTGAAAAAAACCCTGAAAGAGGCTGGAACCATTAAGTGATGAGATAATAGAGTCCTATGGAAATTCATTTTCTATCTCCATGCAACTAAAAGCATCTCTCAGGATGAACCTGAAGCTTCATGAATAAATTACGACAGCTAAGTATAATGGTCCTGCAATTATTGACAGCCTACAATTATTTTGGAATTGATGTGAAAGTACCAGCTGGAAGAACCTTCTCTTCTGGAAATAAATATTTGAAGAATGCTCATTTGAAGAATTTTGCTCTGCAATTTAGACGTCAATCCGATTTTTTTCCTACCATGAAAAGCTCAAACTCATCTTCATTGCGAGCTATCATCTGGTTGAGGGTCTCATCATCAGGTACCTCATCTTCCTCCTAAAAATGCATTGGAGAAAAACACCAAAAGATGAGTTACTTTCATGCAAAATTCTTAGAAACGCAAACTTTCTTGTGTCAGATTGAACTGTTTCAGATAAATAGCCTGAAAAAAAGAAGGAAGTAGCCCAATGAATTTATCACATACCAATTAAAAAGCTTTGGTTGTAATACAATACAATGACATAACTCACTGATCTTATCTAGAAGCTCTCTAAGACTGCAGAAATTCAATCACAACCAGCATAAAATGTAAGAAAAAAAATCTATTTGGGACCTCCAACATTTATTATAGAGAAAGCCAGAGAGGCCAAAATACCTCAAATTAGTATGGAAATGCCTTTACTTCTAAGATAAAAGATAAAGAACATGAGATCAACACCAACAAACTCTGAGCTCACCTCATTCTGCTCCTCGTGCTCTAAGATGGCCTGGAGGAAGGCACGGCGCTCGTGGCTCGAGGACTTCTGGTCGAACATGCCGGCCTGGATAACTTTCTGATCCACATTGAGTTTGTATTTGGCAGCTGCCAGGATCTTTTCCTCCACACTGTTGACGCTGCAGAGACGCAGCACACGCACCTCATTCTGCTGACCGATGCGGTGAGCACGGTCCTGAGCCTGAAGGTCCTGAAATCAGAAAGAGAAATAAGACCATTACACCAGAGGGAATGATATTTAACAAAGCAGATACTGTAAGCTCCAAACAGACCCCTTATCTGACGCAGTGTCAGACAAAATGTGGGCCCTGAATATCCTATTTTAAAATTAAAAATATGTGCAATACAAAGTTACAGCTGCTATCACAAAGTTTGGATTACTTTCTTTGTTTGCGATAGATGTCTTAATAGAAAAGTCGAACTGCAGAAACTGGCTGAGTCAGAGATACGCCAGATGAGAGACTGTGTAATTTCTGCCAAATGAGCATGTTTACTTGGCTTAATGGCTTCTGACATAGGCCAACTACTGTAGAGTCTACCAAGACTAGGAGTGACTGCCACAGACACGAAAGAGCAACTGAGCTCCTCATTTGATCCCGTCCACTGGGACCTTAGGCTGCTCTATTATATAACCATTAAATCGTATTCTGTTTATTCTAAAAGTTAATTATCCAAAAAATTCACAGTTGTTTTCAATACAGTATGTTTTCTATACAAGGCATCAGGACGTAAGTGAGCACAGCCAACGAGTGGGCTATCATTTGAATAAAGGATGGACTGATTTAGGACTGCAAGCTTATGTCGATCCTGCGGCACCCATTGTAAATATACTGATGATGGAGGCTTAACAAAAGATTATGGACTGTAGATTTCTCTAGTGCTCGTTCCTTCTTCAAGTAAAGCAGTTTTTAGTGAAAACAGACTGTTCTAATTTGCATTTCTCTCACTTCATCTCTCCCACCCACTATTGTGACACAGCTTTCTGTGCCTGTGCACAGGAACAGCAAAGTGTCAGGACTACAGCATTTCTGCCATGAGCACGTCTTCTGCCTGACAGACCTGATGGGGATTCCAGTCACTGTCAAATATCACAACGGTGTCAGCAGCCTGCAGGTTGAGGCCGAGACCACCGGCTCTGGTGCTGAGCAGGAAGATGAAGTACTGAGATCCTTTCTCATTAAATTTCTTCAGCAGTGCAGCTCGGTCCTCAGACTTGGTTGTTCCTGAAACATCAAAGAGCAACAATTTGTAAAGTGAAGTCAGACAAGTTAACTAAGTTTAAAGCTCTTGGGGAAATGTCTATTTCAGGGCTGAAGAGGCAGATAAAAACATCCCACAAAAGATTTAGCTTATGAATATGGTTCACATTAACAACTGCTGCTCTGTAGATGATAGAAACCCTTAATTTAAAAAAATCTGCATATTTATGTAGAAAAGCACTTGTCACAGTTTGTGTCTCGATCCATCTTCCTTGACTTCTGTGCCTCTGAGTGTCATATTACACCTTTTATTCTATTTTAAACAGAGCCCCACAATGAATCAATAATTTCTCCTCAGTCAACTCTGTGTTTATTGCCAGACCTTGTGGTTAACATGAGTGTGTGGGTTACTGCTGAGAGGTAAAGGTGGGACTTCTCCAGGACCTCGGTTTGACAGATTACTATCATTATTGTAGTAAGAGAGGTATGAGTCAAGCCAATTCAGAAATGAGAAACAGCTTTTTAATTTGAAGATATAAAGGAATAAAAAGATTACAAAACCTCAAAGTCTGACTTAATGAAATGTATCATTTCAGTTCTCTAAGATTTCCATTCAAAGGAACTTTTAAAATTAGTTGGTCATTTAATTGAACTTTTTTTGAGCTTCTACAGTAAGTACCAAGAAAAGTCAAAGTGTTAAATATACTGTAATCATTATTTACATTTATTTTGTAGACGTGCGACCTTACCATCAAGCCGTAGGTACTGGAAGTTGCGGTAGCTGAAGTAGTCCTCCATTATTGTCATAAGGGTCGTCATTTGACAGAAAAGCAGGACTCTGTGGTTTGTGGCCTGGAGCTTCGGCAGGATGCGGTCCAGGAGCTCAAACTTTCCAGAAGCCCGGTACAGATCAGGTCTGTGTGAAGGTGATAAAAATTGAAAAAATGGTTAAAATTGTATAGCATCAGAGCTGATTGGTTGTGTTACATGATCAATAAACTTAAAACATGTAAATTTAAATTCTTAAATTTAAAGTGGTATACTGTATTTAAATACTAAACCTTTAGGCAGACAGAAGATAATTATATATATCAATTACTAAATGCTGGATATTGTACATTGGAGTACAGAAACAAAAACTAGCTAACATGCAGACCTGATTGTACACTTCTGTGTAAATGGAGTAAACGATGTTCTGGAGTGAACCACTACTATGAATAATCTGCTGCCAAGTACTGCTAAGTACTTGGTTTTAAACTAGGGCTGTCAAGGCTGCCAAGTACTGTTAAGTACTGAGGCACCATGTCAGAGAGTATCAAATGTATATTTAGTGCCCATGGTTGCTAACAAAACACGTAAATGCCTTTAAATGCCAAAAAACACCAAGTTATTGACATAATACTACTACTACTAATAATATAGCTGCAAAGCTAAGGACCTACCCATTAATGATGCCGTTTGGAAAGCCCAAGTGCTCAGCAAAAGATTCCTGCAACACAGAACATTTGCTGGTTTTTGTATTTGTAACAGCAACATTTCTCACAATTTAAAATTCTGCAACACGTACCTCAATGTGCTGGAACATATATGGGTGGTTGCAGATCTTCTTCAACTGCATGATAGTGTTCATTAGGGTCTTTGCTCCTCCTTTGCCCTGAAGAAAATTAAATTGTAATAACCTGTATTTGAAGTTGTACTTTAGCTCAGTTTGTTCTCTACCAGATCCCAAACCTGCTCTTCAGCTGCTAAAGGCCTGAGTGTCTGAGTGTATGGTATAGGTGTATTATTACCTTCTTATCTTTCTCAGAGCCGTCAGTGAGAAGGATGCCTTTTTGCATGTGGCGGTAGAGAACCTTCTGAATGGCAGACATGTCACATTTAATCACATACTCCACCTGTGAGAATGACAACAACAAACCTTCAGTGAAACAACAGTGTCTCTTCAAGGCTGCTTGACATGACACCACAGTCTAATCAAAGTCGACTCACTCCTGTCACCTTGAGGTAAAAAGTAACAGTTAATAAAAAATATGAAGAAAGACATGTAAAGAGCAAGGTCTAGGTTGCCAGAGACTCCCTATGAGCAGCAACCATAAAAAATATGTACAGAATTTTCTCTGAAGGATATGCACAGTCTAAATGGCGGAAGGATATGTTTTTTTAAACACCTCAGGTTTAAAGGGTCTGGACCTTGTTCTCATCGATGTTGGTTTCATCAGTTACAAGGCTACTTACACAGACTCAGTCACAATGGCAGAGGGCAGGTCATCGCTCCAAACCAGCAGCAAATGTAATGATGCTGCTACATCCAATTAAAGTTGAGATCTTTGGTCTTGATCTCACCTTTTCTGGCAGCTGAGACTCCACCTCCTTCTTCAGTCTGCGTAGCAGGAAGGGACGGAGCACCTTGTGCAAACGCCTAATGATCAGGATGGTCTCCTCCTCATTTAGGTCGACCTAGACAGACAGACAGATTTGAACTAACATCAAAACCACGACATATGATGAGCGAAAAGAACAGGATCAGAACAGGAAGAGAATGGTTTAACAGTGAAACAGTACTCATCGGGATGCTAGACTGAAACGGAGCTTGAAGCTTATTTCACTCGGAGCAGATATAATCTCAGTATGATAAATTAGAATGATGTGCATATTTAATAATAACACTCCATGAGGGTTAAAAGCATTTACAAATTCAATCTTCTCTATTTTTTGCCTAAAAGCACAAAGAGTATTCTAGAAAGCTTAGACATACTGTGCTTTTCATGACTTGATTTACTTTCTTTTGCTTCTACAATAACAGAGAAGGTAAGAAACAGTACTAAAACAAAAAAAAACAACAATTGTTTTGTTTACTGTATTAACATAACAACAGATATGGAATAAAATGTGACAGATGTCTTTATTTTAAGGTTTACAAAATATGGCACTGAGGAACTGTAGCCAATTTGAAAAAATGTTGTTGTAGTGTTTGAACAATGGGTCTAAAGTCAGGGGAGACTTTTCTTAACTGTAAATGAAAAAGTTTACAAGACGGCGCAAATCAAATCAGACCAGAAAAGAACACCAAACGCTGTACAGAAAGATTAAAAACAAAGTTTGAATATTGGGAAAGAAAAACTCCAGGCAAGAAAACAAACAGCTTCTGTATCATGTGCCAAACATGGGCTCATATGGACGCCAATGGGAAAAGTAGATTGTATCTGAATCAATTCTAAGGTGACATTGACGGGGACAGTTAATAGAATGTCACCCAGGTAAAACAATTCACCGGAAGTCTGTCATCAACGTGGCTCCTCTTTCATCATACTGTATGGAACACCAGGTTACATTAGCCACCTGTTAGCGACAGAGTAATCTGTGGATGAAGTGACTGTTACCTACCTACCTGTTAGGGAGTTAGGAGTACTGAAATGTAAACCAAGCCCTGTGTGTGTGTGTGTGTGTGTGTGTGTGTGTGTGTGTGTGTGTGTGTGTGTGTGTGTGTGTGTGTGTGTGTGTGTGTGTGTGTGTGTGTGTGTGTGTGTGTGTGTGTGCGTGCGTACGTGTGCGTGAGTCTCTAGATTATAAATACTTCACGCCATTGTCCAAATAATTCTGGACCTGACTGCTCCTTACCCGCTCTCCTGTCATGGCGAAGGGTGCGTTGAACCACTGCTCAAAGGTGCTGCAGCTCTTGAAAATGGTTGGAAGCAGGAAGTTGAGCAGGGCCCAAAGCTCAGGCAGCTTGTTCTGCAGTGGTGTACCGGTAAGGAGGATGCGGCGGGGAGCCACATAGTGGGTGTTCAACACCTGCGTCAGTTTACAGTGGTGGTTCTTCATGCGGTGCCCTTCATCCACAATCATGTACTTCCATCGAATCTGGAATTGTGAAAAGTGTAACGAGGTTACGTTATGTTGTTAAATGAGATCATGTGAAGTCTCTGCAACATCTAGACAAATATGTGCATTGTGCTTCCAAGACACAAAGCTCTTAAAACAACACTGCAATATAATTGAATCAACTGAAATATTTCAGATTTACTGACAACTGTATTTTATCTCATCATATCTTTGACTCACACACAAAAAGGCAAAGGGAAAAGACCATTTGACAGTGAACACTTCCCTCACAGGTCTGTGGGTACAGGTTTCAGGGATTATAAAAGTGAGCAAAGCTTTGAGCTCCTTCACCTTGGCCAGAATGTGTTTGTCCTTGATGATGTATTCATAGGTGGTCAGCAGGACGTTGAACTTCCCACTGCGAAGCTGAGGCACAAGCCCACGGCGTAAAGCGGGAGTGCCCTTTAATGAGAGAGAAGAAAGAATAAACATTCAGTTGTTAACCTGCCAAGACCAACAAGATTATCTTAGATAAAAAAGACCTTTCTTACCTTGTAAGCTATTTTGACCACAGAGGGAGCCCACTTATCAAGTTCATAAACCCAGTTAGACAAAGTTCTAGAGACAGAAATCGACAATCATCACACAAGTAAGAAAGGGGGCTGCATTTAGAGCAATGGAGAAAGACTGACATAATAAAAAAAAGCAGCAGAAAGGCTGAGTGCTCAGTAAAATATTACGTCATTAGGGTTCTGGCATCATTTTAAAGATAAAGAGACAAATTTCCTTGCAGATCAGACGTACAAGCTATTCTATGGCACCGATACGTCGCGGCTCACAGACTTTTCTTACAAAGGACCTTGTTCAAAGTAGGCTCCCCAGGAAGATTCAGCGTTAAATCCCCGTAGAGTTGAAAGAAAGTGAGTGTGAGGCTTTCTTCCACATTTCTTCATAGTGCATAATAAAAAGCACACAGTGGAACTGACCTCAAAATTAAACCTCTGCTGCGCTCAGTTTGACTCCAAAGGCAGCACAACATTCAGTTCAAAAACTGGTATGGCAAAAACAATTGAAATTCAAAAAGTTAAAAGCAGTCATTTAAATTCTGGCTTCATCTGAACACCTGAGGTTGTAAATAAACACTTTTTTAATTAGAGGAACTCTGTAGCATCAGAGTTGTTGCTAAATGTTAAAACTTAAAGACAAATACAAGAGCACAAAGAGCACTCTCACTTCCTTTAGATCCTTAAAGGATCTGAAAAGCTCTGTGGAGCCTCAGCCCCTTTATATTGCATTTTGCACTTCAGGTTAAAACTCCAAACAGCTGCGCTCCAGTACCCCACAGAGACGCGCTCTCCCGCTGTTTGCAGGCGGTTTTGTTTGGACGTGAAGGGATTAACGGCCTTGTTCCCACTCCAAAATTAACAGCCCATAAAACATTTTTCCAAACTTTTGCAAACTACTGTTTTGCCTTAAAGTATAAGGTCCTGTATACTCAACAGCAAATGTGCCTTTTATCAACAGACTAAATAAAAGCAAGAATATTCACGTTATGTGGTATAAATGAACAAACAATTTACTAATGCATCTTTGCACAAACGCATGCAGAAAACAAACTTGCTGCTTTTTGTGCGATTGTGAGGGGCTTTATGCTATATTTACACTTCATGCAAAAATTTATTAGATTTCATCTTTTGCTAGAAGTTTCCCTACAGGAACAGAGTTTCTGATACTTGAAAGGCACGGCGTAATATTCAGCTTCCTGTTTCATTCATGAACCTAAGTGCTCATTATTTCTACAGGCAGACTCTAGTCAAACAACCACTAAAATAAAGCAGTCCTTGCAACACAGGCACTTTGTGATGGGTTTTAACTTTGATCACAGGGTGAACACATTTGAGTAAACAAGTTGTTCTCTGTTAGAGCCCTATCTTGTGATTTGTGATCTAAATTTAAACCCTCAAGTATCTTAAAACACAAAGGCCTGAAAATATTTTCAACTACAGTTTGATCACACTACTGTATATGATAAGAGCTATGATGGATGCCAGCGGAGAGTACTGACGAGAGAGGAACGATGATGAGATAGGGCCCGTTGAGCCTCTTGTGCTCCATCAGGTAGGTGATAAGGGCGATGGTTTGGATGGTTTTGCCGAGGCCCATCTCATCAGCTAGAATGCCATTTAGATTGTTGTTGTACAGGGACACCATCCACTCGAGCCCTTGGATCTACATAAGAGGACAATAAGGGCATGTCTATTAATAAGCTTCTAAATAAAAAAAAACAGCTTGTTCCACAAAATATGTGTTCTACCTATAAAATAAGAAAAAAATAAATAAAAGAATTAAAAATAGAGACAATGCATGTCAAAGTAACCCTTTAAGATTTGGCAGGAGTGACCCCATGGAACCCCATGATGAATGTCAAAAGGCAAAACTGAACTCTCCTTGTGACTTACATGTCTGACATGAACTTTGAAAGCAACATACTGCAGCTGAGACATTCTCAGAGTTGAGTTAACTAACTAAATGTCTCACAGCACAGACTTAGAAGGAAATAATGAGCTCATATTCTGTCCTGTGCATACATGTAGTTACTCTAGAACTTGTTGGGAGTTAGGTCAGACACACTAATCACGTCTGCACTGGCAACTGAACCAATTGCTATATAGTATCTTTCCAATTCCCCCAAGGAGCTGCTATACCATCTCATTTCTAGTCTGACACAGCATACATCAGAACAGCACAAGACCACTACCTGACTGGAAGAAATAAATGGCAGCAGTGCCCAATTATTAGAGTATAGTAGCAATACACCACCTCTGCCCAGGCCCAGGCAATCTTACAGCCTCAGACTGGAGACCAATGTGGCTGGATTGTTGCAGACAGGCAGCTTTTGTTAAACTTAGCTAAGACAAATAAGCCTTTAGTTGCAGTACCTGTGGTTTTGTACTTTGTGCATTCTTGTAAACAACAGAGAACACAGGATTTCACATTTTCCCTCACGTCAACAGCTACAAGCACCCAAGCACGTCAAGTTGTGAAACCAGCTGCCATTTAAAAACCTCCTCTCACTAGCACCCATTGAAAGACTCTATCATCATTCAATATTCTAGTAAAAAGTTATTTTTTGTTTGCCAAAATAAAATATTCAATCAAACATGTAAATCAAGACTTGGTGCGTGTGCTGTAGATGTGCGTGGGTGATTTTACCTGGTACTGTTTGAGCATGCCGTTGATGAGAAGTGATGACTGTTTCTCCACTCGTTCGATGACAGCATGGGCCACACCATAGTACGACTGGGAGCTGGTTTGTCCAGTAGGAACACTGTACTCATCATCCACATCCTGTTTGGCCGTCCTGAAATAGGTGTTTGAGAGAGAGAACGTTTAGAAATCCCTCATACTCTGTGTACATACAACTGTGTGATTGTCGCAATGTCGCAAATAACCTTTTATGCTCACAAGTCAAGTGGAGATTTAATTTACTATCTAATCCATTTCCTGGGAACTCAGAACTAATACACAAGTAGAAATGTCATACTCAATGATGTTCTTGGCATCTTTCACAGGTACTTCATCTCCATTGGGATCGATTATTTTCTTTTCGTCAGCTTCTGCCCTGGCCACCTCATCTTCCTCCTTAAAAGGCAAAGTTGAAACTGAATAATTGAGACATTTTATTTAATAGCACAGGCAGATGACTGTGTAGCCCTGATGGGGATAAAACAAAACATGGCATGACTGAAGTGCATTCACTTACAGCCCCCTGCTGGATTTTGATGTATTTAGAGTGTGCATGCACATACTGAGTTTGTCTGAATGGGATGTGTTCTCCATTTAATGACTTTTTTATTTAAAGACTTGCAGAAGAAAGAGGCACAGTTCGAATCCTTTACTTAATGGAGTTCATTAGGAGAGAGTCACTGACCTCCTCCTCAAACTCTGAGCCACTCTCCTCGCTGTCTGAACGTGGGGCAACCTCATACCTGGTTATCAGGAAGATGAAACACAAATAATTAAAAATGGGCAGAGTAATGTACAGCTTTAGCATAATTCAACTGATAACAAGCAGGCGTCCAACAGTGCCGCGAGTTTGGCATTGCTTAGGAGGTGCCACTAGACTCAAAATGCCATCAGGGAGAATGAAAGCAACAGATAGTTTTCTATATATGTACTGTACTAGGATCATGCTTGATAATGATTTTATATTAATACAACAATATGAGGGATTTTTAAGAGCAGAAAAAAGAGTGTGTAACCACATCTGCTGGGTGACCTTTAAAAGAGCAGCTCTGGTTTGAAGGCTGCATTTTACTTTATACTGGTGTCAGTCTCATGTGCCCTATTTTTGCCCCCCTCTATTAATTCTTATTGTGGGTAGTTTTTTTTTCATTAGTGTAACAATAATGACATTTAGGTAATTATATGCAGATATAAAATACCACCTACAGCAACACAATTTACTTAGTTTTCTTTTCCACACTCACTCAGCACACTCATGCACAGCATAAAAAAGTGATGTGGGTCCCAGTGCCCCTATGTCCATTCAGTTACAGTACATATACCTGTAATAGTAATGCATAAAGTGGTAAACGGTGCATTTACCACAAAAGCTAGTTGCTTTTGTAAAGAACAAAGTTTTCATTGTGTCTTCCCCCCCCCCCCCCACACACACACACACACACACACACACACACACACACACACACACACACACACACACACACACACACACACACACACACACACACACACACACACACACACACACACACACACACACACACACACAAAAACATAGTGGACAGTCACAGCTGAGACCTTGTTTATCCTGCAGCACTTTCAGGTTTTCAGCACATTTCTGTGACAGAATCAGCCTGTGATCCATTTCAGATTCTGTTTCAATGACTACAATCATACTGATTTCAGAACAGCGGCCATTTCCAGCAACTCAACTGCTCATTAAGGACTGATTTCAACATTTTATCCAAGGGATGAAAAGGCATTTTGTTCCTTGTATTATCAGCACTGTGTTACAGGAAGATAGATTGTACAAAGTGTAACAACCACTATGGCTGAAAAGAAAAAGTGTCACCAGCTGACAGAGAGAAAATATCTCTTTAAGAGCAGAGAAATGTCAGCTGTGTGTAGTGTGAAAAATTATGCCTTCTCACCCAGGATTCATCTCCAGCCACGCTTCCAGTTGGCTGGATTTGGGAGCATCTGTTCCCTGCAAAACCTTCCCAGTCTCTGTCTGAATCACTTTGACTGGAAGCTCACTCATTTGGCTGCTCTCGTCCATGGGCTGCAGGACAACCAAACAAACCACAAGGATTAATGAATACAGAACAAACAATGTCTCTTCTATCTGTCGTGCACAGGACGAAACTCATGTCATTCATTCAATTATTAAAGCACTGCATCTGTATTTCATCAGTGTTTATTTTATTTTTGCTAGTGATGTAGTTTAATTAAAGAGCGATTTTAATAATAAATTAAAAATGCAATTTCCTTACTTGATGGCATTTGGGAGGCAACCAAGCACTAAGGCTGGTATAAAGGTGAGACACTAAATCTTACCTCTCCATCCGGGCCAATGGCACTGGTGCTTTCACCATCTCCATCCAACTTCTAGACATTAAGCACATAAACCAATTTAGCTTCGCACCAGCATTGAGCTGTACATGTACATTATAGGAAACCGTGGCCGTAAATTAGCTTGTTTATATCGGTTTTGTTTTATTCCTGTTTAAAAAGGGAAAAGTCACTGGCATAGAAGACAGCTAAATACCAAAGGTAGCAGTCTGTATTTAACTTCAATGGCCCTGCAGAAATTCATATAATCGTTGATATCTCCAGAGCCATCATCACTTACTCAACCTAGAGAGCACCTGGTTGTACAAATACTCAAATGGCTGAGAGGAGTGTTGGGGATCTCAGACCAGGTGCTGTTTCTATTTCAGTCACAAATAACACTTGATGTGCTCATATGAACATATTTTAATCATGGTGTAACACTTGACAATATCATTGTTATGCTAAAACATCTAATGTGTAAAACCAAAATAGTTTGAAGTGATTACACAGAATACTGTTAAATGATGCCTCTCCTAAGGACAATTAAGTGCCAATCACATTATGTTGGTCTGTTTCTTTTTGTTCACCTGTCTACAGTATATGAAGAAACAGCATTAAAGTTTATTGTCACAATACAGAAACATAAAGCAAGACTGGTGTGAGTGAAAAGTCACCTTCTTCCTCTTTCTCTTCCTCTTCTTCTCCTTGGCTGCTTGGGCAGCTTTGTGTTCGTACACCAGCGAGGTGAGATTGGCCACATACTCATCTGTCTGCTGAAGCAGATAGGCCAGACGCTTGTCTTTCTTCTGATCAATTAGTTTTCGATAACCTTCCTCATCTTCTGCCTGGACAAAAGACATCAACAAAGATTTAGTTGTAGGACTGCAGCCTTTTCTATGGTTTATATGATTAGCCTTGAGCTGGTTTGCTAATGCATCAAGTCAAGCATACCCCATTTCATTTAAAGTTAATAATAAAGTGATGATTAAGTGAAAGTGATGACTCATTTATACAATTATAACATTCATCACAAGTTGTCGTTAAGCTGCCAAACTCAAGTGTGCATATATAGTCAGACATCAAAATGACGCCAGTGACAGTTTGTGCATTGTTTAATGATGTGTACTTCAAGTACAGTGTGTTTTTTCTTTTGGTTTACTTCAACATCTGCTTTATGGGGGAAGACAGAGATAGTTTGTACCATAAGTCTTCTCATTCGCTCCTTCTCGATTCTTTCAGTCTCCTTCTTCTGTTCTCGCTCGGTGTTTGTGTGCCAGTTGGCAATTGATCTGGTGAGTTTCTGGATTTTACCGGACACCGAGCGGTGATATTCTTTGAAGTCTTTAGCATGCTGAAGGATACTGTTCAGATATTCCTGAAAAATATATCACCAAACTTATTAAAGTACAAATACTTTATCAGCAAAGTGTCAAACAAAACATCATTGGGTCCTGATAAACTAGACTACACTTTGTTACAGACTTTTGATGGATTTATTTCAAAATACTGATGCTGTCGTCTGGTATTCGGCTGTGAAAATTTAAACTGACATTTTTAAAGTTTACTTCAGACAACGGCACAGAGCATTAACAGTTTTTTTATTATATTTTGCTTAATGTCTCACTCAAGACACATTTTTAGGGCTTCTATGGAATTTCAAATTCATACATGCTTGAAAACAATAAGTGGTTTAAGGACTTAGGACAAACTAAATTTGTTCCTAAACCTTGACAGCACTATCATTCCCTTCTATTATTCTACAAACCTGATGCTTCTGTCTGCGCTTCTTTTCTTGTTCAAGCTTCTGCTGCTTCTCCAGCTTTTCTGTCATGCGGGCCTCCCTCAGTGTCTGCCGCTTGCTGCGTCTGTAAGCCTTTGAGTTGAGGGCTGTTTCCAGGGTTGTGTCTCGCCTCATACATGCCACCACATCCTGTCTCAGCTGGACATATGCACGGTTACAGGTCAAAGATTATTATTTTTGTTGGAAACTATATACTACATTATGCAGCAGTCAAAATAGTGCCTAATCTTAAATAATTCAAAAAGATTAGATTTCATAAAAAGAACCAAAAATGTGCAGTGTGGATTTAATAAGCTTTATCTAGTAAATGGGTGCCTACACTGTTGATGATGGAAACAAACCACATCATTTCAGGCATGGCTTTACATCTCTATCTATCAAACACTTGTGTACCTGCCGCTGGAAGTTAAGTAGACGCAGGGCCTTGAGCTCTACCGTGGCTTTGGTTCTCAGGTCAGGAGGCAGAGAGCCAGGAAGACTTTCCAGTTCCTGGATACGATGTGCAATCCGAGCCTGCAATCTGAAGAATTTTAACAGAACAGTGAGTTCTGCTAAATTGTGCCTAGTTCTAGCTGCTTCTCTAACAGGATGGGGGAAACATTTGATGAGGTGTTCGGGGTCACCTGGCGGTGCCTGTGTTTTTTAGATCTGAGAGGCTACGTGCTGAGATACCAATTACTTTTGAAGATGCGCATGTAATATGGGATAGCTTGTTCTTGTTAGTGATGGATGACATGGGGAGAAAACATGGAGTGAAGCAGAACAGGAAAGATTAAATGATGGTATTATACTGTAAAGCACCAACAGGTGGGGAACTAAAGAGAGGGCTTTGAAAACTTCTCACCTCTCTCTGTGCAATAATTTACAAGCTTTGACACACTTTGACATGTTAAAACCACACAACTGTCCAGAAGCATCAGACACGTATTACTAAATATTACAACAAAGCACTATTAATATTGTATAATATAGCCTTGTAGGTTCAAAATGTTCCATTTTACAAGCAGTGTGACTGGGCAACTCTGTCTCTGGCCTTTGAGAATTTCTGTGTTTTGAGAACACAATTAAGACAAGATCAAAACAGCAACCTTAAGGACGAATGAGAAAATACAGCCTCAGGGCCAGAACGAGATAAAGACCTGTGTGCCTTCGTCGTATCTCGTTCAGTCATCTCTGTTTTCAGAAAATGATCCAGCCTTTGTGCTGGTATCACAGCAGTCAACAATGAGCTGTGACTTTGTATGCGTTGCACCTTTACTAAAGGCCAGTGGAGCTTTAACAGACATTATTAAGTTCATAGTCAAAAAATTAAGATTCAGTCCTCTTTAAATGTGCACTCCAAATTGAAAGTGCTCAAGAAATTTGTCATTTTAAGAGCTTAAAATACATCAGTCTGACTGAATTAGACCTTAATACACATAATTTCTTTACAGCTATAATAATAATAAAAATTACTTTAAATCAATTTAAAGAACAGGCAACAGGGTACAGAGGCGAAAACCCTTTTCTCTCTCCCTTTGCAATTAGATCTGTAGCATTTAAGTTTATAACTACCTAACAACATTGAGTTAATGAAATTATGAGACAACATTCACAAAGCAACTCAACTAACCAGCTGCACTGTACAAAACATGTGCCAGTCTGTGGCTGTATAACTGAAATGGCTCTTTGACTCATTTAAATTCCTTCAAGTGGGAGATGTATTAAAAGACACATTTCTCAGTTCAATTGTTGAAAAGCTTCAAATAAAGGTAACATGTTTGAGTGTTTGAGCATCTTTAAATGTCACTCACTAATGAGCTTCATGAGCTGACCTTTAAGGTTCTAGTTCTTCTCTTTGTAGAAAACAAAACTTACCAAACACTCTTTTAAATTATTACACTAGTTTTGAACAAGATGGAAAACATAAAAACACATATTACAAGACACCTGTCTGTGTTTCTGAAAGCACAAGACTCCTTTACATTTAGAGCAAAATAATATACATAATTCAAAAACAATTCCTAACATTTGACATTTAATGATCGTATTGAATGAAATTATTATTAGAAGAAAAGCAATTGTCTCTAATTGGAAAGGTTAAGTAAGATTATCTTGTGTCAGGAATTATTTATGGATTACGCGTATCCACCAAGTTCTGTTTGATGAAAAATACCTGTACTCTCTTTCCTGCAGGATCCCCACTGGGTCCAAGCCTTGGGGCTTCTGGACTGGTGTGATGCGGTTCTGCTTCTGCTGCATCTGGAGCATGGGGGAGACCTGCTGTCCTGGAGCCTGCGGGGTCACTGAGCTGCCTGGAACAGGACCAGCCGGCATAGCAGACACCTGAGGTGGCGCAGGGGATGGGCGTCCACTGGGAGCAGGGGTGAGGTGCTTCTGAGCACTGGTTTGATTGTCACCTCCTTGACCTGCAAAAAATATATATAGTGACTGTTAATACTTGTTTAAGGCAGACATGGTGGCATGAGAAAATATCTGTAACAGAAATCTCAATAAAATACAATTTTGCACTGCAATAATGTCAGTCTATCACAGGTCTACACACACATCGTGTTTCTCCGTGGGGACTCATGCCTTCCCTAGCCCCTTACCCAAACCAAAACTCAAGTCTAACCTCAGCCCTAAAATCACACCTTGACCATCAGAAAGAGCCTTCGGACAATGTCCTCACCTTGATAGCAAAAACATGGTTTATGGTCCCCACGTTGAAGGAAAAACATGTACACACACACACAGACACACACACACACACACACAGTATAGTCAAAGTCAATCTATTTTCACATTTAAACTGAGATGGGATTTCCAGTTCATTCAGAAATCTGCTCTTTTGCTGGTTAAGGAATTGAAGAATAAAATGGAGTCACCCTTTAATTCAGTTAAATTTTTTCTTTCTACTTTCCAATCATAATTACATCAGTGGTCCAGCTGCCTAGGTGACTTACAACATACTTTACTTTTTAGTTTAGTCTCCTCTCTTCACCAGCATCTTCAAAGCTAGTGCTGTTATAGTGGATTTAAAGTCAACTTTGGATTGCAGCATCTTCTCCACTCTTACTCCAGCGCTGCTTCAAAGAATTGACTTTAAAATGCATTCAAAAGGAAACTGATATATAAGAATACGCATTAAACAACTGGCACATCCTCAGCAGTGTCAAACCTCAAACTGGATTACCTTGTGGGGAATAAAAGAATAAATCACAAGTCAAAGCTAATTTAACTGAATATAGCTTTATTCCAGAAATACTATTCATCCTACGTCTCAACTAGTCTGAACCGCACAACAATGTACATTCACATAGTACTTACCATCAGGCCAAGGTTTGGGTCCTGTACTTTGATTGTGTCCTTGCATTACTGGGGTCGGGCAAGGACTTGACTGGGGTCCACCTATAGGGGCCATTGGCATACCTTTCAACAAAACAAGGTTATATTTATCTAAACGGTTTTATTACTAAACATTTTCAGTTTTAGTGGAAAGGTTGTACCTGAGCAACTTTTGCAAACTAAACAAACATTGTGTGCTATTTATAAATCTTTACTTTATATTTTCTTACCAGGAGGTCTGCTGTAAGGACTAGAACCAGGTGCCTGTTGCTGCTGCTGCTGCTGCTGTTGTGGCAGCTGCTGCTGTTGTGGCAGCTGCTGCTGTTGCTGCATTGTAGGAAGGCTCCTCTTTCCTTGAACAGCAAGTTGAAGGTTTTCAGGCAGCGGTTGCCCACGACCCAGGATCTTATAGGCTAGAATCTGAGCTCTGAGTTGCTGCAGTTGGACTGGGCTGAAAGCAGAAGGTCCCCTCCCCATGTTGGACATGCCTCCTTGTGAATCCATGGGTATCATGGGGCCTGACTGTGATGGAGGCATGTGTGGTGGTGTGGGTCCTCCACCACCTCCACCTCCTGACATAGGACTAGACGCATGCTCATGGACACTCATGGGGGACGGATGGGGGGACATGTATCCTGCAGTACAAAGGAAGAAGCTTAATTATTTTACAGACACATTATCATTGGTAATAAAGTGGCCAAACGATTATTAACAATACTTTAAGGCAGAAAATAAATGTTTTCTGACACAAAAAGGAATGTTTGTTAAAAGTTATCCTAATGTTTCTGATCACAGAAAACAAAGTCATCACCCAAATTGTAGATGAATAGACTCAATACGTACCTTGGCTGGACTGATCCATTGGACTCTGTGGAGGTCCCATACCGCTATGTAGCGACCTCATTCCCACACCTTTCATGTGACCATAATGCATTGCATCTGCCATGGTCTTGTCATTCATTCCATCCATGGGCTGTAAACAGAGAAAAGAAAATGAAAGAATTAGAATACATTTTCTTCTACACTATAATACTGTACAATCCAACCCATACAAAAATGGAAAAACAATGGATTACTACCCTGAATATAAAGTATCCATATTAGAGCTAGGCCGATATCAATACCAGTAGTTCTACAGTATACGTGACAGATGTCAATATGTTACAGCTAAAGGTATAGATAAATATCCAAAAACTTTGTTTCTTTGTCTCTGAAGGATTACCTGAAAGGCTTCACTAGTTCTGACTGACCAGCTGGGTGGTATATTGTTTCATTATATTGAAATGTCATTTGTCAATAAAAGTCAAGTGTCAATGTAAAATACTGCACAACCGGCAGTTTTTATAATAACAGTGAAATAATATTTTAGATTTAATTTAGGTTTTTTAAAAATAACGAGAAGAAGATGATTATCTTGTCTGCATCATTCTAACCAACCATAGTTGTAGTACAGTATAGGTATTTACCTTATGCATAGGATACATGGTGTCCTGAGAGTAATCACTTTGCCCTTGGCCCTGCATACCATGAGGTGCATTAGGTGTTCCAGGTCCAGGACTGGGCCCCATCATACTATGAACAGAGCCTGGTGAAGGGTCGGGTCCAGGGCTGGGTCCCAAAATGGGACCTGGGGAAAGACCTGCCCCCGGAGACGGGCCAGGATGGGACATACCACCTGACGTATCTGAAGGGGTGGACATTTACAGAACTCCTGGAAAGACACCAGGCAGCCTAAAAAAATAGAAAGGCAAGAAAGTTAATGTCATGCAAACAATAGGGGCCAAATACCACCATAACATTTAGATGTTTAAAGTGTCTTTTTTCATCAACACATCAAATCATGAACTCCTCTACAATAACACAATGCAGTAACTTTTTAATAAATATATACAAAAACATAGGTAAAACAACTTGTGAGCTTTATTATAGTCTACAAACAAGACATGTCTTTGAAACATAAATATTTAGCCATATATGTATAATCTATATATACATAAACCTGCAGAATCCCTTTCTGTAGGAAAGAGAAATTCTGCAGGTCTTTCCTTCCTGCTGCTGTGACACTTGTAATGAACAATTATAACATGGGCACATTTCCACCACACTGCCACACACACACTACATTACCAGGGCAATTACATCAGTCACTTTAATGCAACAGTCATTTTATCTCATTGTCACGTGTGCATACCATTGATAACCTGTGGAGTTCTCACCCTGTCTTTTGCCTTTCTTTTAATAATTGTGTATCTATTATCTTCTGTGTCATTGGTCTTTCATGCTGTTGCAACATAGCAAGTTCCCCATCACAAGATAATAAAGGTTTTCTATTCTATTCTATAACAATATATTACATAAACATTAGTATTAGGAACGCACCTGAAGACTTAAACACAGTCAGAGACTATATTGTTTAAATTAAAAAGTAAAACAAATGATTTAATATATTAAAGCATCCTTGCATTACTGTAGGGCTCTAAACCATATGCACAGTACAGCACAGCACAGCGCTGACCTAAGCTGAGAAAAGCTTCATGTAAACAAAGGCCAAGCTTGAAAATGATCACCGCTGTCACGCTAGTTTTGAACTGACTGACACTTTGTTGCTAATCCATAAACTGTCACTTATCAAAGCAACTCCTGCACCGACGACTTATCAGTGACAGCTGCCAGTAGAGCAACGCTTCGTGTCCGTGATGCTAATACTGTCACTAAAGTAAGACTCAACATATGTACCTTTAAAAATTATGCAATAATATGAGCCTACACTTGCGCCACACATATAGCTAGCCTAGCCTAACTCTGATTGGATCATGGCTGCCCCAAAATCGGTGGCCATCGCGGATATGCAGACACGAATCAAAGTCTTCAGCGCAAGTCAAGCACCTGACATGACGTTAGCGATATAAGTGTTGTCGACAAACATTGTCGTTAAAATTTAATCACACTAGAATAAAGCCAACTGAGAACTGCGCCGTTTGTAGCCAAACGTTTGGGAACTTGCTAACGGCGGACTGACGTTAGCTAGCACAGGAACTAGCTGCTAGCTACCCCGAGTGGCGCTCGCTGTGGTTCTCCAGCGAGCGATCTGTGTTCGCACTAGAAAGTTTGGACAGTTAGCTGTACGCTAAGTAGTTACATGTCAGTAATATCGACTGGGACACGCAATGATGAACTTGCCTTTCGACTGAACTGCAACCGCACAGTTTGGTGAAACTATTATGTTTCTTCAAAATATGACTGCAGCGCGAAGGTTCACTCCCCCTAAATGTTGTTTTGGTGACATATTGAAGTTTTTCATGAGTCGCCATTGCTGATTTGTCAATTTCAACGGAAATCCCGCCCCTTTCTGCCATGATTGGCTGAAACCAACGCCCGTTGACGTATTTTATTCAGGGCGTATACCTCTGCTTTCTAACCACGGCTGTAACTTTCTGGTTGAGTGGCCACGACTGCAAACAAGGCCAGTTTCACTAAAAACCTAGGTATTGTTTGGTGACCGTACCATTCTGATACTCTAGTAAAGTTGCAGCACTGTATGAATAATATTGTGTTTTCATGCGTGTGCTAGTGCTGCGTGTGCTAGTGCTGAAATCAACTTTTAATAATAAATAGCACAGGGGCCAATACGTCGTACTACCACCGTAGCACAGTGCAGCTGCCTGTTACTAGAAATAGACTCAACTTACATTACGAGGGAATTTTAAATTTTCAAGTATTAAATTAAGTTCAAGACAGGTGTTTTGTGTCTGTTTGCCAAAAATCGTTGGTGTACCCGGAGCGCGCACCGCTGTACGCGGGAGCGCGCACCGCCTCGTACAGATGCACAGTGAGGCTCGGTCTGAGACTACAGCTGTTTATTTGGGCTTTAAACTGCCATAACTTGTAAATAACACCCGCTACAAGTTTTCCAGTGGTCGTAGTGATGCCACTGTAATTCGCTTTACAGTAGTCGTCGATCGTAAATGTTTAACTCTATGACATGACGCCAGGACTCAGCAGATCTACGACTCATTGTTGCAGCAACATGTTTGTTCTATATTTGTTTTCTCCAAATGTTGTGTCTGCTTGAAACTGTACGAGTGACGAGGACAGTTTATGCTGTACGAAATTAAAAATGACGAATAGGTTAGTGACGTGTTATTTCGCCGCTTTTAATATTTGTATGAGACCAGTTAAACCAGTAAGATGTTTTCATGTTGCCAAAACGTGCGAAGCAGCCTACATTTTTTTTCATCAGCAACTCAACTCATTCTAGGGTGACATTGATTGAATTAATTGAATGATAGTTTGGATTTGGAGAAACTGAGGAAGGCTGATGGTGAGGACAACCAGGCTGCAGAGGGTGATGAGGGCAGTGAAGGAGGACCCATCACAGAAGCAGGAGGTTCAGAGCAGTGAGGATGAGGTGGTGTATTGATTGGATTTGGTCACTGGATGGAGACACCTCACTGGCAGAAATGACCTCAACATTCTGGTACACACATTTTATGCAGACAGCTTAAAACCCTCCACAGCATTGTGTGATTGAGCTCTCATTTTTTAATCGCTGGCGGATTCTAACTATGCTACATTCTAACTGAATACACTGATGACCATGACCTTGTCCCCGTCTGGTGTTACCTTCAAAGGAACTGCTTCCTTGTTAGATTAGATTTAATTTTATTGTCATTACACATCTACAGGGCAACAAAAGAAAATTCAGTTGCTATTTACTATAATCAGGGATTCACGTATTTTTATAGGTGTCTAATTAAGTATAAATGTGCAATGAATATGTGCGTTTACAGATGAGCATGTAGCCGTACAGTGATTATGTGCAATGGTTGAGACTGTAGGGGTGTGTGAGTGGGGCAAAGGAGGCTGTAGCATCAGTGGGGAGCTCAGTTCAATAAGAAGACAGCTCTAGGAAAAGAGCTGTTCCTCAGTCTGCTGGTTCTTGTTCGGGGAAACCTGAAGCGCCTGTCCACAAAGGCAGGAAGAAGAATAGTTCGTAGGCAGGTTGAGAGGAGTCTTAAGAATACTGTGAGCTCGATGCAGACAGTGTTTCTTTTGGATGTTCTGAATGACCAGAAGAGGAGTCCCTGTGATTCGTTGGGCAGTTTTTACCACCCTCTGCAGTGGTAAATGTGATGTAACTCATCTTGCAGGGCCAAAAACGACTGGTGCTTTGATGACTTGACCACGTGTGCATGGACTCAGTCGTTTGTTACAGACCAAGGAGCCCATTTGCTGTCTGACCAGGTTGCTGCTGTATCTCAGCTAGAGTCCTGTCACACCCGCATGCTCATTTTGCTGGAATCTGTCGCATACACATGGGTCTGACAGGAGAAGGAAGCCTCCATTGCTGAGCTCTTCTGCAGGAGTGACTGTGAGGTAGATGGTGGTGTAGGCTCCCTCTGCTGGATCATCATACACCTAAAGGTCTTGATTATGTCCACAAGAGGCTGGTTTATGCACTTTATGATCATAGTATTAGACAAACCAGGGTCCATGTCATAAAGAGTTACACCCAGACCTGGAGGGAAAAGAGTGAATGTGTGAGTTTTAAATGTTTTCAGAGTGAACGAACATGCATGACATAATTATTGATTATAGCTCAAAGGCACCAGATATAATTCATTATTATAATTTGTTAGTCACGAGAACCATCTCTCAGTTATGCTGCAATAGACAGAGTGCTGGGGGACTTAATTTATACACTGAGCTCCTCTGTTTCCTCCTGTCTCTTCTGTCCAATAACCTCCTATCATTAATGATCCATGTTTAACTAACCTTGTCTCTTTTCTCTCCAGTGTGCTTCTCCCCCGCTCTCCCTCTCTCCTCCCCACTCTGTCCTCACCTACAGGTATCATCGGACTCAGAGCTATGTGTCTGCGATGGGCAGCTAAGGATCCAACCATCCAGTACCTGGTCCAACCATTCTGCCTGTGCTCTGTTGTTGTTATTGTTGCTGTGCTTTTCTTTCTCTTTATCCCCTCACCCCAACCGAATAAGCCCATGATATAAAGTTATAGTGGAGTCAGTGTGGCCTCTGCTCATCTTTGCAAAAGTAAAGAGGCTACCCTCCCTGTCCTGTAGGTTGTTGGCGCGGGTGTTGTTCTTACGTTCCTCAGTCCCAAAACAAAAAGACAGAATGCTTCAACTAGAGTTTAGCTGACTTTGCGGATCTTTATTCTGTCTAAACAACTCCACGGACTTCGTCTTAACGTCCTGCGATCTGCATTCTATCGTGGCTAGCTGGCTAGGTTAACGGGTTTAGCCCCAGGTAGCTAACTGAAGTTTTTTTTTTACCAAATCGTAACTTTTTTCGTGTCATCACTCTTATCCCAGCACTCGACAGTCTACAGTGGTAAATCTAGCGTGAACAAGAACACACCACAAAGATACTACTATCTGCAGCTCTTTAACACCACCTGACGCTAGCACTAGCCTTGAGTTTGCAGTGTGAGTGTGGGGCGGCTGGTGTGAGATTGAGCCCCTCCCAACCTGAGGCCATCGTCTCTGCAGGAAAAGGGTGGCTGGTGTTTGTTAGGGGAGCGCTCCTGCTCCATGAGGACGGGTTAAGCATTTTCTGGTCTTGTTCACGAGTGAGAGAACGAGCGCAACACCGACTGTTCCACGCTCCTTCTCTCGGTCATAACTTTTGACTTATGACCAGACAAACAGGACGCAGCTCCTCCACGTGGAGAGGAGCGTTGGGCTTAGGCTTAGAGTTAGGGTTCTCTGACTGCCTGGCATCACTATTAGATGCCTCCTGGATCCCTTCCAGGTCAGGTGATCCAGACCAGACCTGCAGGAAGAGGCCCTGGGGAAGACCCAGGACAGGACGGACTATGTCTGGACTGCTCCTGGGAACGCCCTGGGACCCCCCGGTGAGCTGCAGGTGGCCAGCGAGTGGGACTGGGGTTAGGGCCATGGTGACCAATTGGAAAACTTGAGCAATACAAGTGACGACTAGATGAGCGACGACTCAACAGAGGTCACCACTTCAAATTAGAAATACAAATTTAATTAAAATTAAACGGACTATCTCTATTCAAATTCTATAATAACATAGGGACATTTTAATCCAGTCTTTCCTTAAAAGGGGAAAGCAGTTGAACATGAGTCAGCCTCCATCCTTCTAGTCACCCTCCTTCTTTCTATAGTCAACCTCCCTCCTTCTAGTCAACCTCCTTCCTTCTAGTCAACCTCCCTCCTTCTAGTCAACCTCCCTCCTTCTAGTCAACCTCCTTCCTTCTAGTCAACCTCCTTCTTTCTAGTCAACCTCCCTCCTTCTAGTCAACCTCCCTCCTTCTAGTCAACCTCCCTCCTTCTAGTCAACCTCCCTCCTTCTAGTCGAGGTCCCTCCTTCTAGTCAACCTCCCTCCTTCTAGTCAACCTCCCTCCTTCTAGTCAACCTCCTTCTTTCTAGTCAACCTCCCTCCTTCTAGTCGAGGTCCCTCCTTCTAGTCAACCTCCCTCCTTCTAGTCAACCTCCTTCTTTCTAGTCAACCTCCCTCCTTCTAGTCGAGGTCCCTCCTTCTAGTCAACCTCCCTCCTTCTAGTCGAGGTCCCTCCTTCTAGTCAACCTCCCTCCTTCTAGTCGAGGTCCCTGACAGTCACACTCCCGCCTCCTTTCCTCTCACCCTCCAAGCTCTTTCCCTCACTCCCTCCCTCTAGTCGAGCTCCCTCATGTTCAAGCCCCTTCCCCTCTCACCCTCCAGGCTCCGTCACTGCCTCCCTCTAGTTCAGCTCCCTGTTCAAGTTCCCCCCTCTCTCCCTCTAAGCTCCAACCGTTCCTCTATTCGAGTTTCCTGATGTTCAAGCTCCTTCCTTACAGTATGTCCTTCCAACCACCCTTCTTCGCTCTATTCATGCTCTCTTACTCCCTCCCTCTCACCTTGCAAGCCCCCTCCATCCCTCCCTCACTCCAAGCTTCCTCTCTCTAGTCAAGCTTTTCCTCCCTCCCTCTTACCCTCCATGCTCCCTCCATCCCTCCCTCTCATCAACCTCTCTCTTTCTAGTCAAGCTCTCTTCTTCCCTCTCTCTCATCCTACAAGCTCCCTTCCTCCCTCTAACCGAGCCCCCTCATGTTCAAGCTCCATCCCTCCCTTTATTCAAACTTTTTTCCTCCCTCCCTCTCACCCTCCAAGCTTCCTCCGTCCCTCCCTCTCTTTAACCTTCCTCTTTGAAGTCAAGCTCTCTTTTCCCCCCTCGCTCTCCCTCCAAGTCCCCCAAACTCTATCTCCAACATCTAGTCTCCCCCCGACTGTCTCTCCCTCCTTTTATCTCTCCAAGTCCCCTCCCTTCCTCCCGCTCCCTCTCCTCTTTTGAATCTCCTTCTTTCCTTCCATCCTTTTCTCTCCAAGCTTGCGCTCTTCTGCCTTCTTTTGCTCCGTCTCTCTCCCTCATTCTCCTTCTCCAAGCTCCCTCCCTCTCTCCCTATCCCTCTCTTTTTTCCCTCTGTGCCTCTGAATACCAGAGCTGATGCAGCGTAAGGGCAGACTCCTGATGACAGGTGTAGCTGTGGAGGCTGGAGAACTTCATTCAGGGTTTCCTTGACGACAGAGGCCAGATAATGACCTTAGGACGTGGAAAGATGTCATTCCCTGTGTTTCCGGAAGCTCAGTGCAGTAAGTCATCACCTAAGCAGTAATTTACCTGAGTAATAATAGTGACATAAATCAATTTATTTTTAAACATATACCTTTTTATATATACTTTACAGCCTGGTTGTCCTCAACATCAGCCTTCCTCAGTTTCTCCCCAAATCCAAACTATCATTCAATTAATGTGTCACCCTAGAAATAACCCTGCCCTCCACCTCACCACCCAACAAACTGGCCACTATTTTAAAAACTGATTCCCACAAACCGGCTGCTATGATGACAGGCGAGTCAGAGCTTTGCCCCAGACCTCCACCATCTCCACCAACAAGAAATCCTCTGTCTTTGAGCTGTACACGTGAAAACGTTTATGTATAAATGATCAAGAGATCAAAGAATATTGGCTTCAATAACGTTTTGGCAACATGAAAACATCTTACTGGTTTAACTGGTCTCATACATACATATTAAAAGTGGCGAAATAACACGTCATTAACCGACATTTTTAATTTCATACAATATAAACTGTCCTCGTCACTCAATTTGGAGAAAACAAATATAGAACAAACATGTTGCTGCAACAATGAGTCGTAGATCTGCTGAGTCCTGGCGTCATGTCATAGAGTTAAACATTTACGATCGACGACTACTGTAAAGCGAATTACAGTGGCATCACTACGACCACTGGAAAACTTGTAGCGGGTGTTATTTACAAGTTATGGCAGTTTAAAGCCCAAATAAACAGCTGTAGTCTCAGACCGAGCCTCACTGTGCATCTGTACGAGGCGGTGCGCGCTCCCGCGTACAGCGGTGCGCGCTCCCGCCTTGTTGTCGCAAACAGACACTTTTTGCACCGGGAGTTTGAAAACAGATCACACCCGCTACATGTGAGACTCATTGAGGTTAACTTCAGCTTCACGTTTGCAGTCCCCACAGTGACCAGCAGATGGCAGCAGCGACCTGCGGGGCCGCAGTGAGCTGCTCTGACGCACAAGCACCTGGACGGCGATAGATCACCACAGTCCTCTGAGCTCTGAACAAACATGCCAAGTCCCGAGTGATGGATATCTACAGCCACATTTACATACACTAACTTCATAAGTGTGATGATAGCATTGTAAAGTTTCCAAAGCAAGTCATGCAAATAACCCACACATCCAGTCAGGCTGCATTTGCATCTTTCTGATATTAGAAACTTTGTTTTGTTTTCATTCGGCAATGAGAAGACAACCTATGTTTATTGGACTTTTTTTTCTACATAGCACAGTTCAAAATTTGTCTGAATTTACATCAAGCGTATTTTATCCAAATCAGTTAAAATAAACAAACATATTTTTTCCAGTCTTCCCCAGAGATAAATAATGAAACCCACACTATTACACTTCCTAGAAACAAGCTGAACATTTCAGTCGTGCCTATTTCAGTCCTGTCCATTTTGCCTCAGAATCACTTATTAATACATTTGACAGCTTTCTGTGTGGTTCGAGGCATTGACCTTGTAGGACATTGAAACGAGTCCATCAGACATCGGATCATTTGAATATCTGACAGAT
Source organism: Betta splendens (assembly GCF_900634795.4). Classification (NCBI taxonomy): domain Eukaryota; kingdom Metazoa; phylum Chordata; class Actinopteri; order Anabantiformes; family Osphronemidae; genus Betta; species Betta splendens. Next base: position 28,426,232 of record NC_040889.2, on the reverse strand, counting down.
CAGTAAACAAAACCACACATTAAAACTTTGATCTCCACTTCCCCTCCTCCACAATTCTGCTCTTTTTGATATGTGTCCATAAAGGGTGAACACAGGGTTCCTGAATGTAAATTCTACTCAAATAAACAAACCTTATTAAGTCTGTGGTTGAAACCGCCGCCCCCTTCAGATTCAGGAAAGGACTGTGCCGCAGTGATTTGGCAGTGAAAGGACTAGTGGTTGTGGCTTCCATTCACCTTGAAACCATCTGTAAAAGGCTCTGGTGGATCTCTGCCGTGGCATTTTTATAGATGCAAAAGATCTCCCTTGAATTAATTTGTCCTTGTCCCCTTTCTTTAATAAATCTTTTGCTTTGATATTGATGCAATTGTTTTCGGTGAAGCAAAATTAAAGAACTTTAACTGAAAGTTGAGAATTTTGTCCGTGTGTGAACGCTGGGCCACATTGTTTAACACGAGTATTAATGAGACAATAAATAATCCCATTTTATTACACACAGTAGCAGTAGGCTGCAGAATAACAAAGGTCTTATCAACAAAACAAAAGAATACGTAAAACTTAATTTCTGAATGAAGGTGTTCAAGGTTGGCAGGTGTGTGCAAACAGGGCCGGGTTATAATTAGTTTTACATGAGCCAGATTTGGCAGCGAGCTGTTTGTTTGTACTCGGTGTTATTTGAGAGCATTATTTGAATAACCAATGCTTACATTGTGGTGCACTTACTTCTGATGGAGTGGCTGTTTAAACAGAGAGGAGAGGCGGCGTCAGAGTGACGAGGGCCACACATTTTGTCTTCATTATTGTTCATGCTGGAACCTTGGTGCAGTGTTGACATGTCGGCTTGTTCTCTTTCTAGTCCATATTTCTCTCTTTTGCTTTATTTGCATTTTGCCCTTTCACTTTTTCTATTTGTATTCTATTTTTTTTATTTTTGCCTTCATGTCTCACTACCAGTAGTAAATGGGAGTGCTACAAATGGCCTAGTTACAGTTCTACTGTACGTCGTTGTTTTTATTGTCAAGTCATCCGTCAGCGTCAGCCATTAGAGGAGCGATTCACTCTGAAGACATTTCAGTTCAGGGAAAGACATTTAGCTAATTATCGTCTCGCAGGGCGCTGCTCCCATCGTTCTCAGCCAACTGCTACGCTCTCTATCCAGCGTTCCTCGTTCCCCCTCTTAGGTCCTTCTCATAAAGGGAAAGGTTCGTCCAGATTTGTGGGCAGGTGCTCCGCCATCGCTCCTCCCTCGCTTTGCTTTTTGCTTTGCAGGAGCTGCCTTCGAGCGCTCTCCGGGGGCCGGCGTCTGCTCCAATGCAGCGGCTCCGAGATCTTTTTCCAAGATGGTCGGGGGTCATGAAGGAGGCTGAGAGGAGAGGAAACGCTGTCAGAGGAGTCCTCTTTGTAGTTGCCTTTGTTGCAGGTGTTCTGCCATTCACTGTTAAAGCACGCTGTTTAATATTACAACCTGCCTGACATCTGGCGCCCTGGGCCTCGCTCTGTAATGCCGTTGGACACGTTACACAGAACTACACAGGTTGAATACTAAATGATACACAGAACAAGATGTTTGTATTTAAATGCCAGGCAAATACGCTGCTTGTCTGTCCTCCAGACAATAGGACAAAGAAGTGGTTTATTCAAATGAAACCAACTCCAGCATTGAACAATATATATAGATATATATATATTTACATATATAATTGATTAAATGCTGTTTTACTTTTTACCCTATCTTAGTTTATTAGGAATATATAAATGACTAATTTAAAACAAATAAAGATAAAATCATTTGATTATCTGCTGTGTGTAATTGAGTTGTGTGCTCTTCTCTCACCACAAGTTGGAGTCGGCTGAAACGGGACAGAGTGGTTAGTTTTCTCCAGCATGTGTTTTGAACTGGTCACAGTGTGATGGCTGCAGCTCCTGGGGGACGGAGTCAGTGCTGAATACCTGCCCACCATCAGCGTTCACTGAGCATCTGTGAGCCGTTAAGGTCGCTTCATCTTAAACACATGCACAGAAGTCAGGCCGCTCGTGTTACTAAGTCTCTGCCTGTTGGTCAATTAGTGCGGGACAGGTTACGACACAATGCTGTGATACAGAGACGTCACTCGGTCCAACCACGGTATTTGAGGCACGCAGGCTGGAAATGCTGCTTTCCACTGGCACAGTTCAGTCTAGAGGTGGAAACCTGTGAAATAATTCATGATCTGGATGAAAATGGAGCGAGGGCAGTCGCCCCCCACCACCCCCAGTAGCTCCATCACTGGATGTTACTTACCTGCTTTAACAAGCATTTGTATGGAGAACGTGATCGTCAAGCAAACTTTACAAAAGACAAAAATACGAAGAGGGTGGAAAATGTTTAAAGTTGGATGAGCAGCTTTGTGAAATGATCCCTTTAAAACACTGTCTGCACCAGAACATCAGTCTGGCAGTTTGTGGCGTCTTCTCTTTGACCCTTCTGACAGAGATGATGTATCGCAGTATTACGTGCTGGATTATGGAGAGGAGGTTAGCCTCTGTGTAAACTCCAGTGTTTGCTGTGAGTACAACAGTCTCTGTCTCTGTCTGTGTGGCTCTGGGTTTGTTTGTTCAGTTTCATTAGATTCATCTTAAGAATTTCCAAATGTGCAACATCTTCATATTTTTATTATTATTATTATTATTATTATTATTATTATTATTATTATTATTATTATTATTATTATTATTATTATTATTATTATTATTATTATTATTATTATTATTATTATTTCCTCTGACCGTTAAACATATAAGCATATAAGTGGTCCATTGTATTGTGTGTTGGGTCCATGTTGCTACAGGTCGTCTCTTAACACTGTGCTTTGTCACCTGACAGGTTTCTGGGCTTAACTCAGTACTGAGGTAACGACAGACGTGTTTGGCGCCGCACTCGGATGCAGCAGCTTTCATCTCACAGGGTGAAGTGTGGAGCCATTGAAGCCCAGCTTGCGGTGTCTCACCTGGCTCCACTGTGGTGCCAGTCGCCCTGCGCTCCCATTCAACGTGCTGCCTTTCACCAAACCACCGCTCGCTGCTCTGCAGCGGCAGATCGAGGCTTTGACTGCACATTCAGGGCTCTGTCCTGCTGCTGCAGCAGCATCGGACTGTGTGTAACACTCACACTTGGTGGTGGAGCATTTAATGGAGCCCATGTTGTGTCCCGGTGCTCAACAGGGAGGACATTTATAATATTTACAGGGAAACTGAGCCGTGTCAGCGACGTCCGCGTGCTCCGCTATTTTTTTTACAGCAGAAACACAAGTTGATGGTTTATACTATTAACTAAAAGCCCAGTTAAAGTAAAAAGAAGTCGCTAATCTGCACTAATCAGTAGAACAGAAGACGTCCAAACAGGAGGCAGCAGCTCCATATTCAGTAGTTAATCCCATTGTACTAATAACTGTGCGACTGTCCATCATGTTCCCAGATGTATTTTTTTTATACTTTTAAAGTATAAAAGCAGAAAACCACAACATCAAACTCTCAAAGAAACCTTCAAAAGCAGAACGGCCTGTTCTGTTTTATGGAAAGGTTATTTATGATGGTGTCATTTATGATACAACCAAAGCCTGTATTACACTGCTATTCATCTCCTGACAGGTTTCCGCCGTACGCAGTGTTACCTGCCTGAAAAGAAGGCTCACAACAGCCGAAGCATCTGCGAGGCGTGTGACATGCTGCCAGTGGCTTTGCTTCTATTTTTGTTCGGACTCGAATAACACACCTTACAGGAAGGAACGTCTCTAGAAATCCATTTGCAAAGTCAAACATGCCTGAAATTGTCCCAGTGATGTGTTTTCCAGGGGTTTAGCTGCACAGCTGGGATGCGTTTGTTCAGGCAAATTGCTGCGAGAGCCCATCAGTGCGATGTGGACAGGGCTGGCTGTGGGCCAGAGCGAAGCAGGAGGAGGCACAACGCGGGTTCCATGATGGAGAGCAGGGCAGACTCACGCTAACGTTAGCTTCCTGCCTTCAAAGTGCAGGCGCGCCAGCACGGAGCTTACCCAGCTAGCCAGAACCCCTAACGGTGCTGTAAACCAACTCCTGTTGCATCAGTGATTCTTGAATTAAAGTCTATACAACATTAGTTATACAGCTAGAAAATGGACCTGGCCCACAGTTTGTGCAGCGTTTCTTCTTCTGAGCGTCAGAAGCATCTCTCTCTTCGTACCCACAAACGTGGTCTCATCTCTAGTTTTTACAGCTGAGCCCATTGACGCCGCGTTTCGACGGCTCCCTGCTGTTACTTCAAGGATTAACGGAGAAAAGGACATTCTAGCGCACAACTGTTATGTGAAGACGCACCGACAAGCTAATGCAGGTTCCCCAGATGCTCAATACAGCTCTAAGTGAGCATGAACTCCGTGTTTTCAGTTTTCATATTTTCTCCTCTCACCTGCGTTGAAATCTTTTCACTTACTGCAACAACACGACACGCAGTGAACCTCACGCCCCCGTTTCACACACTGCAAACGCTCTCACGTTCAAGCTGTTCCTGGCCGTTGTATGTCTGTTCTCATCAGATCTTCACACGCACGAATCAAAGGTCACAAATGTGGTGACACGTGTAAATAGGACCTTAACAAAACGAAGTGGTTCCGTCTCTGCACGTCCTTCGGTCAGAAGCCCTTTTGGAAATGGAGAAACCTTAATGCTTCTGATTGAAGCCGACTCACTGACAGCTCTGATTTAGCGTTTCTTCATGTTGCTTTTAAAATATCCAGGTTAACAGTAACACGGTGTGACTTAACCGGGAACAGGTGGAGCTCCTTAAGCTGTAAGAAAAGAGCAAAAGCATAACAAGGCCCCTGTGGTTTCCTAAGTGTGCCCTCATTTACCACATGCACCCGCACATATCAGGGTTAAAATCATTAAGAGGCGGTTCAGCAGGAGTTCACGGTGCACGCGGAGCCTGTGGAAGCCTGTTCAGCCTGGGATATTTTGAGAGTCTGACCCAATGTTATGGTTTGCGTGTTCCACAGGAGCCATTTCCTCTCTCTGCACGGAGAAATCAAACGGGATAAAGTTGCAAACGACGCCTGATTTCTCAGCAGCTCCTCTCGATGCCCGAGTCTTTTTCTAACACGCGTGACACAGGAGCTGAGCCGGATTCTGCTCCTGCGGGCGCCGTTGTCCCGCTTTGGCCCGAAGCAACGGCTCGGGCGTCTCTCAAATATCAGCGGGGATTTGAGGCGGCCCCGCGGCGTCGTATTGTCGCCCGCACGCCTCGCGTCGCCGGAGAAACGCGATCGCTGGGCGCTAAGCGGCGCGGCCGGACGCACGACAACTGGACGCTTTCAGGGCGTAACCATTAGACTCTGTAAAACAGCGCTAACGTGTGTGAGCCTCCCGCTCCTCTGCAGCAGGATCACTTCCAACCTCAAAGGCCCACGATGCCAACAACTTTACAGGCCGCCAACGCAATGAGTGACAGCACTTCCAAAAATCAGACCTAGACAGTGTTAAAAAGCCTCAGGCCTCAGGAGTCCCCCTTTGTCCAACAATTACCCCCTTTAGCACGGGCTAATCCTGAAATATGGGCCTGTGACTAATGGCGGAATTTAGCAAGAAATCAGCTCCAGTTTCAGCCGGGCTTTATTGACTCTAATGCAGGATGCCGATAGCTTTGGCCGTGATGAATGAGCGTGGGGATGCTGTCAGCCCCCCCTCCCCTCCTCGTCTTTCATTGTTGCTTTTGTGCAGGTGATAATGAAACGTGTCAGGGAGGCATGTAACAGGCCCTTTTCCACTCGCCTGCCAGGAGAATGAGCTGTCATGTCAACAGCGCTGCTCAATGGCAACGCTTATTTCTTGTTGTTTTACAGGGCGAGGCGCCTCGGAACGTCTTCTTCAGAAACATGTCCGCCTTTAATAAACTGCGATATTGTATCTTATTTTTGAGCTTGTGCCAACCTGCTGTGACTGCTGGGCGACTGAGCACAAAGCCAGAGAGCAGGGCTTAGTGTACTTTGCTGCACAAACAACACATCCATCATTCTCTGAATGTGGCTCCGCGCAGCATCAACAATATTATGCATATGAGAGACTTTTTATTCATGTGCCTTTAGGGCTTTCATCGTGGTGGACAAACCTCAGGTTGAAGTCAGTCTCTGCACCTGTGGAGTGACAACCAGCAGTAATTATTATGTCATGTAACAATCTGGAGTCCTGAAGTGAAAGAGCATAAATAAACAAAGAGCATTCACACAGCTGGAGTTACAGCACAGGGAGGCTGAGTAAACAGGGCTACACCCGCAATAGCTAACAGCACAGAAAACATGATGATCCCACGAGGCCTGTTGAACTTAGCTTCCTCTGGATTATCACTGTGGAAGAACTGTTTTACTGCTGTTAGCATGAACACGGTGAGTAGCAGCAGCGGCATCACCATCATCAGCAGCATCATCATCATCATCATCTTCTTCTTCTTCTTCTTCTTCATCATCATCAGCAGCAGCAGCAGGAGCAGAAGCAGCAGCATCATTGTCATCATCATCATCATCAGCATCATCATCATCATCATCATCATCAGCAGCAGCAGCAGCAGCAGCATCATCATCATCATCAGCAGCAGCAGCTTCATCACGCATCTTCCTGAAGATCACATATTTACATAACACACAGGCGCCGTCTGACCACAACAGCCTCCGCTGCTGCTTGTTTGATGTCAAATAGGAATTTCTCATGAAAGAAACGGTTCGTCTTTATACAAAAAGCTGTTTCATAAATAAAGTGAAACCTGTGCTCTGTGGATTTTATTTTGTGAAGAAACAAACACATGAATAAAAACCAGGGACGAGTGGACTCAGGGAGATTATTTCATTCCTGCCGCGTGTTTGGGTTTGATGCAGCAGCCGAGGACACGGCGATGAAGCAGCTAATCCACATAAGACGCAGAGCCGCCCTGAAGCCAACGCTCCACAGCGAGAGGCGAGATTACATCTCTGCAGTTGCACAACTCAACTGACTGCTCCACATGACATAAAGCAGAGTAACAGGCAGAGTCAACACCAATGAGCGTCGCTCATGAACCCGGAGGCAAATATGATCAGGTGTTATTTTAAAAGCAATGCAAATCCAGCTAAAGTGATACATGTGGAAGGACGGAGGAATCTGCAAGTGCACCTCCTGCACCGACACAGGAGCTGCCAGACTGTGGTGCGAATCCCAGCTCGGCCCAGCTCCCGTCAGCAGCCTCGTCTGCTCAGACACACTTAACAATCAGCACTTGTGTTTAATGACACTGGATCCGGCTTTATTGGTGATGTTAAGCACCAATATGAAGCCAGGAGCCCGGTAATGACTCCCCGGAGGAAAGAGGCACTTAGGAGAACGGGGGAGATCATAAACCTCCACGTATTAAAGTGCTCCAGCGGCTCGAACGCGCTGCTCACAAACGCTCCCCCGGCGCTTCACAGCAGCCACTTCTCATTACGCTGAGCTGCTCGTTCTACAGAGACAATAGGGACCCGATGCACAGGGAGGTCAACGCACTGACTCAGACTGTGTGGGAGCGGTCACTGGTCACCGACCTGTCTGCAAACACACGTTCATGTTACGAAGCGTGTTCTAAAATGGGTCGAATGTGTCGTATTCACCAGATGTTCAACTGAAGCGGTTCCCAAAGAGTGAGAGGAGCTTCTGTTGCAGCAGCCGTAGTGTGGAGCACAGATGTTGGAGACGCTTCTCATCCATCAAAAGCATCATTTTTGATTTTTAGGCCTCCATCTCTTATCAGCCGTCTCCTTCGCAGCCTCCTCGCCGCTCTCCGGCTAAACGTACACTCCATCAACATGGACGGGTGTCGCTCCCACACGCCGGTCGCTCATTGGCTCTATCAGCGGCCGCCAGCGGAGCGGAGCCAAACAACGCGGACGCAGGTGCTGCAGCGGCGCATCTGAGACGCGAGGAGCATCAAAGCCACGGCCCTGAGGAGGGAATTTTCCCATGGGCAAAGCCAGCAGCCAGTTTATGGCTCATGATGAGATGACGGCGTTTGGAGAGTTTGGTCAGATAAGGTCTGAGGCCGTCCATCAACATGTTAACACAGCTCCACGCATGTAAGCGTGCATCAACCACAGAGCTGCCTCTGCTGGAGGAGCCTTATCTGCCTGATCACAGGCGGCCATTCTTCTTCAGGACCGGAGCTGATCACATAAATCCAAACACCTGCATAGCAGCACGGAGGCGACGTCAGCGCTGACATGTGCTGCAGGTTCACAGAGAAACAGATTAAGGAATCTGTGGAAGCAGAGATGTCATCGGAACATGTTTCCTTACAACATCAGATACAGAACAGTGTGTGGTCGCGTGAGGGAAACAGAGGAGATTAAAAGGGACATTATGTTTATTTTGATAAGCAGGTTTCAGCATAAAGTCTAGTTAGGATCACTGGAAATATATATTTAGAGTTTTAAATATTCAAATAGTGTATTATTCATAAACAAATGCATTAAAACAACAAAACGTCTGTGATCTGTGCACCTGCTTCTCTGTCTAAATAAACTGTCTGCACATTTAGATAACAGATTATTGATCCACAGCAACAGATGGAAACAAAAATGATAATAACTACATTATAGTTATACAAATGTGACAAACAGAAGCAATCAGTGAAACCCAGCGCTTGAAAATAAAAATACAAATACAAAATCCATCCATGCAGTTTAATATGGAGCTCTTTTTATTCATTTCCTTAGTTTGACAGCATTTTGATGAATATCTAGTAACATCATCACATCATTAACCTGTAGCCTGTGTTCATTATTAGAGGCTTTAAAAAGCTCCTCAGATCCAACACATGAATCACAAAACCCTATATTTGGTTTCCTACTTTAAACATATTTAAGCCACGTATATTTTCCACATGGCATTAATATTTTGTCCAGTATAATGAGATGCAATATAATATGATATGAAAGGGAAACATGAAGTATGAGAACCTGCACCGTTTCACTGTGTCACAGGTCCCTGTTGAAACCATGTGAAACCTTTCCACACTTTAAACCGTGGACATTGTTATTACAAAAATAAAAACTGATGTTTTGCAAATACACATGTAAATGAGTTATTTACATATTCAAATAGTCAGAACCAATTATGAGCTGATGCAGTTGTACAGCTGCTGCATCAGCGGCCACATTTTGTATTAAGCTGCGTGTGTGGCGATGTATTAGTACTTGTCGTATATTGCAGGTCCCCCCGCTGAGAGGACCTCTGATTGGACGTTCCAGCTCCACCTGCTCACAATGCATTCCTCTCAGTAATAATGTTTTCCGCCTGTCCGTAAGGAAATGCTGGTGGTCATAAAATATTTCCAAAAGGATCGTTGGACGCGCCCATCACACCTCAGCCCTGGGGGTTCACAACTGCTTTAGACTGAGTCCTGTTTCAGGGAAACAGGGCCCTTTGTTTGAAGAGCAGAGCACAAAGGAGCCGGTTAAATATGATTTATGGTCTGCTCAAACAGGACTAGCAATCAGAAGTGTGAATAAGAGAAAGGTGGCACACATTCTGCGCGCACGTGTTCCGAGGCTCCCGCTGGGTGACTGATAGTGTGGTATTTGTACGTGTGAAGGGAGCACGCTTTAATAATGTGTGGCATCTGTTTCCTCTGGAGGCCGGTCGGGTCGGCCCTTCTCACCGCATGGTCGGAGCGCTTCCATGTTCACCCTCTAACAGCATAAGCTGCAGTGAGGAGCAAAGGGAGGGAGACACCATGCTGGTGAATCACGCTTTGTTTTTCACACAGAAACTTAATTGCACCTAATCTGGGCGAGTACAGACACATGTGGTCTGTACGTATAGTAACAAACAGGGAATGAAGCAGATCTCACAAAGAAGGAGCCCGGGGGCGTTCGACGCTTTGCATTTTGAGTCAAGGAAAAGATAAGCGCTGTGGCTCATTTGCATGAAAGCGTCATCAAGCATCTTCATCTTCATCTTCATCTTCGTTGTTGTTCTTTGAAGCCTAAAGTAAACAGGGTGTTAGCGAGGGACAAGCTAACAGTGTTACGCTATGTTTGTTTTTCCATGTTCAGCCTTTTAATCCTCCTCTGGAAATAACTGACACACGTCCACAGTCAATAGGATCTGTAAATACCACGGTAAATTGAATGGAGCATCATATTTTATGGGTTCATGCTCCTGGTTTGTGTAATTAATTCAGCCTGAAGCTTTAATCCACACTCTTTTTCTCTCCCCACTAAAATAAACTCCTCTCTTCCCCGAGCCGTCAAATCCTGCTAGCGCTGGATAATAACACAGTGTTGTTTGAATGCTGGTTGTGTGATCAGCTGATGCAGCGACCTCTGTTTGTTCCAGCACCTCTGGCCCCCTGCTGGCGTCGAGCCGGGCCTGAACTCTGTGGAACGGGTCATTGCGTCTCTATCGCTGCCTGTGTCGTGTTTCTCTCTCTAGCAGAGCGGGTCCGGTGTAGTAGTTTAAAGGGATGATGTTGTGATAAGTTCATACAGTAACATAAATGTACTACGCTCACTTCCATTCCCTTGAGTTATTTCCTCTTCAAGACAAATTGCAAAAGCAGAATTTGTGATTTATGTGATTTATTGTGATTTTTGACTAAATAAAGTCAGTCTGACTTTAGGTGAAGGACGGAGGAGTGGGTGGAGAAACCACCCGCCTTCAGGGTCCAAAAGGGAACACACGTTCTACCGATAAACGTGGCTTGTGTTGCCGATAATGTGGGATTTGACTAAACCCGTTCTCCTCCGACATGAAACACCTTTGGGTCTGAAGGGCCGCGATGCGAGGCTGCGCTCCAGCAGCGTCTCTGCTGGAGCTGCAGCTCAGCCGATGGAAAGAAGCGCCTGCGCCTCCGGGGAGCGATCTGTCTCGAAGCAGCGCTTGTGAAGTGCTTTTTAGTATCAGGTGCGTCGTCTTGAGAACGCATCTGACATTCCTGGCTGAATTAGTCTGAGATTCCACCGTAAAGCAAATCAAGCTAGCGGAGCCAGGTGGCCGACGACTGTGAGCCTGCTGTGTAGAACTAAGAGGTTTTGCATGTCTCTGTCGGAGGAATGTGCGTTTGTTTTTTACTCGCTGTCACTGGATCTGTGAGCGGAGCAGAAAACCTCCACTGATCTTTGGGTTGAGCCTCATTATTAACGTGGGAGCCAGCTTTTATAACCTTTAACAGCGTCATTCTTGCTCTGACACACGTTGTCTAACATGAAGAAAACAACTTAAAAATCTGACTTTTACTTTTATTGTATTTGTCTTTTGCTTTTTGATTAAAACCAAACTATTAGTTCTGGCTTATTTGATTTGAGTAATAAACTGCGACATCACAGTGAACTGGTTGGAGTTTTATGGTCAAAGGTCAAAGGTCAGGATGACCTGAATTCAACGTCTCAGGACCACATGACCAAGTTTCATTCTATCTGACACAACATTCACAAGGAATTGTTTCAGAAGTGTGACCTGCATCAAGAAACACAGGCGTGAATGACGCCGTCACACTTCAGCTACTACAGTATAAATACACAATCGCAGTAAAAGAAAAAACTTAAAAAAAAAAACTTTTACTCAGTGTAAACAACAATAAAGGAAATACGTGATGCTACTGAATGACAGGATGAATGTGACTGTGAGAGGGTCAACTGGATGTTAGGGTGAATGCGTCTTTGCTCCTGCTTGTTGTTCTCTGAGGCCTCTCTCCAGGACTCACAGCTTGATGCTGAGCAGGGGCTGCAGCGCCGTCCATATGGTTCGACTTGGCTGCAGCCTGAGATACTTGTTAAAGTGTGGAATGTGGCGGCTGCACTTGCTGAGACATCTGATGTTTTGTTCTTCGCTGCATGGGGGATGCGATACCCTCCTCTAGGAGCGTTTCGCTACAGTGAGGTCATCACGTTTTGAAAAATGGGCGTTAAGTCAGGAAATCCTTGTTTAATGTGGACACAAATGATGTGGAAATCACATCTGGAGAGATGGATGAGGGTCAAACTGCTGGTCTGGAGTCGAGACTAAAGTTTCACTCACACATTGTTTTTACGGCAAAAGCATGAAAACAATGTAAACGTTCCATTTTAAAACATTATTATAAACTTTTATTGTGTTTTAATAAACATTATCTTATATGTTTAAAAAAGATATTTTAGATATTTCTGCATTGCTTTACGGTTTCTAATCTTTGGGTGAATCACATGTTGCTTCCTGTTACATACTGTTTGAGGTTGAGATACTTTTACGGGGTTCGGGACAAACATGCGTCCAGATTTGCAGCAGATCCACAGATGATTCAATCTGATTCGACGTTTGGTCCCAGGGAACATCTGAGCTCCTCATCTCTGCAGATCTTTGGCACGACGTGGCCTAATTGGTCCGTGGGGAGCGGTCGTTTCAGCCTGTGTCCTCCGCTCCTCATTCATAACATCATCTGGAGTCTGAGGAAACCTTCTGGCTCAGCTCGGTCCGATCGGCGCTGAAGGACTGACACCCAGGGCGAATCGCATCACTCCGTAAAAAGTGTAATTTATGGGCCATTACCAGTGTTTTCTTTCCCTTCTCCCCCGTCCCCTCTCTTACTTCACATCAGCTCATAATATCCTAACAAAGTCATTCTTTGATGGCGGCATTTCTCATGACTCCCGTAAAGCGGCTCTGTGCGAGGGAAGGAACCGTGAAGGCCAAATGCGAGCAGCCTGAGAGGGAAACTGAAGAACTCATCAAGCTCATTCATCTTGTCGGATGTGAAGGCCGAGAACGCCAAGCGCACAAAATTTCACACTCGCTCGTCTTTCTCAACGCACACTACGAATCCTATCAAATAACAGGCAGGACTCTGAAGGCAAAATGATGGAAGCAGATTTGCGACTTCTCAGTCATTGCCCTTTTATTGTTTCAGCTACCTGGACGCGTTCAAGGCTCATTATGAGACTGAACTAACCCAAACCCGCCCCAGCGGACGCCAACTAGCAAACAGCTAGTTGAGGAGATTTATGTGTCACCACACAGAAAACGAGACGTGAGGAACAAAGTGAAGGATAAAACCTCACCGGAGAAAATATCAAACAGAAAACTGGCCAAAATTTGCCAAAAGGTCGTCTGAGCAAATACTGGTACTGGAAATACTAAAGTAAACAAATGAAGAAACCTCTGGGAGTTTGTTGTAGAGATGGAACCAATGACTTAACTGAAGCCTCCTTCATATCACGTCCAGACACTAAGGCGTAATGAGTGAAACTTTGCTTTGAATAATTCCTTTATAAATGTTTTTGCACTTAGTATTTTTGTTGTTGTTTCTTATTTCTCACTTTGTGAGTATTTTCTGTCTTGTTGCAGTGTGTCTCCAGGCTGTTATTATTTATTTTTGGTCTTTGTGTGTTCTTATGGTTGTGTAGTCGTGGCCAGTCAGATGTTCGTGGTCCGTGCCCCCCTGAGCCCCCCCCGGCTATGCCCCTGTATGAGCCACCACTGTGGGCTGTTCTGCTGCAGGATTTTGACAAAGTCTGACAGTGTTGACAATTTCATTCATTTAATTTATCTTAATATTTTATTGTACCGAAATTGTTTATTCTATAAATTAATTTTTTTCTATTCAAGTTTATTCAATATTCTCTTTCATTTGAACTAGTTAGGATTTAGGTATTTATTTATTGGTTGACATAATTTGTCTAGTCTTAAAACATTCTATGGCTCTTCACCGCCTTTCACATTATCGCTTTGTCAGACATCCTAATAAACAAGACAGGGTTGTATTAAAAATTTGAATAGATAGTTGAGTTAAAGTGAAGTAAGGAGAGAAGATGTTCTGCAAAGACCCAATCGGGACAAGTCGTGATATAAGATACACTGGCCCAAATGCAACACAGGTGCGTTCTCCACGGTGTGTAGTGCTGCTGTCAGCCCTGTTATCTCCTGGGGCTCGTAGGACCAGTCCAGCTCTTCCATGGATGAGCAAATCAATCTGCTGCTGTCACTCTGTGGATTCCACTGCAGAGGGAATCTCTGCTTAGACAACACCTTGAGCTGCGAGGGGGGGTCAGCGGAGCGCTGCCTCTGATGTGTTTCACCTCCCTCACAGCAGTTGTTCCCAGGTTTCACCACGCCCCCCCCCCCCCCACACACACACACACACACACACACACCCTCCGGCCTCCTGTCCCCCCCTCTGTGACCACATCATGACCTCATTCCAGTCACCTGCTGCTGGGACCGTGGCTAACCTGCCCTCCTAACCGGAAAATCAGCTGCCTCTTTGCAAACGCTCCCTGGAAGCGCAGGTCAACTACTGATGCATACCTCAGGCCTGGGACGTGTTTGTGCACAAACGCAGCAGTGGGTGGAAACGGCTTCGCCTTAAAGGAAGGAAAGAAAGACACTTTGTTGCATGCAGCTCTGGGCCGAGGAGTGAGGGAGTGAGCTGTTACGTTACGAAGCTGGAGAATGCATGAACGCACTTACATCCTGTACGAGGAGTAAAGAGCGGCACCGAACGAGCCCCTCGGGATCCCGTGGCCGCTCTTAACATTCAGATTATTCATGCTGCTTTAAATTCACTTCTATTCCTCCCCGGGCGCTCGGTCGGTGGAACGGGCTCTGTTTGCCAGAGCGATTCCGCTGTTGTGAAATCCTTCTAGGCTCATGTAGCGATTCTGCGGTTACGGTTTTGTATTTCTAGATGCAGTTTATTAGCGACAGAGAGGACGCATGGAACAGGTCGCGTCGGTGGAAGCTTTATTAAAACGACGACGTCGATCAGAAACGCTTCAGCTGCAACATCCTCCCGTCAGGAATCTGCTGCATTCAACAGGTTCATTCTCCACGTGCTCTCCGGCTTCTTTAGCTGCTAAAAGCGTCCATCAGGCATTTCAGGCCATTGTGGCAATTCCCATGAAATCTCCCGATATTTCTTTCATTTGTTCTCTTCCCACAATTAGTCGCGGTCAGGCTGATCAAAGGCGGCGGCCGGGCGCTTGCATGTGAACCGGTGTCCACTTGCAATGACATCCACAAAGCAGAATGAAATATGAAATATCACGTTTCCTCGGCTGAATGGACTTGTAAAAAAGAATCCGAGGAAAAGGAGGGTTTTCACACTGCGTAATGTGAAACATTTGGTGCGGATTGTAGGGAAGACAAGAGCCAAAGTCCGTCTGGCAGTGAAACCGGGAGCAGGCAGGAGTTTAAAGCAACCGTCCTGTTCATCTAGACGCTGCAGGAAAAGAAAAGACAGTCATTAAAAAGAAAGGAAAGTGGGTCCTTCAAGCGCTGACGAGCTGCGGTCGAGCCCCTGAATAAAACGAATAAAAGCATCTCCCGCCTCGTTCCGCTGCGCTTTGCTGATTATTACTGTGTGCGTCGCCATGAGAGACGTGTGAAGTGTAACGTGTGGCTAAGTGCTGCTGTAAAGGATGATTGACCTGCCGAGACGCAGAACAAAGCATGCCGCGGACAAACTGTGTATCTGAACCAAATGGGCCACTCCATCATTCCACAGCAATTGGTAGTAAATGTGGTTTCGGGTTTCTGTGGAACGACCTCTTTTTGCCATAAATACTGCACCAAAGCAGGTTGTGTGGAAGCAGGAGACGTCAGTCCCCAAACAAAGGACAGACCTAGTTCTAATTAGTGTTGAATTAGACAGGTGTTGCGTGGTTGTTGACCTTTAGGGACTGAAAAGGTCGTTGCAAAGCTGTGTAAGCAAATAAATGGCCATCAGTTGGGCCGCGTGTAACAGAAGCTGGAGAAGGAGAAGCTTTATCTGTTTAGCAGGCGTCCCCTCGCTGCTGAAGCCAGCAAACTGACGGTTTGGCCCTTTAATTGCTTCCTGTGTTTTTTCCATCTGCAGGGAAATGAGGGAGGATGGTCGAAGGTTCGAATCCTTTCATTTAGTCTGCGCGTGAAGGCTCCGCTCACAATGTGCCTTAGAAGCTACACAGAATCCACTGGTGAAGCGTCACAACCCTTTCTTTCCAGTCATTAAACCACTAAAGCAACAATTCAGGGCCTCAAATCCCCTTTTTGATTCAAGTGATTCAGTTTTTGGATGGAGATGTTTCACTTACTGGTTCAGTCCTGGTGCTTGTCGGTGTTTGGAGCTACAACAACAGACTGTTTAGAACAAAACAAGCTGCGCTAACTGCTCTCTGACTGGACAAAGACCTTCATATTCGTTCACACCTTAACTTCTGGCTCCGTTTGTTTCATACAGTTGTTTTACCGTCCACATTAACAGCGCTTTCAGAGACGCTCAACAAACGCTGCTGCCTTTGGTTTCCGTAGTTCTAACTTTCCATGAGTCTCACACTGACTGTTCACATCCACTATTCACCCATGGATAAAACCAGTCTTGTGTTTTGTACCAGTGTAAAAGCCTTTGCTAATCTACAATAAGAGTTTCTACAAAATGACATCAGTGCTCATAAAAGCTCTTCATACTGAATGAATGTGCGACTACGGTTTCACCACTTAGGAAGTCGTTCAGCGCTATTGGCTCGTAAAAGTGTGATATTGTGTTTTTGCAGAATAGAGGCTGCGGTTCCAGCTCCGCGGCCCGTTCTGAGGCAGCTCTGGCCCAGACTTTACAGAGCTGAATATTTTACTGGAGGTTGAGTAATACAGAGAGACCTTGATGTTTTTATTATTCCATCTTTAAAGCAGATCCAGAGGGCAAAGTTTCACGGTTGTCTCTCGAGAGCCGACTCCATCTCCAAAATCATTACTCAGTCGCGGGAACACGCTCGCTGTGTGAGATCAGGGGTGTGAAAAATAAGTCAAGGAAGACATAGCGAGTGTGTGAAAACCGAGACACCGCTCGACACTGTTTCAGATGTAGAGAATCGGTGCGAGGCCGGCGTGTTTGACCAAGTCATGGCTGGTGTCAGACAGGAAGTGGATGATGCGTCTCCTCCAGTTACTGCACAGACGTGCGACGTGGAGGAACGTGTCCCGGTCCAGTTAGCGACAGGTCCGTAGTGAAGCATCCACTGCGTGTGTGCGTGTGTGCGTGTGTGCGTGTGTGTGTGTGTGTGTGTGTGTGTGTGTGCGTGTGTGCGTGTGTGCGTGTGTGCGTGTGTGCGTGTGTGCGTGTGTGTGTGTGTGTGCGTGTGTGCGTGTGTGCGTGTGTGCGTGTGTGTGTGTGTGTGTGTGTGTGTGTGTGTGTGCGTGTGTGCGTGTGTGTGTGTGTGTGTGTCTGTTTAATTAAAGCCTCTATGCAGTGCAGTGATAACCAGGCTATAGTATATAACAGTATATGTTGCCACAACATTCTCGTTCCTGAGGGAATGAAGATGTATCTTGTCTTATCTTTTCTTTATCTTTATCTTATTTTTATCATTGGGTTCCTCTCGTCGATATGTTCGATGCCAGATAAATCGCTGTGGCGTCTGTCATCGCTCAGATGCTTATCAGCTCATTGTCGGGAGCAGCAGGTTTATTTTGGCGTAATGTTAAAGTATTTCCAGCCCAGAGAGAAGCGAATGAAAGCTGCAAGTAGCAAAGACAAACACAAGCTGGAGCTGGAGGAAGTGTGAGACAGCAACACGTCAGGCTTCTGCATCGCTGATACCATCAGCTCTGATGCACTGGTTTGAGGGCGACAGACACTCAAACTAAAGCGAAAAGCGCCAGATTATTGCAAACGTTTGCAAATGCATTTTTTCCTGTTATGAAGACTCACAACTATGTTGACATGTTGCAAACTCAGTAGATGTAAAGAGACAAATGAAAGTCTGTGTTTTACATTATACTTTTGAATCCGTGGAGTCTGTAAACACACTGAGCAGCTCCTATTTATGGCAACGTGTGTTTACACATCATGGAGCGACAAGCTGAAAACAGTTGAAAGTGCTGAAGTGGAGCTTTCACTCTGTAAACGCTGTACAATTATTATTATGGCTTCTGAACACATCAGGTGATGCTTTATACATTTCCATCTGCTTTCATTGCTTCATATGAATAACTGATAATCTGTCAACTGTTGATATGTTACTTGAGCCTAAACGAGTTTGTGGATCATCTGAGACGTGAAGACAGTTGAGCATCAATAACGGAGGCAGGAAAAAACATGGGCTGCATAGGGTTTTTATTTTAAATATCCTGTTTGTATACTGTACATACACCGCATGTATCGCCCTGCCAGTACATGTGCTTTGGAAATAAACTCCACAGCTGAACTGTCTGCTCTGCAGCAGCGCCGCGGCCTCATCTAATATGACACATGCTGTTTGAAATACCAACACAGCTTTGTCAATTTTTCCACTGTAACAAGAATGCTTGTCTCATGGAAACCAGGCTGAAAGTAGCCAAATTCATGGAAAGTCCCCTCACGCCGCCTGCGCTCAGGCTGACGCACCATCACTTTCTGTTTAACCCTAAACAGCAGGGTGTCGGCTTCCAGACCAAACAAGATAACACAGCAGCCGCTCTCGCGAGAACCGATCGCATCGCGACCGCGCAGGAGCCGGAGCCGGAGTCGTCCCCGGGGGCAGCGGCCCCGGTTCCGACCAATCGGAGCTCAGCTCCAGCGCCAGCACGCTGAAGCGGCAGAGGCTGAACAGGGTCTGCTGGGTCAGAAACATGAGACACGCTGGCTTTTCTCCTCTGAGCGCTGGGTAACACAAGCCGCTGGGAGAGTCCACAAGTATTTGCGTGTGAAGTATTAAATTAATATGCGTTTCCTGCTTCCATTAGCACTCGGAGTGTGTGTGACCTCCCTCCTTTCATCCGTCTCTCCATCTTCCCCTCCTGCGCTGCTGTTGCCTAGTTACCGTTCGCCTCTCGGACTCATCGCACCGCGCAGAGGTTGAAGCACGCTCATATTATTATAAGAGTTGTTATATTATTGTTGACAGCCTTCAGACGCGTCACGGTCCATTGCGTCCCAGTTTTTACTTGGGAGCTCGATGGCTTTAATGGCTGTTTAAGAAATCAACAAAGCTGTCACGCCTGCTCCGCCTCAGGTTTCAGGCAGTAAAAGCTGCTGTTTGCCGCTTTATTTTGGGTTGGTTAACCGAAACGCTGCCGAAGGTGAGACCACATCTGTCAGCGGGTCCAGGCTTCTGTGCTTCCACTTCTGTGCAGTAAAAGACCCGGAAAAACGCATCACCGCCTGGAAACCGGTGGAGCTGCTGCAAAGTTATCAAACAACTTTAAACTGAGTTCCTGCTGCAGGAGGTTAAAATGGGAACAGCATCAAAGTGTCCAAGCAGGAAAATCACAGTCAACGCCAGCGGACAGCGAACGCATCCATAGGACGTCACAGCGTTACATTACAGGAACAGGAACAGGAGCTTTTCCTGTTTGAATCAGCGGCAACAAAGGAAGAAAATGACCTGCAACGTGAAACACATTTTATTTATGCAGCAGCAGCAGTTGCAGAAAAGAGTCAACGCTAGAATAAGTCCGAGTGACGAGTCGTGGTCCCCTGAGGATAAACCGCTCTGCAGCATCCTACAATTGACTTAACAGTGCGTTTCACCTGCGTTCCTGTTCATGATTAGTTGCTTTATTCTTGAAGCTGCTTCACCTCTGGTTTCACTAATGCACTTTCCCACAGCTCAGCGTAACTCACTGAAGGTTGGCTCAGCGCTGAGGGCGCTCTTTGAGCAGAGATGTTGGAAGCAGGCAGCATATTCACCTGTCAGGCCGCGGCTCGCGCCGACCCGGTTCCACTGAGCGCGTGAGACGGGCCAAGCTCTGCTCCAGCTCGCTGGGCTGGACCACGTGCTGTGGGAAGCGCCCATTCGTCACCACGACCCTCTTATCAGCGCTGCTAAAACAGAGACACAGCAACACAGCTCATTACTGCATTGTGGGTTTTTTGTGGGTTTAACGCCGGTGTGTGTTGCCCTCATGGAACCTGTACAGCTCCTCAGATCAGCAGTTATGTTGGTCACTAAAATGTTATCACAACAGCTGCCAGTGACGACCAGCAGCACAAAAATAAGACCCACATTGTAGCAAAGCACACCTTCCCTTAAAGCTGCGCACGAGTTCCCAGAACAAAGGCTCAGACGTTTTCAGGTTGAACGCGAAAGTGTGCGAGCGGCGGTTCAGTTTCCACCCGCAGAGAAGATTTGGGCTCGAGTGTGATGTCCAAACAGTTTGCCTTCGTTTGGAAAGCTGGAAAAATCAACACACATTCAGGCTAAACAGACGCGTGTGTGTCTGCTCAGATTCTGGGTATTGCAGCTCAACTGTCAGTGACAAAAGCAAATATCAAGGTGTGTACAACACAGTGCGGTTATGAATGGTTGCTGTTGTTGACAAGAAATGCACCGAAGCTCAAGACTGGTTTGTCTATTCAACATGGCTCAGATGCATTCATTAGAACTATTTGATAAAACTAGTGACAGTGTGACTCATATTAAGAACACATTCTGTGCCAGAGTCGCTCTCTCTCTCTCTCTCTCTCTGACTGATCCTGGTACAGCTCAGCCCGTTTACAGCAGTAAGCAGATATATTAACGGCCGTGTCATTAGAGACCTGGGCAGTGAAGTCATGGGGGGTCTCATTCACAGGTAGATCATCTACAAACTGAATCAGACTTTCATGTGTTTATCTACAGTGTTTGCTATAGGCTGATTTTCTGTTACTGCGACTAAAGGAGGTCACGAAAGAATCTGTTTTTTTTACCCGACTGAAGATTTTCATTCAACGAAAAAACACAATGGAAAAAGTTTAAGGTTTCAGAGGCCAAAAACACAACAGTGACTGGTTGACTTCTGTTTTTTTTTTGGAGACAATAGAGATCGATGTTGTTGCTTCACTTTGTCTCTGAAGTTCAACCAAACTGAGCTGATTATTGAATGTGTCAGTTTTCAACGTGGACGTGTTCAGTTCAGACACTGAACCACGTCTGAGCCTTAAAAAGCCTCCGTGCACATGAATTATGCCGTCACCTGTGGCGTATTTGTCTGTGTATTAGTGTTGTCTTGTAACAGAGTTGTTCTGCTTCCTTAGCGCCACAGAGCTCAGCTACAGTTACTGAGGAACGCCTGTTTATCTGCGATGGTGATGAATGGCGGTAAGCGATGGCCCGTTTGAAGCTCAGAAGCTGCAGAACATCTGTAAGCCGGCGGAAACAGCCACATCTCGCATGCCTCTTTGATTGTTACATTCAAGATATCATGTGCGCTACCAGCGCCGCTGCTGCAAACCATTAGGCTCAGCAACCGGTGGCTTGTAAAATACGCTTGGATCCTGGAGACGAGGATGAGATGGAGATTCCACATGGCCGTCCAAGGAGATGATAAACAAAGGGAGAAGGTGATACAGTCCAAGTGATATATTGGACACATGTGGGATCTTGGAACAAAGAGAGAGGACGAAGAAAGGCTTTGGGGGCAGAGGGGGTCTGTTCTGATTTATTCTGCGCTTCAAGGCCCGTGTACGCGAGAACAAGATTGGTTCAGTAGATCACATCCCCATGCGTCCGTGCACCTTTTCCATCCCAGACGGTGCAAATCAAACGCTCACATTATATACAATATATTTTAGCTGCACACACGCCCAGGAAAAGACTCAACCTTTGGATCCTTGTTAAATACATGATGGTTCCTGCCCTTCTAGTTTCCCTTCAGGCTCCAGGCTGGACAGATGCAGAGGTCATCACCCACAGAGCCGAGGAGTAAAACCTCCAGCAGAGATTAATGCACTGCTTTATGAGCTCCGATCTAGATTCCAGATCCCAGCGTCGGTTCTTTATGGCTTTGCGAGGATTCCTCTTCCTATTGTAACCCGCTCACACGGAAAGAGCAGCGTCATCCGGGCCGAGGCTGATGATTGGAAGTCGCTGTAGGAGCAGCTGCTTCTGGAGCCTGTGCAGGTCATCAGCTGAAGTACTTCAATCCTCTGTGTTAACTTTTATGGTAAGTGTTTATGCAGGGTCACGAACTGACGGACACCTTCGCTCCGACTGGCTTCGAAGGGACACCACGGAAACGTACCTTGTTTTGTCAGACTCCACCCTTGTTCCCTTCAACAACGCGTTTTGCATGTTTTAACATTCGCGGTTCCACCTTCTGAACCGTTCCACATGTGCTGCTGCATCGTCAGGGCCTCGGTTCTGGTAGTTCTGGTCCAGGAGCTGTCATTTGCAGCCATGACAGGTGAAGTCATCTGTTCAGTTACTCCTAAAAGCACCGCTGGGACATTTGACCTAACTACGGTCGTATCACGCGTCCCAGCGCCGCTCGTCTCCACGACTGAAACGGACGCAGCGGCTCTGATTTGCAGTGACTCTCTCCCGCTGCTGCGGCTGTGGGTGACTGCTCGCGGGTCAGCGCCGTGTTTATACAGCAGCGCATGGACGCAGCTTGATCAGTGGAAGAACGGGAGGACTCGCTGGAAGCGGAGGCAGCGAAAGAAACAGGCTGAAAAGGAGTCATGAACACATGAAAATGAAGGAGTGAGAGGGACTGGACGTCTGCTTGCCATTAGTCCACACTGGTCAAGTTTGCATGTGCTGTTCTGGAGCCCTGCTGGGCATCTCACCGTCACACTGGAAAGTATGTGGAGGAGGTGGAGGAGAGAGGAGGGGATGTTTTATGTCACAGATGTAGGGAAACAAATATGTGGGTATTATTGTGTCTGGGAGAACGACACAGACATGATCAAAAAGCCGGCCTGGTCGTGGGATCACCTGCAGCTCAGCGACGGTGCCGTAAAAGCGGGGCTCCAGCTGCGCGGGTCGTCACAGAGGGCCTTTACAAGGACCCGGCCCCGGAGACCACCCTGCCGCTGCTCCATCAAAAGGCCTCACGAACACGCTTTACAGGAGGTCGAGCTCATCGTGCGCCTCCTTTAACGATTCCGTCCCTGTGGGAAAAGGTGCAGAGGAGCAGGAGGCGGACGAGTGGTTTTCCAGTTGGACGTCGTGAGGTGCAGCCTGGAGTTGACTCGTGGATGCAGAAGGTGAAATCAAAAGCAAAGTCTTGGTGTCAGCAGGAGGACGCGTGGTGCAGTGTTTTGCAGCTCGTTGGTGTTTGATGACCTCATTAGTCCCAACCAGACGTGAAGGTAACTGGACATCAGGCAGACGAGCTGCATGTTACAACGCAGGTGTCAGAATCATTAAACGCAGTCACTCACCAGCTCCAGGTTCTGTCTGATTGAGCCCATGTGTGGAACCACCTCCAGCACCACCTTCCGTCAGCGCCACAGAGGGACCGCCTGGGACAGTGGGCACAAAGCTGCACCCAGCTGGATTCCTTTCAAGCGTGGTGGATATTTCTGTCCTGTGACTGGTGCCAACATCCAAAAGTCACTGGCCTAAAAATATAGAAACGTTTTTACTGGAGAAACTAGGGAATAAACCTACTCCTACTTCTCCTATTGGGTTAAACCTGACATTTAACACATGGAAAGCGAACCAACAAAGTAATGATGAACAGGAAGTGACACCAAGCTAACACAGACACCATGCAAAGTCACAGGTCGGAGGTCGGAGGTCAGAGGTCAGAGGTGTGTGAAGAGGCCTGAATCTTTGGATGACGTTGAGAGCACTAAACTTGTGATGTGTCTTATAGTGAATTCACAGCTCCGGTCGGAGCCTCCATAACCGTCCTTCAGCCCGTGACAAGGATCCTTCGTGGATCCTGATGAAAGCCAACGGGAGCCTTCCTTCCACTTGCGTCACCGGTGCCTCCGGAGAGTTTCCCCTTTTGTTACAAGCGCTCCAAGTGAAGCGTGGCGGGTCCAGAAAGGCTCGACCGGCCTCGTTGCACATCTGGGCCCTTTTAGAACGGGCTTAAGCTGTTGCACACGCTTTGCTTTTCTCATCAGTCAGGTCAATTTGTAGGAAGTGACTGGCTTTGCCATTCTCCGCGGCCCTGTATTACTCTGTGCCTTATTCCAAACAATACCACAACGCACCCTGATTCAAACTGGGCCATTAATGCTCCAACCTTGACTCAAAGGTAATGGAGGCCGATACTTAGCAGTCAGAGTGAAGGAATGTGGACAGAACCGCTTTAAACGGAGCCATCAGTGTGGCACCGCAAGAGAGCTTTTATGATTTCCTTTGAAAAATTGATTCCAATTTCCAGGAGGTCCTGCAGGGGTGTCGCTTGCAGCCCGCCTCCTTTTAATCCTAAATCTTTCAGGCAGGAGCTTTTAAAACTTCAAATGCAGCTAGATCTGCTTACACGTGTCGCGCTATCGGCTGCGAAGCCGATGCAAACGCGCGTTCTGAGGATGTGAGGCCGTTTCCAGCAGGAAAGCAGAGGAGCCTCTCAGTAAAACGCTGAATACGACCACTGGGTTTCCCATTAATGGACGAACTGGTCACGACTCGGGTGGCTCCAGTTCATCCAGTCCTCAACTGCAGCAGTGAAACACAAGGCTCCGTTTACAGCACTGATTTGAGCTGGAGTTGAGCACCTTGTGATGCTGTGAAGCCTGAATCTGCAGTTCAGGGAGAGTGGAGTTGAAGCATCGCAGGAAGGAGCGTTTTGACTAATGACAGAACCCCCACAAGGACCACGTCTGGGTTTCTCTGCTCAGGCTGCTCCCTCCACGGACCCAGATGAGCGATGTGGGCTTCAGGTCAACATGATGAAGGGAACTAACTAACCACCCTGCGCTCCGCACATAACAACCATCACAGTGCAGTAAACAGGAAGAGGAGGCCTGTGTTTCAAACCCAGAGATGCTACTGTCCTTTTGGACTCGTGAGCTACTGTGGACACGTCTCAGGGGCATCACCTCCAAGTCTTTTCTGCACTAACGCTGGACACCGGGTTCTGGCCTTTTTCTTATCGTCTTCACTTCACAACCTGCAGCTGTTGGATCAGCACCGCCATCAGCTCACCTGTGGCTCAGCCTGGAGAACTACTGCACTGCAGGTCTTAAGGCGCAGATGGACCAAGATAAGACGTCGTGTCTGGAGATGGAGGTATTTAAAGATTGATTCGAATTGTGGACCAATTTTGACTAGTTGCTCGGAAGTCTCGCTGTCGCTATAAGGACTCGTCCGGTGAGCGATGGAGACTCCAGCCGTCAGCGTGTTGCTCACAGGCCCAGAGGAAGTGGACGTCACTCCTGCCTCGGCTGATTCCGTTCACCAGTCATGATGGAGGACGAGGCCGGGCTGGAATCGCTCCACAGCAGCAGGTCTTTGAGGAGCTGAGGACTCAGCACAGTCGTTAACATCACAGACAGATCCCTGAGTAAAATGCACGTCCATTGAATCAGAGCAATAATCACCCTGCAGAAAATACAGCTTGAATTGTGGCTTTTTGTAGAGCAGGGGTGTAAATCTCCAGCTCCAGAGAAGGCGAGCAGCTGAGTAGCACATGTTTAAAGACCCCCTGCGGTCTGGGTAAATTCTCTACAGGTGGAGAGGTCCACTCTGTGAGCTGCTCCAGTGCATGAGTGTGAACTTGACCTCTGTGCTTCTCAACTCTGGCTTGTTGGAGGCATTTTAAGTTTTCATCTTCCCTCTCTGTGCATCCGTGTTTTTACAGGGCCGATAAAAGCTAGAACCTCCTGTAAAGCAGGAGAGCGACTGGTCGAGTCGTCTCCAGACGCAGGTGAGAGCATTTAGGGCTCATTGACTGTTATTAATGAGTTCTGCAGGATGAATCCTGTCAGGCAGGAAACCAAAGATCCCATTTCACTATCTAATACAATCTGAAGTGAAATAGAAAGAGGCAGGAACAGGAGTTGTTACACGTCACTTTAAAACAGGCAGATGCATTTCCCACAGATTTGAAATGCGTTTACCTTTATTGGTTAAAACGTCAACATCATAAACATGAATAACTAATTCACAGTTCATTTTTTTACCAATAGCTTCATCTGATCACCATCACAGAAAGGATGTGCAGTTGCCATGGTAACCTTCGTCCTCTAAATAAAGGAAACCATTGCAGTTTAACTGGTGACGGGATCGTTTTGAGCGTGAGCTGCAGCGGACGAGGCCGAGCGCGTGCGAGCGCGTGACATGTGTGATTTGCGCCGTTCAGGACGACGTAACCTCCCTGAAACCCTGCGCTGCTGCTGATCAAAGGCAGCGCGTCTGTCTGCGCCCACCATACACTTACAGGTGATGTATTGGATGAGCCCAGTGTCCAAACCCTGCTTCAGAGGTGGTATCCCATGTGTCACGCAGGTCCTCGTAAAACACTTTCATGTTGCCCGGTAAAAAACCAAGTCCTGTAAAAGCTTGAAGGTGCATTCAAAGACGGGGGTTTTATTTTTCATCTACAAGCTTTGGATTTCATTTTGTTCCTCGGTTTCTCCTATTGGGTCAAACTGAAGTGCAGGTATCACTGACTAAACCTTGTACTAATTCACTGCCGTGACTCTATATTCAGTCTAATGTGGTCCACTTCCCTCTGTTTATCATTCTGAGACTCTGATGAACGTGGACGAGTCCTCACAGACGAGTCTCAGAGCCGCAGACGTCGAGGGATAAACACACGCTTCTTCTCCGTGTGGCAGACGTTCAACTTCACTTATTACTTTCCCCAAAACATGCAAATATGGGCAGAAAACAAGTGAATGTTTTAAAGGTATCCAAGGGAAATATGTGGGTCCTTATTTTTAGACTGAAGCCAATGACCCACGAACGCTGCAGTTGATGGCAGCTTTGCCCTGAGGCCGTAGGAGGCAACGGCCCCCTGATAGAAATGCTTTTATTTGTATTTGCTCCTCATACGTACTAGTGATGGCGGCTTTGGCCCCTTGTTGGTGTGTTATACATGAACCTCCCTGACTCTGTCCAGGTATTTGTGAGTTTGGGGGTACACACGCTCACGTCTCGTTCAGGTGTCAGATAAATAAAAGCTGAAGTAAAAAGGAGAAATGGCTTCATCAGATAGCAGCGTTCCAGCGGCGCGAGCGCGTGATACACAATCCAGCGTAAACAGCCTCTTCAAACACCCGGCCTGATAATGGAAACCAGTTTCTTCACACTGTATTGTACAGGAAACAACATGTGTTGATGTGAAAACAGTGAGAATAGCACAGGAGCTGTTGACTAAACAGCAGCAAAGTGTCACAGTGGCAACAGGTTCTGTGAGGCCAACTCCAAGGTTAAAGCTGCGCTGCACCTTCAGCAGCTTTTCCACTGACGTAAGCTCTTATTTTGGTAACATTCGCACCAAAAGCCTGGAGATTAAAGATGTTTTACCTACAATGAAGGAAAGCAGGAATCACTTCAAACAACAACAAGCTCATGAGATGCTTTTAATAATTTACTGGCTTGTTTTTAAACAATTGAGCAACGCAAGGAAAAAAACACTTAGGTCGTAGATTGGGTCCAATTAGGTAAAATGAGAAGGAAAAAAGATAATAAATGAGAACAATACAGGACAAACATTTGCTTGATTTCTCCTGTGTCCTGGAGAAAAGCAGTGATGCTGCACGACTGGAACATGAGCCCTGACCCCCGAAAGCAGCTGTGAGCAGCAGACGTGATCACCTTCAGCTAAACAGAACCCATTTAGCACCAGCGCTGCATCCACACACGAGCCCCACGGGTCCGGACGGGTCCGGACGGGTCCATGAACCAGACGCAGACGTTGGGTTCTGGCTGCTGCTGTGACGATTAGCTCCATCTCAGTCTGTGGAGACGTCCTGCTCTGACGTCACGGCGCCGCCTGCACGCGCTCACTGTAGAAGCTGCAGTCAGAGCAAACACGGCTGCTTTGTTTACGGTGCAGGAGCTCTAGCAGTTAGACAGGCAGCGTGATCCATTTCCAGCCGGGTATTAATAGGCCTTTATGTGTGCATGCAAATGGGAGCTTTTAAGTGTTAATGTTGGTACTTGTGGTGTTTGCAGCAGTCCGCTGATGCAGGTGCTGCGGTCGCTCGGCTCGCGTTCCTGTTGCAACTGATGGCGGCGCACACAAAGTGCACACGGCCCCAAAGACAACACGCGACGGCGCGAGGCGAGTGGGCCGGGCCCGTGCGACAGAACACCGACGCCAAAGGTATTTTCTTTGGGTGACAATGCAGCACAAAGCGCTTTTCCATAACATTTACATGGACGTTTAGACTGGCAAATGCCCTGCTGCAGCACAGCAGGTGGGAAGACGCTGGGGTCACGCAGCAAAGACGCACTTCTTCAATGAAAGCAACGCAAATCAAGAATATGTGGCGCCAAAACAGCAGCAGGAGACGCTGCGTGTGAACTACATGCTTTAAACCCGCGAGTGCAAACAGACGCCTAATGAGGCCAAGACCGGTCTCTGACTTCCTTTCCTCTCAAGGCTCTCTCTCCAAACACCGGCTGCTCAGCTGTTTGCATAAGCTTGCAAATGTGGCTATCATCTGGATTGGAAGTGCCCGGATTTGCCTTTCTCCTTGATCCTTGCGTGAATGTTTCAAAATGACTGCAGAGAACACGAGGCGCGCCTTCGACTTGCAAATGGACGAGGAACAATTTGTCTTTATGGGGCCTGGTGCTCTGTGCTCAACAGTGATCCCAGTGATCCCAGTGATCCCAGTGACCCCAGTGATCTGGGGCCCACTGGGAGCGCCTCTGTTCACAGTGAGCCTCACGCTCGTGTGTCGGTTTGTCTTTTTCCCTGCTGTGAGCAAACGCACAGGCTGAAACAACAACAAGGCGACAGGTGTCATTGTCGCCCTCAGGACGCGACCGGACACGACTGTGCAGATGTTGACCTGCTCTGTGCGCGTCAACACCGCAGGCTGGAGGTTTCAGTGAATCAAACCGACTGTATGAGCTTCAGCGACCGCATCAGTAAATAGGTGAGAAACATCATGTGGACACATTAAAATGGTGTTTGTAGAAAGAACTACAGGCTCACTACAAACACCATGCAGATTTAATGATTGTCCCCAAACATTCACTCCTCCACACAAACCGTAGCCGTCCACCACGGGAGAATGGAAACAACACACAGGACCTGGATCTGTGCATAGGGGAGCATTTAAATACCAGAGCAAAAACAAACACCTACTCCACAGATCACTGGTTGAAAACTCAACGTTCAGCGCAGAATGAGGCCACGTCCAGACAGGCGGCCGAATGCAACACAGTCCACCGTCAGCAGCACCTGAACGCATCGCGAACTACAGCAGCCACATGGCGTCATCAGTAGGTTTGATAGAGGCCAGTTCATCACCATCACTGCTCCTTTACCAGCAGCCGTTGGTAGGGAAAGGCTGTGGTCATGCTTTGGTCCATCTGTGGCATGGCTCATGTCATTTGCAGACATGCCCTCGTCCACTACTCTGGCCTCCATGCGTGGATCCAGGACACCACAGTGGCCTTCTGTCATCTGCATGTTCAGCTTCCAGGTTTAGAACTCAGCAGAAGCCTCGTGACCCCACTTCGATCCCACTGTGTGACAGCGTGTGTGTCCAGGACGCCCCCAGCCCTCGGCCCCTATCAACGCCCAACCTGTCAGCTGCAGCAACGCACTAATTAAATGGGCGCTACATGTCAAGAAGCTGCAGCGCTACACATTTCCTATTGGATTACAAGGTGAGGGGAAGGAATGCAGGGACCAGCCGGAGAAACGGCATGGCTGCGAATGAATAGTCACCCTCGTCTTCCTTCCACGCCCGCTGAGCACCGATGCAAAATACAGCATGTGCCATTTGCTCCTAGAGTCATAATAAGCTGCCGTGTGTGTGTGTGTGTGTGTGTGTGTGTGTGTGTGTGTGTGTGTGTGTGTGTGTGTGTGTGTGTGTGTGTGTGTGTGTGTGTGTGTGTGTGTGTGTTTGAGTCTATGGTGCTCTTAATAGATTCTTAATGTGCAAAGGATTGTAGCATATCACACGGGCGGGGAGTTAGTGGCGTGACAATGGCAACAGTGGGACGGCTGGCTGGCTTCAACACCTGGAGAGGGGTGTGTGTGTGTGTGTGCGTGCGTGTGTGTGTGTGTGTGTGTGTGTGTGTGTGTGTGTGTGTGTGTGTGTGTGTGTGGCTCTATGTGGGCAGGACAGAAGGGGAAGTCCGCTCCTCCTCCATCACTGATCACATGCTTCCATTTTCACCGTTCTCCACCATGAAGCAGCAGAGTCTGTGTGTGTAGCCTGCGGGTCTGCTGCTACGCTAGCAGTAATGTGAGGCCGTGCCACTGCTGACGCGCTCAGAACTACAGCAAACACCAACATGCTGATTTAGCCGTCGCTGTGTTTACGGTCTCAGCAGCAGAGGTTACGCTGAACTCATTACCGGTGGCGTTAGCTGCACGCGTCCTCCTGTTCTCCTTTTAAAAGGCCGGCCGCGCAGAGCCAGGTTCATCACACACTCTCGCTTTCGAGCCACGGAAACAGACGTCATGGTGGCACCGATGCACGTGGAGATAAGAGCAGAGGAAGCGTCTGTGGATGTGGGGAGATCAGAGGAAACTGCTCTGTGTAACTAACCCGGTCTAACTGCTATGAACCAACAGCTCCCGAGACTGATCGACTATCAGACACAGCATCACCTGCACAGGTCAAAGGTCATAAGAGGCCGCACCCAGTTCTACTTAAAGGAAACATTCATGGGAATCGAGCCAAACAAAACGATCCATGTGAACACACTGTTGTATTTGGTGACCACTGTTTTTTATGTTGTAACATTACACAATAACTCTGATATTATGAATAATGTGTTTGACCAGGATGGACTGATCATTTATTATCATGAGCAGAACATCCTCAAACATGATAGCTGTGATGTGAACGAGGCCGCTTTGACCTCAGCTCTGGAACAGGGACAAAGTTCCCAGAGAGTGTGTGTGTTTCTTTTCCCTAAACAGCAAACGACACCTGTGTTCATGCAGAATGCTACTGTGTGAAGCAGCTCGGCGGTGGCTCTGCTGACGCGTCTCGTCTCACGTTGGGACCGAGGCCGCGAGGACTTCAGCAGATGCTTATCAGTGGCAGTTAGTGCAGACAAACACTGTCACCTCCTGCCCTGTGCTGCCTCACACACACACACACACACACACACACACACACACACACACACACACACACACACACACACACACACACACACACACACACGCACACACACACACGCTGTTAAGTCATAGACAAAACAACGTCTGTGTTAAATCACAGAATTTGATACCTCAGGGCTGTAAATGTTTGATGCTGAGGGAAAAGGAATTATCATTTCCACTTTTCCATTCATTTATAATCCTCCTTTTTCATCTAATGCAGATCCTACACATAGCGCAGGCACGGCAGCGTAGCGTACTTAGGAAGCTCAAGCACTGATCTTCAGCCTTCGGTTGGAATGAGCTCGCAGCAGCTGTCCGGTCACATCCTCGTCTTTCACCGCTGCTCAACTGATCAAAAAAAGCCACCAGCCTATAAAACCTTAAGACACAAACATGCAAACCAGAGGCCGGAACCATGAAGCTCACGCTCCATTATGTTCCCAGAGCCTTTCAGTGATACCATCAGCTAATGGAGCTGGCTTTGATTCAAACAAAAAGGCTGAAATCATCAGGAAGAGAGTCCACCTACACGTGGATGTGGAGGAACGGCTCCGTGTGCAGGAACGGGTCCGTGTGCAGGAACGGGTCCGTGTGCAGGAACGGGTCCGTGTGCGGGAACGGGTCCGTGCACGGGAACGGGTCCGTGTGCAGGAACGGGTCCGTGTGCAGGAACGGGTCCGTGTGCAGGAACGGGTCCGTGTGCGGGAACGGCTCCGTGTGCGGGAACGGGTCCGTGTGCAGGAACGGGTCAGGGAGCCGTGGCTCTGAGGATCCGTTGGGCAGATGGTTCAGACGTTTGTATCAGAGTCAGAGCCAAAGACAAACAGCATAATCATCTCCAGCCTTTACTCAAACACACCTCACATTAATCCACCAACACACTGACTCTGCTGCCTGGACCAGAGCCTCTGCTTGTTCCTCACAGCTGCTGTCTGTTCACATTCAACATCACAAACTAGATCTAAGACCGGAGCAGTCCTTTGTGACAGCACAAACCCAACACACAGCTGAGGATGAGCGGTCGGAGGCTGAAGCCAAAAATATATTGTTGAAAAATATGTTTGTTCATATTGTTCAGAAGATATTGATAAAATCTAAACGATACATTCTCTCTGTTAGACAGTTTTGTAAATATTCAGCAGTGACTCCAACAGTTTAGCAGATCAGGCCTCCACACCCACAGCAGAAAAACACTCAACACTAGTTTCACTCAAAGTGAAGTCGCTCAGGAGGAGTCTGTGAAAGCGCCGCACGTCCACATCAGAGCAGTGAAGTGGTGCAGCTGCACTTCTACCTCCATGTTCGATCCATGTTCTGCAGCTCATGTGAAACACACACACACACACACACACACACACACACAGTGGAAACGCTACAGATGAAACGATGCTGAACAGATTGATGGGCTGAGATCATGTTTCACATTTAGTCCACTTCCTCTTCCCTCATTAATGTTTTTAAAATAGGGATAAAAAGGCCATTCATATATTTTGACATATTTATAGATTGATATCAATAAGTGAACAGATAACAGATAACAATAAGAGGAAACAGATTCTGACTATATATTGCATTTATTTAAATGTTTGCCTGATGAGATTAAACATATTATAGTTGAATATTAGACTAAACTTTATTTATATTCATATTTACTATAAATTATGATGGTTGTGTATGATCCATTTCTATTATGTGACTGCACTTTATTTAGTCTTAATTTTACTTTAAACGTTTTTTTAAAACTAAAATTAAAAGAAAATATTATAATATAAATTAGCATTATATTATTAGCATCTGTTTGCTCAAAATATTACTTGTAAACAAATGTTACACATTGAACCACAGTGTCTAATTATTCCACAGAAAATCAATTCTCTGTGCCAGAGGTCCCGCATTAAATACAGCACAAGAGCTTTCATGGAAAGAGTTCAGTGTTTTATATTTTATTGACATGAGAACATCGTTGGGACAGTGTTTAAATACTCAATAAAGTTATTGAACATGCACACGTAAAATATTAGGAACTGTACATAAATATTACATTGTACAACATAATTTGTGTCTGTTTTCTGATGCAGTGCCTGTGTTTGAGGTTTAGTCTGAGCCCAAAGCCACAACGTGAGACGTCTCCTGACGGAGACACGTGCTGTTCGGTGCGTGGGGGGGGGGGTCAGTGCAAAGCTCGGCTCACGGCCGGCGTGGGCCTCTTCAGGATGGCTTCCACGGAGAAGGACAGGGACTCGCTGGACGCCACCTTGCTGCCCACGGGCGTGAACAGGAGGTCCTTGGGGAACCTGTCGCTGAGCCTCGCGTCCCTGGCGGAGCCCTCCCGCAGCCTGCGCGCCGCCTCCTCCAGCAGCTCCTTGCAGCACGGCGTCCTGGGCTGCGGCCCCGCGGCGCCGCCGTGCTTCTCACCCAGCGAGTGATGGATGAGCGAGTGGAAGGAGTTGAGCTTCACGGACAGCTGGGCGCCGTCCTTCCCCGGCCGGTTCGGAGCCGGGCTGGGGCTGTGGGGATGGCACTGTCCGGAGCTCCTCTTGGGGGGAGAGAAGGCCGAGCACTCCCTCTGGCCTCCCGGAACCAGGCCGGCGGCCTTGGGCTCCGCCCGCGGGGGGTCCGCCGCGTCGTGCAGCGCGGCGGCTCGGGAGCCCTCCAGCTTGGAGGCGACGGCGGCCGCGGCGTCCTGCTCCGGGGGCTGGCTCTCGGCCGGCATGGCCTTGGGCTCCCACACCGCGCCCGGCTTCATGTTCTGCACGGCCGTGGCGTTGAACAGGCACTGCTGGTAGAGCAGCGCGTCCCCGAGGTTGGCCGCGCCGCGCGGCCACATCACGAAGCCGCCGCGCGACGGCTGCAGCGGGTAGTGGCGGTAGGTGGTGGCCACGCTGACGTTGGAGGCGATGAGCTCGACGTTGGCCGGGCCGGGGGGGTACTGCATGGACAGGTCCAGGCAGCCGGGCCCCAGGAAGCCGCACAGCTCTTTGGGCTGAGGCTCGACCGGCGCCGACGCGGGCGAGTAGGCCGCCTTGTAGGAGTTGAACTCGGCCGCGTGCTGGACCATGCTGTTGGGGAAGATGACGCCCTGGCTGCTCTCCATCAGCTCGCGCTCCTTGTACTCTCGCTCCAGCATGACGGTTTCCAGCTCCTTGTCAGCGAAGGCCCGTCGCTTCCTCATCCGATCGCTCAGAGGCGGCGGGAGGGACGGGTTCGCCGGCAGGAACGGGTCCGACTGGACCGGGCGGTACCCTGTGGTCAGCAGAAAACAAGCCCACATTTAGAACGATTCTGGGGCGTTTGGGTTGTCGCTTTAGGTTCCAGTGCGCATGCGTGTCCACAGCACCAACGCGCATGCAACAATGAAGCATCGTGCGTCACGGCGCGCGAGATGCTCGTTAGTTCATGCCAAGGAGATAAACAAGGCGCTGCTTACAAACGTTAGCAAGTCCTTAGAGGCTTCTGCTGCGAAGCTGCGGGAGGACGGGAGGTTAGAAAGAAGAGGAAGAACAGGGTGAAGCAGAACCAGAACCAGAACCAGAAGCCGCCAGAGACGCGCAGTGGGATCCGTCGCTCCGTTACCTTCGAGGATGCTCTTGGCCAGCATGGTGGAAGGCCGCACGTGCCGCTGGTACAGCGTCCTCCTCTCCGCTGGAAGCGCTTTCCCACTTATTCCTTTTTTATCCTGGGAAACGAATGAGACAAAAGTGCCTTTCAAATCCACCTGTTTTGTCCAGACGCGTCCATTCAAACGTGTAATTAAAAACGTACATTTAGACAAACGGGCCAAATGCAGTAACAACAGGAAAAGCGCCACCGGCGTCATTTTTACAATACACCTGCTGCCGTTATTTGCATGTGTCTGACCTCTAAACACACACATATATGGCCGCATACCCGCACACATTAACTGACAGACGGAGCGTTTGTAAAATACAAACTGAACAACCACAAGCGTCGACAGGCAACACGGGAATGACAGGAACATGCGAGTGAAGCTGTGATTTAAATGCTTTGTTGTTACAACATCATTGTAATTCTACAATCACATTTAGTCCTGAAGCAGCAATGACTGAGGCAAAGTCCTGTCCCAGAACCAACTGTTGGTTCAGTCAAGGTTTCACTGATGTTTCTACTTGAAATCACCTTTACTTTCGTCTTTCTTCGTTTTTAATGACTAATTCTCACCACGATGACATTTCACCTAATTCTGTCACTTTAGAACCACAGTTACATTTCTTCTGTATTTCAGGGAACCATTCGCGTCTTAACTGCAAATAATTAGACACAAATTTCATTGGAACATTTGCGTTTAATGTGAAGAGTAATTTAAGCGAATGGTCGAATTCAAAGGCTGTCAGACAAATTGTCAAATAACGAAATTCAAAACTTTAGCTTGATTGTTCTTCTTCTGAATTTTGGGACGAAAATAATGAAGTTAATTTACTTCTGGAGATCAATTTTTGTCTTGTAAATGATCTATTGCAAATATTTGAACGCACACGTATTTCGTGCGTTTTGCTGCACCTGAACTCTCACCTCCGTCGCCTGCTGCCTCCTCAGCGCCACCTGCGCCGCCATCACCCGCTGCCGCTCCACCACCAGCAGGCAGTTTGCGCACTGGCAGTCCCTCCAGCGGCAGAAGCGCTTGTGGCCCTTCAGGCAGGACACCACGCCGTGGTTGCGGCAGCGGGCGCACTTCGGAGTCCGGCTCAGTTTCCTCTGGTCCCCGGAGCACACGCCGCCGGCGGCCGGCTTGTCGTCGCTCTTGTCCCCGTCGTCTTCGGGTTCGGGGCCTCGAGGGACCGAGCCTGGTCGACTGGAGCAGTCCAGGTCGTCGCTCTCCGTCTCCAGGCTCTCCACGTCGATTTCAAACTCGCAACCAGCGTTGTCTGACATCTCACCAGACACCGGCTGTGTTTATAGCCAGGTTATGTCTGGAAACAGAAATAATTCGTTATATTTGATTTTATACATTTTAATAAATGGTTGATACTATTCATATTTATTTACTACATTTATTTTAAGCTGTTAATTAAGTCTAGTTCTGGTTTAATCAGTATACAAAACCTGGTTAGAGGCCTGCATTTAAGCTGTTCATCATCTGTCAAGGCCTCAGATCTGCATTCACCCTTGAATGTATATAATCTAATTTAATTGGAGCAAAAATCCAAATGTACCAGGGTACAAGATATGTGTAAAATAAAACAATCTCAGTCATTAGAAGCGATCTTTTTGGTTCTGCTTTACATCTTTTTCTGTAGCAAATAAAAAATGACCAAACAATTTTCACAGCAAGTAGTTAAACGCTTATCAAAAATAATCAGTCAGTCCGTCTCCAACTAAACTAATAACCAACACGAGCGCCCCGCTCACCTCCTGCAGGGTTGCAGCCTCCAGCAGTGGGTGAAAGCGGTGACCACGGCGTTAGGACGCAGATGAATCGCTCATGGACGAACACACGCTCCAAAACTGCACGACAGACGCGTAATCATGCGCCAAATGCGGGAATGATTGCGCGTCACGCTCCGGACTGATCCAAGATTCCTCTGCTGCGGACTCACCGAGCGCCACTCCTATGACCTGCCGCAGTCTGCGCTCCCTGTCCTCTGATTGGCCGCTTCTCGTCGTCCATTGACCAATAGGATTGCGAGCAGTTATTCTGGGGGCGGGGCGTAATAGCAAATAATGGTAAGAAGGAGTTGACCTACTGACGTTAAGCCCGTGTTGGAACTGAAGCAAGTAATTGTTATCAGTAATAATCTGATATCACGGCTCCTCTTTTCCCATGAAACGTACATTATAATACAGCAATTTAGAGGAAACAGCCGATCTTCACTCTGTAACTTTGAGAACCGCACATGTCAAAGTTTGAGAGGTCAAATTCAGTTTAAATGATTGTTTAAAAGTGACCAAACAACAACGGAACGAGGAAATCAGCAGCAAGAGAAACACGTCAGCAAAAGATTCATGAAAAGAAGACAAATGGCTGAAAGCAATATTCGATAAACTACTAAAATGACACACGAAAAATATATGACAATAAAAAACAATGGGTAAAATTCAGACACCTGGGTTGTGTCTTTATTAAGGCCTTTTATCTTATTATTATTTTACTAATTTTAAAGTCAGTAACCTTAAAATAAAATTTTTATTTTCATCAGTAAACACGAGTCATCAGGAGTTTTCTAAACGGTGGTGTTTAATTTTTTTTGTTTTATTGTTATACAACAAAAGTCAGATGAAGAATCGACATTTAAAGGCGGATTTGACTTTAAAATGTGTCGTTAAGCATCAAATTGATATCAAAAGTTAAAAACAAACTTTAAATGATTTATAGCTAATTTCCACAAACTGCGCTGACTTGTTTAAGCGGACGGTTCTTTTGAAAAGTTCTGTCTGTTTCGAGGGTAAATACATAGTTACAGCCAGACACTAAACCCCAACATTTACACGAAGCACAGTTTCCACGATGACACTCATCCTGTGGGGAATTTTGCATTTTTTACACTTTCATTCTTTAGCTTCGAAAAAGTCAGAAAGGAGAAAAGGACATTGTTGTTTTGGCCACAATAAAAGCCCTTTGCCTCTCAGGGCTCTGTCTGTGGAGCCACCTTGCATTTGGTTTAAAAATGTCTATGAAATGGGAGTTTTAATAAAGATCCGATGTGTGAGACGTCAGGCTGATAATTAGTTCATCTACCATTTTAATAGGATACAGATTCGTCCTGTTTCCGCAGTGGGACATTTATTTTGAAATCGCCCTGAAATAAAGGCAGAGCTTAAACCTGCTCACGTGCAGGAGGAATTCCTTCATTAATCGCTTTTACTGAGGCCATAAAACAAAGCCATGGTCCATTCAACGTCACAGAGATTGTGCCACTTCCACCGCTCCTCCAGTGTTTTGTTGCACTGCTGTCAGCAAGTGTATTTACACAGCAGGGTTTAATGTGTCAGAGCAGATGCAGGGAGTGAGTCCAGCAGCTTGATACAGTGGCTCCTCCTGACTCCCACCGGGGCGATTACAGTGTTTTCACAACAATCACCTCAACAATCCCACAGCGTCAGCAAGTAGCAGCGTCCCACACAAAACAAGCAGCAGACACAGGCTGCAGCCCTGAGCCGGAGCTGAGCCTCATGCCTCAGTGATGAAGGATGCGATCGCATGCATGGGACATGTGGGAGACTTTCTGCGTTTGGTCCTCAAGTGAGAGCTCGACTCCAAATAAGTTGTCAGCAACTGACGTTCATGGGAAGTGACGCGGAGACGAAGCTGCTGCAGAGATTGACAACAGCCTCCTGGGCTCAAGTGCCTGATCCTCCTCTGATGTCAAATGAGGGTTTACGGACGCGTTCAGGGAGACAAAAAGCTGAGGACGGTGTCCTGAACGAGGCTGAACCTCAATCTAAATCTAAAGATTTGATACAACAACAAGCCTGCACGTTGAACAGTGTGTGTAGACGTTCATCAGTTCTTCTAAGGCCACGACGCCAACATAAGTGGTTCTGACATGTTGAAATCTATATCTATATTCAGTGAAAGCAGGTGTTTTATGATTATTATCAACCTCTGGCCAAAGTACTGCTTTCATGACAAAGTACTACAAAACTACATCCAACACATGTACTGATACTTGTACTTGTGTTACTTTCTGTTAAAGGTCCCAGAGCTAATTTTGCCCATGACTAAAAAACAACACACACACGTATAATAACACACATCCATTCAACACATCCTGGTAGTAGTTTTCTGCAGGCACCAGTTACTGATGAAGTGAAGTTATGCTAATGATATTATTCGATTATAGTTATTGACACACTAAAGTGTTAATGATGATTTGTAGAGCAGCTGGTTCAATCATAACACTGCTTCACAGCTTATCAGCTGAGTAACTAAAAGAGCAAAACGTTGTGTCCCTGAACACCTCAAATGCATGTGTACAACATTCATGGGAGAGCTGCTCCTCTGTGTCGTCCCACCGTGCGCTCTGCGTCGGCGTCCTCCCTCCAGACGGGGACGCTGCGTCCTCGCCTCCTGCAGACCTCAGTCCTGCAGGTGCAGCTTTAGTTGCCGCTTCGTCTTAATTTACTGCGCAGGTCACGGGCGCCCATTCCAGCTCAGGAATGCTTTGATGCCTGGATGCTCTGACAGGACTGTGTCCTGCCTCATCCCGGAGCAGCAGTCTGATGGGGGGGGGCTTGTGAATGAGTTCCCAGTGGTCCTTCAGGGTCTGGAGAGGGTATTCCAGGCATTTTTAAAGACTTCTAGCAGGTTTTGGGTTTAAATGTGTTCCAGGGGGAGTTATGGGGACCAGGTTTTACTGAATAGGTTTCAGGAGCTGGACTTTCCTAAAGGTGGTTCCTGACAAAGCCTTGAGGGATGTCAGGGGTCTTTGTTGGGCTCTTCAAGGATTTCAAGGGGTCCTTGAAGTTGTTTGTGATAAAAAGCTCCCAGGAAAAAAACAGGCCTCCGCAGACATTATTTAGTTGAATAGGTTTGTATGTCATAGTTCAATGCGATGCTGCACTGGTCTGAAAGATCTTGAACAGGGTCTGGAAATCCTTGAAAAGATTCAAGAGATTTGCACTGGTATTGGTAAGGGTTTGGGAATCGAATGGGTTCAACAGTGCCCACTACGAACTGGGCCTGGAGGAAATAACAGGAAGGTGGCTGTGATGTGGCCGATTCAGACTGAGTCACACGTTCTCCTTTGACTCAAAGGCAGCATCTCGTTGGAAGCGTCCTGCTGAGCAGGCCTTTAAGTGTAACAGGAGCTGAGTTTAGACAGACGAGCAGTGTGGGATCTCTGGGGATCCTGTTATGTTAATTAGCCTCTGATGGAGCGACAACAGATGCAGCTGAACACAAAACCAGGCGGGGCGACATTTGTCTCTGTCCTGTGGGGTCGAGTGAAGAGGACGTGTCACATTCTCTCTTACTCGTCCTCCAATAAGCCGTGAATTGTAATGAAGGCGTCCATTATAAAAAAAGGAAGTTATTTTATTTTAGGAAAGTGTCCAGATGTGAGTGATTTCAACAGCTTAAAACGTCTGCAGTAAGTTGTTAAAGTTATTAAAGAAACTGTAGTAATTAAGCATTCTGTTGTTTTAATGTTTTAAATTGTGGTTCTAAACGTTCACACGTTGTTTAGTTTTATCACGTGTTGATGATGGCTTCAAACTGTTTCAACACTAGATGGCGGCATTTGACAGGATTCAGCCTGAGGCTCTGAGAGCTGCAGCTTCAGGGGAATCATTGAAGCGACGGTCAGGATGCGTTTAAAGGACGTGCTGCTGGTCGACTCACTGCTTCATCATCACTGATTTTAAGGGACTTAAAAACGCCGGCCTTGTTTTCGAGGCCTTGGGTCAGTCTGAGTCACAGTCTCCACTGTGGAGGATGGAAACACTCCAGTGCTCGTGTTGCTTGTGTTGCAGACTGGCTGTGACCCAGTGCATGACATCACCAGCTGCAATGGAAGGTGAATGCAACAGTTTGATGGTCCTCTGCTGTTGGGTTGTGCTATGGCCTCATTCTCATGCTCGTTATCAAACGTTGTGTTCACTGATCATTTCTGTCCATCATATTCTCAGTTTCAGGATGATTAGGGGGTTAAGTGTCTGATACTGTTGGTGAATGTTACCTAAGAAAACAGGCCTCAGACACCTGGACCTACTGATGGATGAGCAAAATGTTACCGACATGGAACTGAAAAAGTATCAGAAACAGCAAAAGTCAAAGCTGTCACTGCAAACTGACGAGCAACAGAATGAACCCAGCTCAAATACGGTCTTAAATCTGAATCTAAAAGCTGCTCTGCTTCATTCTTCTTAATAAAGCGAAGCTAAGGTCCTTTGTATTTAAATACAGAGTCCATTTACTCTGTGTATTTAAATGCACTGTTTAATAAAACATTTACACACAGACATATGTAAAGGTTTTGATGTATACGTTCCCTTTAATGCTGTTATTACGTTCAACCATAACCATCTGCTCATGATGGAGCCTTAGCAGGCGTCACTTGGAGCTTTCAGTCATTCACTCACACACTGGCCCGTTGGAACAACCAAGGTTTATTTGGCTTATACGCTTGACATGCAGCGGTTTTACACTGGAGCTTTTCACAGCACTGGACATGCGGACAGGAAGGACATGGTGGCTTTTCAAAATAATGGCTGATCACACTCTGTTACATTCAGCCGTGTTGGTAAAGTACAGTGACCCAGGAAACGCGCACGCGCACACATTAATACATATTTGGTTCGGCAAAGGTCCGTCATCCGCACGTTTATGTGGAAGAGCTCAGGATGCGGGAGTCTGCGGAGTCAGAGCGCTCGTCGAACTCCTCGTCCGGGGAGTAGAGGCCGCCCTTGTGGCCCAGCGCGCAGCTCTCCTCCTGCAGGCCGATGCGCGGCTCCTCAGACGGTCTGGACGGGAGGATGGGGGAGCTGCGGAACACGGACCCCGCGGGGGCTGCGGGGGCTGCGGGGGCTGCGGGGGAGAACGGGGACACGTACTGGGCCGCCGATCGGAGCTGGTACTGCTGCTGCAGAGCCACGGTATTCCACAGAGTCACGTCGTTGTGCACGAAGGGGTTGGTCTGGCTGCGCGTCAGGGAGTTGCGCAGCATGAGCGGGTAGCGCGTGGGCTGCGGGAAAGACGGGTGCTGCAGGGGGACCCCCAGGGGGCCGGCGGACACCACGCCCGAGGCGGACTCGGACGTGAACCGGAGCGACTCGGGCACGCGGAAAGCAGAGCCCACCGACCACTTGGCGGAGGACGACACCGGGTGGTAGGAGCCCAGCGTGTGCTCGAACAGGTGTCCGTTGGAAGGCAGCACCAGGGCCTCGGGGTGCGCGTCCGCGTGCGGGTGCGGGTGCGGGTGCGCGCTCCCGTCAGGCCCCCTGCTGGACAGCAGCACCTCTATGGCCCCCACCAGGTCCCCCCCGCAGCCCCTGAGGATGAGCTCCAGCACCGGGGGCTTGTGAGCAGGGAAGATCTTCTTGAGGACCTCCAGCGGCGGCCTGTTGGCTCGGAGGCTGAAGGGCAGGCTGATGGAGCCGGCGAGGCCTTCGATCAGCACGCTCTGCTCCCCGGGGCTCACGGGGAGCTTGTGAGGACTCTCTGCCTTGGCCTCCTTGTCGGCGCCTCCGGCCTTCGCGTGGCCGCAGCGGCTCTCCTCGTGCTGGGAGGGCGCCTCGGGCGGCTCCGGGGTGTAGCAGGAGTTGGCTTTGGAGCCCTCGGGGGAGCTGACCGGGTCCTGCTCCTTCTCGCTGGAGCTCCCCCCGTTCTCTGCTCCGGACGCCTCGTCAGCGCCGTCCTCCGCCGGCTCTGCCACACACGGAAACACAAAGTCGAGACAAGTTTGGGCGAGAGACGCGGGGTGAAACACGAGTCAGGGTGTGGAGCAGCTGACGTGGTTTGACCCTGGACTCCAGCGCCCCTGAGCCTCTGCAGGTAACGAAAGGTAAACAGTTAATAGGACTGACGAGGAGCAGCTCTGTCTCCCCGATGCTGACGCTGCGCCAGTCGATGCCTTCGACCACAGTCCGTGAACACGTCGCCTGTTGCTCGGTAACGCTTCATCCGACGCTGAGACAAACGGCTCATTACTAAGATCTTTCTGCTCAGTGTTTTCAGTGTGAACCTGCTTCGTTCAGCAGGTGAGATCTGAGCGAGTGTTCGTGTCTGAGGAAGGTGTTGAGTGGTTTAAAACAGACTTTACACTTTACCAGCATCAAGTAACTGATTCAATATTAGCACCATTTCCTATAATTAAAATAATAACACATCCGTGTCTTCCATATACTGACCACGCCATGCAATATATGTTTTTGACAAATTTATTTCATTACTATTTTATACCATTTGTCCATTATTTCCAAAATTGATACAATGTTACACTAACAGAAACCTCAGCAAAAACATTTTTTGTTTTTTTTTAACTTATGATGAAACACATTTATTGGTTTTCTTTTCCCAATTTAAAAAAAATATAATATATAATATAATATAATTCCCCTATATCTTAGGGGAAACATTTCTTTCTTTCCAAATTCCTTAATATATTGACACTAAATATCACGTCAGTATATTGTTGATATCCTGCACGTTTATTCTATCACCACTTGCACACATATTTATTTAAACGTGTGTCTGTTTTTATTGTAATAATTTCAGACACGTGAAACGACCTGAGTATAAAAGAAGTGTGTGTTACACCACACAGTCAGAGTCAAACACGTGCACGAGTAAACAAACTTCCTATGACCATTTAGGGATTATTCTGTGTAAATGTTCTAACCTTTCAGCTTTAGGCCACAAGAAAGCAGTTTTACGGTTTGTTTTGTTTATATTTATTTCTATTATAACGCGTTCTCGCACGTCTGTATTTTTGTTGTTTTTATTATTTCTGTAGAAACGTCTAAAAAGCACCGCGCCGACCCGCACCGTAGCCGCTTCATACCTGCGCACGCCGCCGCTCCGCCCTGCGTCGTCTCCGCGCTGCTCCACCGCAGCTCCAGCTCCTCCGTCCGCGGCGGGGCTCCCTGGTTCCCCTCACCCGACCCGGGGATGCCGATGCCGGGGAGCACCCGGAGCGACTCCGGGATCAGGCTCTCCAGACTTTCGTTGGCCTGCTGCCGGCGCAGCGCCACCTGCGCCGCCATGACGCGCTGCCGCTCGATGATGAGGATGCACTTCTCGCAGGTGCAGTCCTTGAAGCGGCAGTAGCGCTTGTGACCTTTGAGCCACGACAGCACGCCGTGGTTCCGGCACCGCGCGCATTTGGGGGTCCGCTGGAGCGGCGCCCGGGGCTGGGACACCGGTGCCCCCATGTAGAGATACGGGGATCCGTAGCCATTCATTCTGTCAGACGCAGCTGGTTTTCCGGGACGCGCAAGTGCGTCTGTGGCGAAGTGAGGCGGAGTGGGAGCGTTGCTGTCGTCAGCAGCAGCAGCAGCGGCAGCAGCAGCCGGAGAGATGGAGCTGCGCTGCTGCACGCATGACAGGAGGAGGATAAGAGGTGTTGGCTCGTAGTGAGGATCCACCTTTCCCTCGGCTGACAGCACTGATATGCATCAGCCTGACACGCACTTATGGGGCCGAGTAACCAAACGCCGTCACTCGCGTCAAAGCGTCTGCGCACTGGAAAAAAAACCGTCCACGTGAAGCTGAAGTGAGCGGAAGGATCAGACAAGCGCACGTCTCTGAGCTCCGCGCCTCTGGAGTTTCCTTTAAACTTTAAACGGCGCAATAACGGCGAGAGAGAGAAAAAACACGTTTCCAGTCAAAAACATTGAATTTGCTGGAGGCAGAATGACTGGTCTCAGAACAGGCCTCGGTGCAGGACAGGCCTGTAATATGACCTTTAATGTCAAACAAGCTGAGAAGTTCATGAACAACTCAAGTCATGTTCACTACTGTTTTTTCTAAGCAAAGCCTCTCAACGTCTAAACGTTTAGAACAAGTTAAAGGAGTAGTTCAGACTGATTTACTCTGGACACTAAAATGTGTCACTATATTAATTGGCTTTATTAATTAGAAGGTAAAAGAATAAACGTATCAGCGTGATTTTATTTGTAGATGAAATTCAACTCACTATAAAAATCAGGCGTCAGAATGATGCATTTTACGCATCAAACTGGACATTAAAAAATAACAAACTGCTGTTTGTTTCTATTGCCAACACAACAGACGTTATGATGAACAAATGTTTTAAAAAACCTGAGCAAAAATGATAAATACAAAAATATTTCAAGAACTACATAATTTATCTAACATTGTCAATTTTAGAAAATAAATAAAGCATCAACGAAAGAAAGATTTGCATCTAATAATTCATACTTAAAGTCGGAACTCCTGTCAGACCTCCTCCATGTTCGCGGACTTTCAGGCTTAATTCGGTGCAACGCGTGTGCGCTGCTCCTCGCGCCTTACACAATCGTGCATAACTTAGATGATTAGGTCTCTACATGTATAAAAGCCCTTTGGGAACTATGTCGAGGATGCTGATATGTCCCTTCTGCTG
Source organism: Betta splendens (assembly GCF_900634795.4). Taxonomy (NCBI): domain Eukaryota; kingdom Metazoa; phylum Chordata; class Actinopteri; order Anabantiformes; family Osphronemidae; genus Betta; species Betta splendens. The sequence continues at coordinate 28,381,302 of NC_040889.2, read as the reverse complement.
GACTAATAGAGGGCATTGAAACATAACACCGGACAAAGCCGGGGCCCATTTCTGACCGTAAAAAAGGTTTATTCAAGCAAATAATGGGATCCGAGGCGCGCGGCTTACGCAGAATAAGAGCTCGGTAAACTTCCCCGCGTGAAGCCCGTCTCCGGGCCTATTAAGCTTTTAATTGGAAAATAGCAGAGGAAATTTCAAGGTGACTAGAGTGGCTTTGCAGTTTGTGCCGGCCGAGTAGATTTGTGGGAGTGGGAGACGGAGGTGAACGCATAATAAATTTATTCATGTAGTTGGTTGATAAAGAGTAAAACACAAACCGGAATAAAAGTTTACACCGCAGGCTGGACGCTGATGGGAAAGTCCTCATGTTTATTCTATGTTTAGATGCCGAACGTGCAGAGTGTGAATAATTCCTGCAGACGCGTGTGAGGCATTAATTTTACGTCACTACATCCAGTTTAATTTACTCTACATGGCGTGACACCGAGAAACGCACCGGAGCCTGTAGGAAGCGAAAAGGCCTTGCTCTGGGATCAAAACAAAAATAGTTTAAAAAGATCCAAAACGCTGCAAATATGCAGACGACAAACGGGCGTCATAGTTTAAACATAATATGTAAGAACAAAGTGGTGGGAACGAATCTGAAGGTCAAAGGTTCCTGAGATGAGCCTGAAAAAATGTCTCAATGTCATATAAATATTGAAAAAATATAATCTGAAAAATTAGGCTGCATTTGTCTAATAGTTGGTTTAAATTATGGAATAAAGACTGACTTAATATGGTCTAAAGTGTATTTGTATTATTTGACCAGTGTGTTTCTGATGCATTAAGTTTTACACCTATAAAACAACTGGTTTTACACTTCAGACTGTATTAAAAATCAAGTTACACCATCCTTAAAGATGACACAAAATGTGAACTAAAATGAGGCCAAATTCTTCTGAAGGGACCAGAGAAGCGTCCACAGTTCAGCTTGTTTCCTAAAAATGTACACACCTGAAAGCACGGCCAGTGAGAAGATGAGCCTGAAGCCTGGTGGGAGGTGGGACATGCAGCTGGAGGCTGCACTGATCTACAGGAGCATGTTGCTTTTTAACTGTTTTCCCACCACGTCCAACACGCTGCTCCTGCTTCACCAGCTGCTCTGACACTAAACACACCAGACTCTGCTCTATAATATGAATGTGAACATGAACATTTTAATACAGGTGAATCGACTTCGCTGCCGTCATCCCACGTTGAGTGTTCAACCTTTGAGCCGGGGCCCCTTCAGACCTGGAGGAGGAGCTGACCTCCGCTCACAGGGGTTATTATTAGGTGCTGATTGGGGGCGTCGCTGCTACTCACAAGTCCCGTCACAGAAGCGCTGATTTAGGTCTCCCCAGGGAAGCAGGACCCCGAGCTCCTGCTGCGGAACCAGCCGGACGTCTGGATCAGACGCATCATTCAGACGCGAGCCTTCGCTCCCACCAGCCTCCAGGGAGAAAGACGCAGGCCTAAAGGTCAAATGCTCCAAACATAAAAGAAGCTGACGCAGCTTCAGGACGTAGAGAATCTGCTCAATCAGAGGATGTGGAGGTGAAGGTGCTGCTTTCGTCAATGTGTCTGCTCACACATCAAACACTGAGGTTATGCTGCAGGTTGATTTCATATTCCTGCCATTGTCATCAAACATGTACGTGTCAATCTGCACCAGCCTGACGTGCAGTCCAGCTGTGGACAAACTCACCTGGACGGCTTTAGTCTGGGACGGAGCCCAGGTGTTCATCACCAGGTTGGGACAAACATTGTTTGGCCCTGAATTTGACTTTTTGCCAATATTTTAATATTAAGTCCTTCAAACCTGGATCCAACCCTGAACTTTGCACATTTTCCTGTAATGGACAGAATTAAAATACGACAAAAATCCGTAATTCTATAAAATAAAGAAAAAGGAGCAGTACTTTCTCTTTCCAGCGTCCTCATCTTCACTTCCTGGCGGTGGAGTTATAGCAGAACCTGAGCAGATTCCTTCCTTTATGGGAGGCTGTGATTCATAGAGGCGCAGGCAGCTCAAGGAAAACCAATTGTGTGACACTTTCTCCCCTGCGCCGTACACAGGGCGGCAGCAGCTACAGAAGGACGAGGCAGCGGCAGCCGCTCGCCCCTGACAGACGTGATAAAACGGCCTTCCTTAACTAAACTCGTAAAGCACAGGGCAATAAAACTCAATCTTCTGTAAAATCCAATTAAGTCATTATCTGACTGATTGTATCTTTAATTGAAAACAGAAGTGACAGTAAATTTCTGTGATATATCAGGATCAATCGATACTGCTGTACAATCCGGTCTCAAGAGGTGATTTATAATGTCAGAGCCTTATAGGTAACTCCACATTCTTCTCTCTAAAACCACTGGTGGATGAAATTAAGAGTAAGTGCGTTTCATAAAAAAACAAGATGGCCACGTTATTGATTACAACAGATGGGACAGAATCCAATGAATGTTCCCACAGCGCAGCACAAAGAAAATACAAGTAATTTCCATTGTTTTTTTATGCTGTTGTTCCAAACATGCCATCACATTTACACTCCATCACGTTGAGCGTTTTTATTTCCCTAAAACTTGTAGCAACATAAACTCCAAGACTCCAAATTACTCTTGTTGCTGCCGTATTCGAATACAAACACAAATAAACGCTTTCAAACAGCGCCATTTGAAATGAATCCCCATAAAACACAGAATACACAGTAATGCAGCTGCACGGCGGCAGAAAGGCTCACTTCTGTGGGCTTTTATAAGACACCAGGAAAAAAAACACAACTCAAAAGGGGCTCATACCACATTAATATCGTGCAGCGGTCAAAGCAAACCAAGCTGAAAACATTCAATTTGCTATAAACAGAAAAAAATTGCAGCAACAAATGTTCTGTGCTGTTGCCTGAAAATTGCTTTACAAGAATAAGTGCATGGATGGATTTCCAGAGCTACAGTGAGCGCGGCTCAGAGGTGGAACCGACCACGACCCGCGACCTCTGCAGGACTCAAGTGGTCCCACTGTACGGTTCGTCCTGTGTGAAGCCCAATAGGAGTCAGAAATGAGCCAAAAGTCAAAAAATCACCAACAGGACAGATCATGAACATGAGACGATGGCTGAAAAAGGAAGACACACAAAGTTACCTCCATGAGACACAAATGAACAGACACAGACCACCACACGCTGTTAAAAAGCTAGTCAGCAAGAAGCAACAACTACAAAAGCTCCTTCTTTAAAGGCCCAAACTGAGCAAGAACTCGGCTGCTGATTCATTTGTGTACGTGTGGCAGCAACTGTGCTTCGATCATTATTTTTTCCTCCGTGCTCAGGCTTGATAACATGAGAGACAACCTCAACCTAAAGACCACATTGGTTTGTTGTGATCAGTTCTGCCAGTAAACATTGAACAGGTTATTCTCCTTTCTCTGAACATGCATGAAAAACAGACCAGCAAGCAAAAAAGAACCTGTTTATTGGTATTTAAGTGACACAAAGCTGCTCACATCAGGCATTTACACATTTACAAATACTGCTTTGGAAAAGTCAAAGTTTACCATAGAAAAACAGTCAAACTACATTTAAACACTTTTTTGGTACCGCGAACAATCACAACGTTCTCTGCACTTTATCTAGTGGTTTGAATGTTACCAATAAATCAACTAACTAAATGAATGGATTAACTGTTGTCAGTAAAATAGAATAGAATAAATTTCAACATAATGTTTTCATTAATTGGTTTAATAGAAACAGAAGCGAACAACCTACAATAACAAAACTAGTCAGTGAACTGTGGAACCGCTTTAGGAACTCGTGTTGCCAGTGCTTTAACCCTCATACTTTGCTTGTTCACTTGGTGCTGTCACAGTCGATGATGGAGTTGACGGTGAAGTTGGCCGCCTCATTACTGGCTTCACACTGGGCCTTGGCGTCAGCGTGAAGCAGCGAGCTGGAGGACCTGCAGGTCATGGTGGAGTCGTGCCCAGTGGAGATGGGTGCGAAGGCTGCGGAGATGAGGCGGAATCAGGCACAGTAAAACACAAATATACAGAAACAATATACTTCTCATTTATTGTGGAAATGTATCTTTTCTAAACTTCTTGGTTTATGGTTTAAAGAAACATTTCAGTCACATGTTTTAATATTTGGGACCACAATCGGCTACAAGTCTCTCAGACAAATCTGTGTCTTCAAGTCTGATCTTGCCAACACTGTGGTTCTATGATGTAGTTAGAACAAAGGACAGCTGTTGGTGCTTGCCAGGTTGGAGCAACTTGGATGAGAATGTGTCAAGAGTTTGCTCTCCAACCATTGATGTGTAGAAATAAAGGCTCAGATTTATATAAATGATACTGCATATATTACCTTGTGTAGGCAGATGGTACAGCTCCCGCATAAAATAAAAATGTCTTCCTATTGTAAGGCGAGTAAATAAAACGGGGAAGAGAAATACTAGTGAGAGACAAAACAGCAGAGTTATATCATCAGCACTGATATAAATGATCCTCTATGTGGGCGGCGTATAAAAATATGACCGCAAGTTAAAATGATTCTTAGCAAAGCTCAGGATTTACAGCAAATTGAATCATTCAACAAAAAGAAGGGAAGACTAAACACAAACCACAGCATTAGCTCTGTCACAGCTAACAGGTTACCCAACACTGGGGCTACAGCCGTTCACGCTCATCTAAATCAGCTCCTCAGAGTTGAGCCCACCTTCAGGCACCTGCGTCATCAGTTGTAGACACAAATAATCTGTCACTTCATAATCTGAATAACAGTAACATGTACAGTGTTGCCCAGAGTCCCCTGACTTCTCTCTCTCTCTCTCTCTCTCTCTCTCTCTCATCAGTGGTGGGAGGAGAGAAGAGGAGTCATTTTTCTCCTCATTAACTTCCTGATTGGTTTCTGACTCCAATTTTTGCCCATCTGCAGTTTGTCACCATATCCACACTGGCAGCCCAATCGTTAATACTAATGTTTGTGTAGCTAAGTGCAGCCTGTTCTTTTTTATCCCTCTGTGGTCTACAGCAATAACAGCACGAGGGAGGGGGGCTGTGAATTAGCCCGTTCACTGTTAATTCTCCCCGTTCATCAGCAGGAAATCTATGATGTAATTAAAGGCTGAAGCAAGTGGACGTGTTAGTTTCACTGAGGATGTTAAATCACGACACATGCTCCCTGCAGCATCGTCCGTCGTCTGCTGTTTAATACAGATTAATGTCTGAAACAGCACAAAGTCTTGTTCTCAATTAGCAGTCAAGCACCTGACTGCAGCTAATGAAACAATTAGGATTTTATTGCCAATTGAATGGAATTTATTTAAATGCACTGAATTAGTTTAGCAGTTTGTTTAAAAATGCACCCTTTGTAAAATGAAGAGAATAAGGTGGAAAACTTTCAAGACAACTGAAATAAACGACTAATTAGAAGTAGACTTTGCTTGAACAAGACAACAAGTTTAGAGAAAAAAAGACAAAATACAGAAATCAGCAGATCACTTGGTTATATATTTACCTTTGGTTATATTATATTATATTATATTATATTATATTATATTATATTATATTATATTATATTATATTATATTATATTATATCATATTATATTATATTATATTATATTATATTATATTATATTATATTATATTATATTATATTATATTATATTATATTATATTATATGTTTTCTAATTCCCTCACATTGTGACATAGTGAAACACTGCTGACATCGTTTTTTTGGTTCCAGCGGTCAGATGATACTGTGGTGTTTCTCCACACTCGCTCATCCTGGCCGCTTTGCTGGAGCCCCTCCCACCCGTCACTGGGCGACAGGCGGCCACATAGAGACAAACAACCGCTCACGTGTGGGCGCCTCCACTAAACCTGGGCGCATGTGTTTGCACAGTGGGAGGAAGCCAGGTCCTTCTGGCTGTCAGGCATCAGTTCCAACCACTGAACCACTTTATGCATCTGTGCTGAAGCTGGTGGTTTTATGCATTGTCCAGATTTATGTTTTAGACTTTATTCAAAAATTTGCTTGGAACAAAGAAGACTTTTTCCGTCAGTAGAAAGAGTTTCTACTCCACTATGAACTTTTGCCCATTTCCCAGTCACTCAGTACTATATATAAGATTTCCAAAGTGTTAAACAGCTTTTGTGTGGAATAACAAAAGGAAGCTTTCTTAACCTCCCACTTGTCTTGTTAAGAGAGGGAGGGAGTGAATGAAGGTGCAATCATTTCTGCTGCTGCCAAAAAAGGAGAACAAAAGCCCAGATGTGAGAGGCAATGGTAATTCAGGCTGATCCACCAGGGATAAGCTCTGTGGGCTTCATACTCAGCACTCATCCACTGTACACAAGGGTCATGGGGGTAGATTACACTAAAGTAAACACACACGCACATACGCACACTATTCTCTGTAGTGCATAAAGTTCCATTAGGCAGAATGATACTATATTTTTCAATTTGCTGTACAACTACAGTACATCCACTATTGTGAGAATGTATGTAAATATAAAAATATGGAGTTGCTGTTTGAAGGTTACAGGAGCAATAATTACACAAAGCGTTTCTTCTTGTACTGTGATCCTGAGATTGTTGCAATGACTTATCCAAACTCCCTATGATGAAGCAGAACCCCCATCTAAATACAGCCACCTGCATCATGTTTTCACTTTTAGTAATTAAATGTTGAGTCGTGTGAGTGTGTGAGTGAATGGTTGTCTGTCTATGTGTTGCCCTGCGATGGACTGGCGACCCGTCCAGGGTGTACCCTGCCTCTCGCCCGTAGCCAGCTGGGATAGGCTCCAGCACCCCCGTGACCCCGCACTAGGGAGTAAGCGGTTAAGAAAATGGATGGATGGATGGATGTTGAGTCAAACAATGAGACAACCTGGAAGCACAGATTAAACAGATAACTTCCTGAATGTCTCCGTGCTGTCCAGGGACAGGGGCTTAGTGGAGGCCATTACCATGGGAACAAAAATTCAATCTTCAGAATGAAGAGTTGCCTGTCACATGACAAGGTTGGCTTGGGATTGAATAGCTCCCATTAAAAGGATACGAGCTGTGTCTAAAAAACTAGCCCCGGCCAGTTTGAAAGGGTCCCATGTGTGTCCAACTGGGGACAAACCTTGTAGAGATGGACGCCGCCCTCTGAGGAAACGATATGGGCGTCTGGCTCCTCATCATCAGGCCAGCAGCAGGACTTAATGGCCCGGAAAACACAGTCAAAAAGCAGGCAGGCTTTAAATAGTGAGTGCTGAAGAGTGTCGGATCAAGCCACTCAGCTGGCGTTCACCCCGCAGACCTTCACCCCTAGATTCAAATCACTCACGTGACCTCTAATTTGGATGAATGTTAATTCAGACAGTCATCTATGATGTGGACGCTGCAAGTGAACTCACTGAACACGTAACCAAACTCAAAACAAGTAAACATGGCAACTAAATTGAATGACATATGAATTGGTTTTACATAATACAGACAGTAGAAGCAATAGACCTGCTCAAATAAACACACCCAGCTCCATTTTTTAAATTTACACAAAATGTGTTAACACAATGAGAGAAATGCAACTGATGTCTGCACCTTTAAACACTGTTCTACAACCAAACTGTCAGTTTCACTCAATTGATTACTCACTACAGCAAAAAGCAAACCTAATGACTCAGTTGGTAGAAGAAACTGCCACAAGTGCCTGAAGTGAACTGTGACCACCTCCAAGTGGAGCCTGAGCTACGACTAATTTCAAGCCACATCAAACACCTTAATCAGCGAACAGAATAAAGAGTCAAATAATAGCTCCTGCATTAACACGAATGAGGACAATTTATTTTACAGTTTGTGCCCTTAAATCTTCCCCATATTTCTCATCTCATCCACCCAGCGAGGAGCCGCGTAGACAACAGTTCACAGGGATGCAGTCTCTTATGCAGCCATTACCAAGGGTCAGAAAACACTTAAATACTCATTACTGGTTTGCAAGGGTGAAGAGAGTGGAGGCCCAGCGTAGGTTGACAGAAGGCATCAGTGTTGAGGTCAAAGGCTAATTAAGCAGAGAGGAACCTTTGCTCCTGCATTGTTAACCAATCTGTCCCCGGTGAAGATGACTGCCGAGGAGGCGTGACGCGGCGCTCGTCCCTATGCTAAATCTCCATCTTGGCTACTGTGCCCCATCAACTCACAAAATGGCCTGTCAATCTATCGTTGGGCTTTTTGACGTGGCCCGTCAAGAAGTTATGGATATGCAATAATGAGGTGAGGAAGCCGATCAATATTTGCAGGGCTTTTCTATCATTACGTTTTAAACGTTTAAGAGATTCATTGCGAGTCGACAGCGTAAGAAAAATGCCAAAGTAAAGGACACAGGAAGAGTGAAATATATTGCTATGGAGCGGAGGACGCTTCTTGTGGGTGCTAAAGCTGCCAGATGTGTTTATGCAAGGCGTTCAGCTGTTGCAGAACGCTGCCAAGGTGCCGTCATTTGTCAACTCACGCAGAGCTACTGCTGCATAAAACACAAGAAAGTGACTACGAGAGCATGATTAGGAACTAACCAAGCTTGTTTAACTAGGGAAACGCCCACGCCATGTACAGTAGTGGACAGATGTGAGACCAGTATCCATACAGTGTATGTAGATTAACGTGTTAAGGTTATGCATACATATATGCTGTTGAAGGCCATCTAATGGCTCATACAGGTCATCAGCTATGATATCTATTAAACTACTTTGGAAATATGAAGTCCATATTTCAATGAATAGGGGGTTGGAGCAACCTGGAGCAGTAGAAAAAAGAAATCATGACTATCCTTAATGGCAATATTATAAAGTATTAAATAATATACTACTGTACATAAGATAAAGCATTAAAAGAACCCAACATAGCCACCACACACCCTCAAAGCCAGGCAGTGTGTGATAGAGAAATAGAGAGAGGCAAGAGGACATAAACTACACAGCCTGGCCATTTAATGTCTCCACTGCCCCAGGCTTGTGTTAATAGTTGTGTTGTACAACACATTACAACAGTGCGTGTGCCCTGAGCAGACAATTACACCGGTATTTAGTCCATCCAGAGGCTATGAGGGCACTTAGCCGCACAGCAGGGTGGGTAAAACAACCTGACAGGCCACACAGACTTCTCAGTCAGAGCCCGGCAGGGTCACTTGGCTGCTCTGATAACTCTTCTTTACAGACTCAATTAAACTCATCGTACAAAGAAGAATCCCAGCAGCTGCATATTCTCTGAGGTTTCTCATCTTACTGGCCTTTGAAGAGTTTAGGTGAATGGTGTTTATTATCAGAGCAAAGCTTAATACAGATATGTAAATTAATTCAGTGCAGTCAGAAATGACTGTGTAGACACAGATGAAGAACTTAGCAATGCTCAACGACGCTAAACACACAAATGATCTTACTGTTCCTTCCTCGTGTCTGTAAATCAACACAGTGGAGGCTGAGCTGAGAGACGTTCTCCACACGTCAGGACCAAGGAAAGAACTTCCTCTTTGGTTGGACATACTGCTTTGTTGCATTTAATACATCCAGAAGAGTGAGAGGCCTTTCCGACGGCAGTGTGGCCACAAGTGTGTAGCGTTTGTGTGGGTGTAAAGTGTGAAGTAATCCGACCTTAAAGCAGGTAAAGCCCATTTTACACGCGAAACAAAGAAACTTACTGATGCCAGTCTCTCCCTTTTTTCAGCTTATTTACCCAGAGGACAGAGAACCTGAAACGACAGACTTTATACGCAGTAACTCACTTTGTTGTACAGTACAGTATGGATTAAGGCAGGAAAATCGATAAGAATATCATCTAGAAAGATAGTAATGGATTTCTAACTTAATGGGCTCACACAGGTCTATCGATTAGCAGGATTAACATCTGCAATACTTCAACAATCTGATTTGCATTTAAATTACTGTACGCTCTGTGCTGACACCAATATAACAAAGCAGACAAATGTAAAGCCAGCACAGCAACGCTCGATTCTAGCTTCTGACTTCAGTATAAATCTTGTTTTCAAAAGAAGTAAGACGTGAGTTGCAGCACTGACTAACAGCTAGCAAACTTTGAGCAGCTGTGAATTCTGAAAAAGTCCAGACAAGGACAAAAGAGAAAGCGCGTAAACACCGACACCCTGGGTCTGAGGCTGTCTCCTGTAAGACTTAGGCAGCCATAAGTCTTTTGGGGCAGCTCATCTGAGCCTCGCGGCTTAGACGCTGAAAGACAGGGCGCGTATATGTGCAGAAACACACTGAGTGTGTGTCTCTGCGTGTGGAAATATGAAGGGTTGGGGGGTGCAGCGTGAGGTGAGATGTTGGGAGGGCAGCGAGGTGGGGTGGGAGGTTGATGGACTGCACTGTCACCTCCCACTCTGCGATTTACGGCAGCGGGGCTGCTGACGAGTGCGGGGCAGTAAACAGGCCGGCCGGGGGCGTATTTCACAGAGAGCTGGCTTTTATGAAGAACACCGGGACGGCTCTCCCCACAGCTCCGCCCGGCCGCCGTGACGGATGGAGAAAGACGCCTGACAAGCTTCATCATTGTTTGTAAATCTTAACTGTTCCCGCTCACTAACTCCAGAAGGCAATTTTGCGGAGACAGCAGGGCCTGCGAAGGGGGAGGGCAGGGAGGGGAGGAAGGAGGGGAGGGGATGCGAGGAGAGGAAAGGACAGCGTGGCACTCCTGAAGGTTATTCGGATCTCTGTATTTGGCCAAGTGATTAGCCCTATCCTGGGAGGAGATAAATCTGACAGGGCACTGCATGGCAGCCCGGTAGAAGGTGGGGGGGGGGGGGGGGGGGGGGGGGAGTCGCCGCAGAGCACACAGCCGTTTCCACCGTGTAGACAGATCCAGAGCACAGCTTGTCTGAAGTGAAACATTTAGAAAGAAGAAATAAAAGGATTTATCTCCGAATGATATTCATTATTCGTTATTCTGTGGATTCATTTATTCAGGCATTAAGACAAAAGTAGAAAGTTCAAGTTTAGATGAACTTTGAAGAAGCTCAGGTGAGACGGATTTGTTACAAAGACAAAAAGAGCCAAGAGTCTTCTCCAAACAGAAGAAACAAGTCTGCAGTCACATTACATAAAACAGAATTATTATGAGACAACAACAAGCTCTTCACCGCGCTGCTGGGCCCCACCTGATAAGATACGCACGACCACTGGAGCACCACCAAGGCCACATGGAAACCACAGAGGGTTCACACGCATCCTGGAAACAGCGACAACTAAAAAGACACATACAGCACGTAGCTTCCCCTTCACTCTGTGGGAGGCGGACAGCATTTGACAGTGTGTGACCGGAGTCAGGGTCAAAAAGCATCTCCAACACCTTCATTGTGCTGTGCATATAGGCATCCTGTAGGAGACTTTACTAGATTATATATGTAGTGGGAGGACGGCATCTGTGTTCCTACTTTATAAAACATTTGACAGAATGAAGATAAAAATACACATAATTTTTTTTCAGATTCTTTTTTTCCTGAAATAATAATAATAATAATAATAATAATAATATCTCCCAGTCCAGTTTTATGAACAAATAAATAACAACAAGATCTGACACAAGTAAACTGTTGAGGTTTGTTTCTCGGGTACAGAAGTCTGTACCACCACCAAATGTGGGACCACCTGCTGGGAGAGTTGTTATCTTGTAATGGAGCATGGCCGTTCACGGCAGGAGGCTGACAGGGAGCCCTTACAGGAAACGGACAGGTGAAAGTCATAAACAAATACAGGTACGAGGGGCCACGTGGGGGTGTTTAAGTTATATGGTGGTGTCACATGGGTTCTTTCTTAAAAAGGAGGACGTTGATGTTGGACTAATAATGCACTTAATAATGAATAAAGATGATGAAAATAGGATAATAAACCAACATGTTATACTTGCTTAAAAGAAAATATTTGTAGTTTTGTTTGTAATTTGAATTGTCAGTATTTGTCAGTGTTTATTTATTATTATAATTTTACAAACAAATATTAAAAAATAATAGAAAATTCTCTCAGCTGAGAATTTGACAGGTGTCACTGTAGCAGGAAAAATAATTGTATTCATGTCATCTGTCAGTGGTATAATTGTTGTGGTTGCTGTGTACACTGGCTGTACAAAGACAGCATAAACTGAACATCGTACGAGAAAAATAGGTCCACCGGTTTAGGACATGAAGCACAGCTAAGAGGCAGTACGCACAAGCGTAAAGATCTTACGAGACAACAACGTAGGAAGTGTATTCAGCAGGAAAACCAGCGAGTAAATGCCAGTAATGTTGGAGCAGGCATGCCAGTTAGCCCAGTATCATTTACTCTTATCTCCCATCATGTACTTGACATGCATGCTTTGCTGTTCTAGAAATGCTTTCCTGAACATAAACAATAAAACAATCTGATAAACCCACATTCACAGGTACAAAGAAAGGCAGTAAATCCAGGTGTGACTGTATTCCAGTAATTTCTAATGAAAAAAGTGACACTTGTATGTAAAAAAAAAAGTTCAACTTTAAACAATTTTAATCCGGGGATTTTATAGCACTCAAGTTGAGTGAAGTCCTCCCTTCAGTGTTCATAAGTATACTGTTAATCGAGTCTGGGTAAAACTTGGGCCTAAGCAGAGTGTGTGTCCTTGTTACTCACAGGTTGCCATGTTCTCAGAGCAGTTGTTGTTGCTGTTGTTGTCATCCAGGCTGAAGAGCTGTGGCACACAGGAGGAGGACCCCAGGCCTTGGCTCAGGTAGCTGGTCGCTGGGTAGTAAGAATGCATGCAATACTGAGAAGACATGTTGTGGCCTGACAGGCGGCCATCACCATGGGGTATCTGTTTAACACAGGCAGGGTTACACACATTATTAAATGTATGTACAAATGAATCATCCAAATTATGCTGGTGCAACATGAGACTTTCTTAAACCCATTTATGACCTTAATGCTGTTAAGGCTAAAAACGAAATAAGAGCAGAGCAAAGTCTAAGAGAAACAAAACATCAGACATCATGCAGATTATGAAGCCAAATGAGTTTGTAACGTTCCTAACGATGTCTAATCAGGACATAGACATTTATTATTTAGCTCCTTACTATGCTCTACTCACTTTGTAGACTTAGGGTGTTATATGTGTTCACCCACATTTGCATGTCCTCTTAAATATCAGTTACAGGCAACACTTTGGCAAGTTAAGGTGACAGGAAGAAATAAACATACAATATTATACAGCATGTCACAGAAAATTAGCATTGTTTCTATTGACAGGTCCCTGGTTTGTCCTAAAATGGGCTGCAATGCTCAGCACTGGCTTTCTCCAGTCCGTGAAAACTTTGAAATGAGCTGTCTACTCAGCAGCAAGGCCGCCTCACTGAGGGTTTTCAATTTCACTTTTATGGAATTTGATTTCTGTCAGCCTGTAATACGTCACCCGTATTGTCCACGCCATCAATTCTCCGACAGCTTTATAAACTGTTATTTAAGCTACACTCGGCTTGTATTAGGCCGTGAAAAATACAACAGAGATTGGACGGGAGTCTTGTGCACTAAGCTTACAGTTTGCAAGACACACACAAAGCTGCCTTGCTCAAAGTTGGTCAGGAAAGGCAGGTATTGCCATTTAGGAAAAAATCTAAATGCAGTACAGTAGTTCATTAGCATGAGATAAGATACATAATCTATGTGAAACCACATTATTGGTTTTAAATGTATAAACTCTGTGCTGATAAACCACTTTAACAGGAGTCCAGACACATTCTGAGAGTTAACTAACGGTCCAGTCCATGAAAGCTACTGTAGGATGTGTTGTATATTAATGCAGTGAATGAGGGTGAATCAGTTATGGGGAAGTTAGAATTAGAAGATGCTCTAGCAGTGCTGGTACTCACACTGCAATATTTGCTTCTTTGTCAACGTGTGCATGTTGACCGAGTAGTTGACAGAGAAAAGCCAAAGTGAAGACAATAACTTGACTGGAACACATAATGTATTTTGGTACGAGTTAAAACAACACCACAGTTCCTCAGGAAGAAGCTATTTGAGCAGAAACAGGGTATCAGTCAGTATCAGTGTCAAAGAGTGCAGTCTCTTCAGTGAGGAGACCTACATCTGCTCATACATTTGCTAAATAGCAGTGAATTAATTTCTTTTCATTTAGGACTGTGGGTTACAAACACATTTAATAGTGGGATTTAGGTCAATAACATGTATTATACTGAAAGGTAAAAGTATCTTATTTTCACTAATGAACTTTATTAAAAATACTGTATAAGGATTAACTCCTAGGCTAAGTTGCTGGCTCCTGGGGGGCTTCTTTACCTCCCTGACTGGGCCTGTCCTCTTATCTGGCACCATCTCCTGTCTGAAGGTTCCACACCACCCCTCTATTATCATCACACACCTGCATGACAGCCAAGCATCACTGAGAGCACAGCGGGAGAGAGGGAGGTGGATGCCCTCACACTGATAAGAACCACTGTGTTTTGTTGTAGTGAGAAGGGCTCAGAACCTACAGTACAGTACAGTTAACTTCATAAAATCTCAACATCCTTGTTTTGTTGTATAGTTTTGTTTGGGACAGAAATTAAACAATCTACATACATTTTAATTAGACATCTTGTTAAAAGTCATTCACTGTGGTAATTACAGGAAGACCAAAGCCATGAGTGGCAGATACAGAGACAAAATCAGAACTGACAAAATTCAAGGATAATCACTTGAGCAGATACTCAACCGCAATAGAGCCCTCTTAAAAGTGGGGTTTAGGGCAGGTAAAGGAGAAATTGATCATTCTAATTTGAGGAATAAAAACTGCTTTTATTATTTTATTTATTATTTAACTGCTTCCTGTGAAGATGATGAGTTACAAACTGTCTGTTGCATTGAAATTCATCTCACCCCCCCCCCAAAAAAAAACCCTCCCTGATTTTGAATAAAACCCAACCACAGCACGTAGCTCCCTCAACCTGACAACTGTACTGAAAATATCATAAATCACAAAGGAGGATGGCTAAATTATGCTAAAGAGTGCTAACTGATTAGCATTAATGTGTTCACTTTCTCCTTTGAGCGCTGAGGCGTAGCAGTTTGTTCCTCCACCGTCAGACAATACCATTAACCTTTGCAATTCAGGCTGCGCTATGCGTTGGCAGTTCAGTGGAGGCAGTGACCCCAAAACTAGATGTTGCTACTGGGGGAACAGTGAGCAGTGGGGGTGGACAAACGTTCTTCATAAAAAGCAAACCATCTCATCAAAGACCCCGGGAGAGTTATGAATTTGATTTACAGACGCTTATTTCATCTGACACAACAGAGATACATTTAAGCACGAGCAGTGACAACTGATACAAGAGGTGAAGGAAACAGCGTGTGTGTATGTGGTTAGGGACCGTCTCTATGACATTATGCTATAAATTCAAGCACACACCACCACGCATCTCTTAAGACTACAAGAATAAAAACTAACATTATATAACAAATTATAACGAATAATATACATTTTTTATAAAATATTTACACACACACACACACACACACACACACACACACACACACACACACACACACACACATATATACAAACTATTATACATATATATATATATATATATATATATATATATATATATATATATATATATATATATATATATATATATATATATATATATTATTGCCACTGACTTTGCCTGTGAGAATTTTTTTTCATTTTTAAATTTAAAGATTAGAAGAATAGCTTTTTAAGATGCATAGTACAGCAGCTTAAGCCCCACACGCACGTCCCCTGCTGTGGAAGTTCCTTACATTAAGCAAGCCTTCACAGGCAACCAGAACGCGGGCCCGGCATCAACAACTTTCATGTGACACTGGAGCTGTGTCCGCATGTACGCTGCAGTAGAACACCCACCACTACACCACAGACAGGGCTTTGAATAGTGTGGTGATCGTCACCTGGTACTGCTGGTAGTTGTAAAGGTTGCTGTAGTAGCTGGAGTAGCGTGAAGGCTGGTAGAGGTTATAATAGGAGGTTTCCAGCAGCACGTCAGATGGGCCCTCAGAGTGAGATCTGACACTTGATGACGGACTGGAGGATGATGCAGATCGACCCCCTGGACCACAACACAGGACAGACATCAGTTTAGAAGCTTATGTGTGAGGATTGAAGACACTTTTCACACCATCCTGAACATTATGGTGTTTGAACTACATACCTGAGTATATACTTTATGAAAACACCTGAAATCTAGAATAACAAATATGTTGCATATTATATTAGTCAGGTTTAAGTGCTCAGATCATTTTTCTAGTATTACTACAGGAAAAAAGTACTAACAAACCAAACAAGACTTTTAGAGAATTTCCTCATGACCCCTCTAGTTGAAACTATTGTCAGCAGCACCACCTGCAGGCGACTTTACTTTGTATCAATCTGACCTGATCACACACCAGTGCAACAGAGAAATGTGCCTTGAACTTTCCAGGACAATTGAGACCATCAAAGCATCATTTCTTATTATCTGGTGTACTTTCCTTATCAACAAGGCCAAATTTTTCACTAGCAGACTGTGATCTTTGGGTCTTAAACAATGAAGACACTGCATCACTGACGCCACAGATAATGAATGACGTTTGTGGTCCCTCTTCAAACTCTTGTCATCAGTAAAATGTGCTTGACTCCTTTCAATGCGTTTTCTGTCTGCTGCCAAGACAGAGGCACAAAGCTCAGCCTTTCACACGTTCAAAGCTGAGTCAGAGGACTAACTGGCAGCCTTGACCACAGGCTTGTACCCACTCCTATTTGCTATCAGGCTGAGGAGATACATGATATCAGTTACTGCCTCCACAATCAAGCACTGAACGTCTCCCCACTAAACTGCCACATAGCAACTGTTATTACTTATTTGCCAATGAAAATATCTTGCATTTATAATATTTGCCAAGAAAATATTTTTTCCTGTGGACTGTGTTTGGTAAGAAAATGACTGCAAAACAACAGACTTAATCCAGGCTGCCTTAGAGAAAATAACCTTTAGGTACAAATGAATATTAAATAATTACTTAAGCTTTGTTCATAGTTGTACAGTAGCAATCCTAAGAATTATTAATTACTATTGGCATTTAGCATACAGTATGCAGTAAGGAACAGCTCCACAATATTTAATGTTTATTGCAGACATTTCATGGATAAGTGAGTCTCATGTGCCACGTTCTATGGCTCATTTTATTTTGTGATTGTGATCGAGACATTTTGACTCATGTATCGATTAATAGCTGTTACTTGGTTACAATAACTCACTTGCACAGAATAATCAACTGTCAGCTATATTAGTTGTGAGCCTCAGTGTTCAGTAGGCAGCTTAGGTTTTGATTAAGGTTGGGAGATCTTGATAAGGCAACAAACCATTAGGATTCATATACACACGTTAGAGGAAGGTGCACGTAAGCATCTGAGCGACAGCTCACCTGAAGCAGCAGAGGATGTGGTGGGTGTCGGGCTCCGTCCCTCAACAGGGAACAGGCAGTCTGCCATAACTTCATTTTTTACCAGAACCTCGGGACCAGACAGAGCTACTGGGCTACAGATGCCGAGCTCTTCCTCCTGGGCCTGCTGCCTTCTCAAAGCAACCTGGAGGAGAGGAGAGAACGGGCCCAAAGCACAACATCCCCTTTATCTGCAGACTGTCCTCCTGCCACAAACTTATATGCTTAGGTTTTATGTTGATTATCTATAACAAGTTGACAAATATAAAATCTTTTATAGGAATTAATATTATAGTATAGAATTATACATTACAATAATAATTCTGTGCAGTTTTTTAATTCTATGATCAATGCAATTGAGGATTAGTTACCTGAATAACTGCAGGTAATAACTAATAGTTTTTAGTAGTTTACCTCATAATTCACAAAGGTGAAAGTAACAACGTTGCAATAAATCAGTAAATAAATACGAAACTTGAAGGAAACAAGTAAAGTTCGACTCAAAACATGAGCGGTTTTGTAAACTTTCGGCTCTGACGTTAAGAGTAACAACCTGCCAGTTTATAGTTTAAGCTAACTGCTAGCCGTCTAACTAAGCTAACGCTACGGCGTTAACCGTATTTTTAAATATAAACAACAACTACGGCTTTGTTTTCCAATCTGGATACAAGCGACATAAGCACCATTAAAAGTGTTTCCAAACAGACGGCGCCGCGCCGCGCGTCTGACGCAGCCCCGCCGGCCCGTTCGGACCCGCGTCGCAGCCTCCCGCCCTCGGCTCGACCCGCGCTCACCTGCGCCGCCATGACGCGCTGCCGCTCGGCGATCAGCTTGCACTTCACGCACTGACAGTCCCTCCACCTGCAGAAGCGCTTGTGTCCCTTCAGGGGCGACATGTAGCCGTGGTTCCTGCAGCGGGAGCATTTGGGCGTCCTCGGGGCTCTGTGGCCGTTGGGGGGGGATAGGGGTCCGGTGCTCTCCGGTACCTGCGCGCTCGGCTTGTCTTTGCTCATGGCCGCCGAGCCCAACGATGACACAGTCCGACTGTAGTTACTGTGTCTGTTACTGGGCCGATTAAAGGCTGGACGCGCGCACATGTACGCGCTGCCCGGCTCGTGGGGATTTCTTCTCAGTTCACAAACTTATCAGACAGCAGGAAGAAAAGTGAAGCGTGGGGGGGAAACTGGGAGGATGGAGGCACGACTCAGACTCACACGTGTTCAGGAGAGATGGGCCAAGTTTTCAGGATACAGTAATCTCTACAGTAGGAACATACTAGTGCACCTGACCCTCATTAAAGGAATTATTATCCAAAGGGACTGTTTAATTAATGGAATGAAATGTTGCCCAGATGAAAAACTTATAACATATTAATGTGAGTATTTCTTGAGTCTCTAAGAGGCTTCTAATGTTGACAATGCACAGTAGAGAATCTGTGACGTACATAAAATGTGCAAAACAAATTCTCTTGATTGCAAAACTTTAAACATACAAGAAATGTGTTCAGTATAACTGTAACTATTCGCTTTATTGCAATATGTGAGTGTCATACTGAAATACATTTTCTGTAGCTCTGCACATCATGATGCCTAATATATTGTGGTCGGATGCACACTCATTAATTTACTAGGCTTGACTGAGCTGCAACTGAATTAACCTTTACACAGGCCGGTCAGTGAGCTGGGTGGATTTATAGTTAGGGAGTGGAGAGAGACTAAACACACAGGCACCCAATTAAAATCCTTGCAGTCAAATAGAGGAGGGCATGAAACGTTGCAAATAAAAAGCATGCGCCTACACGGTGCTGAATCACACGCTCAAGGTAAATAACTGCTACACTTCATTGGCTCAGGCCCCAGTGTATCTGAAAGCAGACAGTCTCAGTAGCATAAGGTGCAGTAATAATGATTATAATGCCATAATAAAATATGTAGTTTAGCACATTCAACATTTCTATTAGACTGACCTTTCCAAGTCACATACAGTATCAGACTGTAGAGTGAAGCAGCATCTAAAATCATTATCATAATCAATGACCATGGCTTTGGGGAACCCAAATTTATTACACATAGAAGCAGGGGCGCCGTTTGAGGGGGTGGGGGTTGTCAGGAAGCTATGGGTCCATGAACTTTGAGGGGCCCACAGAGACCAGCTTTATCAGTAATATATGAGATATCCAAAATATATCTATGAAAGATTTGATTTGCAAATGAGACTAAATTACGGCTTACTTCCGCCTCTTCGGTCAATAGAAGCTGCATAGAAGCTACATCCTAAAAGATAATGTGTAAGATCTGGCAGGATAATAAAGTTTTACACTGAAAAAGTACAGAATGTGTAACAAATGGTTAAGTGTCCTAGAAGGTAAATTTTTACAAAATAAATCTGATTAACCAAAGACTTGAACACGGCCAATAGAACAATTAAAATATTTTGAAGCAGATACCACAAATTCACACATAGGTTTTTACCATATGATTGAATTAAATAATTATAAAAAGCATCAATAACTGATTTGAATTGGTTATTTGAAATTTAGGGAAAAGGGGAGAATTCCGAGGACCCGTGAAGGCAGCATTGCCTGGCAACATCGCGGTTTGGTCGCTTCATTGGCTTTGGGCGCAGTAAACCTCAGCAAAACTTTGACAATGCCTAAAAAGAAGAATAAAAAGGACGACTACAAACAAGACAAAGAAAAGGACACGGCTGCAGACAACAGCTCCGCCACCGACAAGGAGAAGGACGTGTACCTGACTCAAATAAGATATTTGAACGAGCAGCTGGAGAGGTAACGCTGCGTTAGTGTTAACTTCAGTTGGACGTGAACGCCACTAAAACCAAAAGTCAGCGTTTGTGTATTAGAAAAAAAAAACAAAATGCACGGTTCATGTCTTGTCTTTTAAGTTTGACTTCGCTTTTGGGAGATTCTCAGAACTACGTGTTTGGGGGTCGTGGGCTTTGTCCATCTGCTTCCATTGTATTTGTATATTTTTATGAAGAAACCTTCCTTAAATAGATGCAGTCCGTTTCTTCAAAACAGTCAGGGATATTTAGCCACTGTATTTGTTTTAAACACTGATAAGTTACTTTTCATTGCTGGCGAGATTGTTGACGAGATTAGCAACCGTTTTTCTTAATTGTTGAACAGAAATCTACTGGTAGATGAAAGACGTTTTCCGACATCACACTGGAAACATGTTAGAGATGTCAGACTGTTGATTTTGAAGTCAGTTTTTAAAAATCAAACCTGTAAATAGTCTGGTAGTACAGTACGTATGTACGTCTGCTCCACTCCAGTATAATGCACCATTCAAAGACATTGTCCTCCACCAGATATCAGCTGAAATGCGATGACCTGGAGACACACAGCAAAGATTTTACAGCTCAGTACATCACGCTTGAGAAGGAGAAGAAGGACATTGTGGAGTTTCTCAAACGCTCCCTGCTGGAGAAGGAGGATGAGGTGGATGTCCTGACGGAACGCCTGGAGAGGCAGCGGCAGGATGCTGATCGGGACCGAGACGCCGTGCGGCTGCAGCAAAGTCAGCTGATGCAGAAACTCCAAGGCCAGATAGAGGAGCTCACAGGGGAGAGGGACACCCTTGGTGAGACACGTCAGCACAGTGCGCATCAACACTGCGTTTCTCTGCTCCCCAAACTGTGAATTAGAGTAAAATCAGTGTTCTGCGGCCTTCACAGAGGCCAGGCTGGCTGGTCTGGAGGAGTTTCAGCAGCAGAAGGAGCAGCTCATGGCCAAGGTGGAGACTTTGGAAACCCAACTGGCTCAGCAGGAGGTCGAGCACAAAACCAACATCCACAACCTGGAGATGAAAGCACTGCTCGAAAACAAGAGGTGAATCGTGCCATCACATCATTTAAGTAAATTCAATTTAAATGCCAGTAAAATACAGCAAATCAATGAAGTCCACATCATATTCTCCCCTTTTTCTGTTCCATGACCTAAGATTGGAGAAGGAGATGGAGAGCCACATGGCAGCCATGTCAGAAAAGGTGCAGAAGCAGGTGGACCAGAACCTTCCGGAGGCGACCCGGATGGCTCTACAGGAGAACACGGAGCTGAAGGTCCAGTTGAACCAAATGTCAGAGCTGGCGAAGAATCTGATGAAGAAAAACTCTGCGCTGCAGGGCTGCAAGAACCAGCTCCGCTTGGATGTGGAGCTCCTGGAGAAGATGATGAGCGAGGTGTCTCGCCAGAGCTGCGTCCACAAGAAGGCAAGAGACGTCTGGTCAAACGACGCTCCACTCTGTGCCCCATGTCTGGGACCTGTACGAAATAGCTGCTCATTTCCACTGAGGGAGATTGTTATATTTTGTTACCGCTTCAAGTAATCGTCACTAAAATTTATGCCAAGAAATACAAAATGGACTAAATGAGATTTTTTCCTTTTCTTTCGTAACAGACCCTAGGTCTTTTTTGTTAAAGCGTAATTTCCTGAAACCTTGATCCTCCTCATCTTCTCAGGTGGTGGAGCAGCTGACAGAGAAGTGTCAGCAGATGCAGGAGGAGCAGAGACACAGCAGGCACGAGCTTCAGCATGTTCAAGCTAAACACAAGGAGACCCTCGCTGAGATGGAAGCACTCAGGTCATTCAAACGTCTATTGGCAACTGCACAGTATTCATGTAGTAATGTTTAAAAATAATGTCTCAACGTTTGATGTGCATGGAGGAAACTCCATGGATTTAAACCAGAGACCTCTTGATCTGCTCCGTGGGCTTCACTCCTGCTGGCTGTCCTGATGTCACTGTTTTCAGACAGGAGCAGGCAGCGCTGTCAGACCTGCACAGTAAGAGCAAAGCTGAGGGGCATCGGCTGGAGGCGGAGCTAGAGAAGGAGAGGAGGAAGAGTAGCAGGATGAAGAGCATCCTGCAGGAGGCAGCAGTTACTCTCAGACAAGCTCTGATGGTAAAACTAGAGTCCTGGTGTAATAAATGTGCGCTGAGCCTCACTGCGCTCACACCAGGCTCTTTACCACATTCATTAGTGAAGGCAGACGCATGTTTCCAGGACTTCAGCCCAGATGTTGCCTGTGTTTTCTGCAGGAGGCACCGGCTGAGCTGGAGTCTGTCCACTGGAAGAAAGTGATGCAGAAGCTGCTGTTAGACTTAAATGGACCCACTCAGGATGAGCAGAACCCTGATCCTGCAGCCGCCAGGTTCTCCCTCAGTCATACTGCCGTTGAGAACATCGTTTCAAACTGAACGAGGCTGATTTCACCCAAAAAGCCTGATCACACCGTGTCTACATATACAAAAGATATTTACACCAGTGAAAGTAAACCAAACAGTTGTAATTGCTTCCCCCTGTGTCCTGACAGGACAGTACATCTGGATCCAGCTTCGAGGGTCCAGTTCCAGCTGGCCCGTTACAGACCCGGGGACCTCGGCCTCGTTCCGCCTCCTGCACACAAACACAGACTCTCCAGAACAGGAGCAGCGCCGGGCAGCACGGCCACGGCTCTGCACAGGTGTGGTAGGAACGGGTCAGAACCGCGTCGTCATGTTTAAGACCTTTAGGGCAGAGCCTCGTGACATGTTTTACCTTCCGTTTCTGCTGCTCTTCCTCAGGAAACCGTCCAGTCAGAAGACAACCGCCTGTAACCCAAAGCATTCAGCCGCTGGACGGTTCGACACCAAACTCAAATGACATGAACAAGCGTAGTGTTTAAAAGTGTAATATGGTGAACAGCCAGTAACACAGCAGTGGAGCTGTTCACTATATCCTTTAAACACAACGTTGAACTTACCTTCACCTTCATTAAAATGAAAAAGTGAAATCATCTGGTTTTAGTTCATTACTGCTTCTCTGACATTAAGTTACTGTAGGACACATCATTAATGTCTTCGGGGAATGGAGAAATGATGACAGTCTGTGGCTCATCAACAGTGATTTATTAACTTTAATCGGCATTTAATGTTATATGGCAAAAGCATCAGGCACTTCAGTTCTCATGATGAAAGTCAGTACCTTGATAAATACCAGAGCAGCATATATTACACCAGAACGAGAGAGAAAGAAACTGGACACAGACGCGGAGAATAACTGAACTAATGACCACCGTATGTACAAGGAAATACATAATATCTGCAGTAAACACTATATTTGATAAATACATAACTTCATGGTTTGTTTAGTAATAAGAGATATTCAAAATACTTTTTAAATAGAAAGGATTTGTATAAAAGTACAATTTCTCTGGTCACCTCTGTTTATTGATGTGTGTGAACTGGGCATGTGCTTTAGAGCCGGGAAGTGAAGGTAAAACCAGGATGTCGAGGTGAACGATATGTACACGAGATATTTCCTCTCACGTGGGTGGATTATTCTCCATCTGTCTAATCTGCCACAATCAAAAAAAATTGCTCTTAAATGATCAACATTGAGCCTTAGAAAAAAAAAAAAGTTAAAAAACTCTAGAATGAGGGAGGAAGCTTTTGTTTAGTGGGCGAGTTTGTGTCTGTGTTGCTCTGAATTCCAGTGGTTTGCTCAGCACTCGAGGCGCCCACCACCGCGGGCCTCATGGGAAACATGGGGTGTGAACATAGAAAAATAGATCTGATGGTCTGGGTGGGTTCTTGGTGCTTAGGATTGTGTCTTATTCAGCTGTGGCTCTAAGGCGTGTTTAGTGTGAACCAATAGCAGCGCAGGGTTTGTGGACAGAGGCGGGACCTCTAGTCGAACGGGCCCCTCCGGGTGGGACTGGGGGACGTCTTCCTGCCCAGTCTGGGCGTTCCCTGCAAGAAGAATCAGACAAACTTATGTAAATGATACACACAACAACAACTGAATGAGCAGAGCGACTCAAAGCTCATTTAACACCTACTGGTGATTGTGCTTTGGAGAAGTTGACGTGTGCGTAGAGCAGCACTGCGATGTCCTTGTGTCCGGCTTCCAGAGCTATGGACAGAGCGTTGCTCTCGTCCTGAGAAGAGGCAGAGAGGGAGGACGTCAAGAGACAGACATCAGGAAGTCAAAACAGTTGATATGCACCACGAGGGTGGAAGAAAGGCGTAGCTAAAGCCTCATTGTTGATAATTGGGAATGACTGAATGTAGTGCTTGAAGTCTGTCCCAAACTTTACAGGTTTTACCGCGTTCCGAACACTTTTTACCGATGCCGTTGTGTTCACTCACGTTGTCGCTGAGCGTGGCGTCGCAGCCGGGTTGAGCCAGCAGCAGTTTGACGATCTCCACGTGGCCGTGCTCGCTGGCGCACATCAGCGCCGTGGAGCCCTCGTCGTCCTGGACGTTGACGTCGGCCCCGTGTGCGAGCAGGGCCCGGACCATGTCCATCCGGCCGTGACTGACCGCCAGCATCAGCCCCGTCTGCCCCGCCTGAAACAGCAGCCGCTCCAGTGAGGAGAGGAAAACCAACCTGTATATAGCTTTTTAACATTTTTTTACATAAAAAAAATCATGTAAAAAAGTTTTAGTTTGTGCCGATTCAAATTGTGTTTTATCCCAAACACAGTTTTCTTTTATAGGTGTGAGAAATTAAGCACCTTTATTGATTAAGCCTAAAGGTTCCTGTTCGTCTGAGTTTAAACATTAGAAGCAGTGACCTTCCTTCACCACTTGGTGTCACCAAAGGACATGTTTTCCTTCTGCAGTAAAACCAAATCCCATTTCTTTAAAAAAAAAAAAAAATTAAAATTAAAAACAGGGACCCTCTGTCATTTTAAAATGTAGATGAGTAACCAGTGTTAAAGGTCGGTGCACCCAGGTTCGCTTGATTCGACAGATTTATTTAGGAAGTCAGTTCTTGAGTGTGGCGACCCTCATGCTGCCGCTGCGTGACCTCTGACCTCCAGGCTACTGACCTGGCTGGCTCGGGCGTTAACGTCGCCTTTGCCGAACAGCTCCTCCACTATACGCATGTCCTTGGGTGTCTCCACGGCAGCCAGCGCTGCAAGCATGATGGGTGTGTATCCGGCCTTGTTCTGCTGGTTCACGTTACACACGTCTGAAACACACACACACACACACGGTTTCAGTGAGGGAGCACTTTACAATCAGAGGTGGTCCCAGCGCAAGTTCAGGCGACCTGTGATTGATTTGTCACCGTCACTGCTGTCACTCAACATCACTAACGTACAAGCACTTGTGCCAGGATTCAGTCAGGCACTTCTGGTCCTGGACACAGACTCCTGGGATGACTGATTGTCTGAGCCGCCAAGAACCCGTCCTACATCTTTTATGGCTCAGCTTGGCAGAGACAACACAGCAGATCCTTGCTGGGAGTGAGGCGAGTATGAGGGTGACTGCTCTGCCACAGAGGTCTGAGGAACGGGGACGGTGAGAGGACAAAGGCTACAATGGAAACGGGGGTGGATGTGCTGTCACACGGCACATGGACACAAAAGGCTTTTGGAGCAGCGAGTGGTTGGGACCTCATCGTGGTCTATAGAGCTTTGAGAGAAGTCACAGCATGGACGTGTCGAGGAAAGAACAGGTTTGAGCTCATATTAGAGCCACAAACTGCTCCATTTACATTAATTCTAAAACCAAATTCTGTACTTAATGCAATGCACATCTCACTAAAGAGGAAAACAGCTACCAATTGTTTTTTGTGCATGAAAACTGTTTCAAGATTCTAATGTCAGCAGAACTAAAAAGGATAAAAGGAAACAATGTGGCTTTAAAGAATTTTGTGCAACTTCTGCAGGTGAACAGGATTGTTACACTATGGACTGTTGTCAGCTGTGGGTCAATCAGGCAAGTGGAAGAAGTGGTTACATGGCTTCCATTACATGATTACTTAAGGAGGAGGATATGAGTTTCTGTTTGTGTGATTAAACCAGAGGAGTAAAACAAATCTCAGCTGCATTTAAACCAAAGCAGAGGTAATCACAGTCCTGTGACGGAGCAGGTAGGGGCTGAAACATTTCACAAACACCGCATCTTAGTGTGAGAAGGACAAGGAGGCCCTCCGAGTCCTCCTGCTGATCTCACCTGCATCCAGCAGCTTCTTCACCACCTGGAAGTTGGAGTGGGACACGCTGTAGTGAAGCGCCGTGTTGCCGTTACCGTCGGCCATGTTGACTATGTGGCGGAGGACTGCCGGCGAAACGGCCGCGAAGCCCCCCAGGAAGTCCTCAACCATGGGCGCCAGCGCCGCCTTCTGGCTGGAGACGCGGAACCACTCGTGCTGCACCGTGTTCAGACAGGCTCTCTGAGGAAGGACGAGCACCCATGGAATCAGAAGGCGTGTGGAGACGCCAGTAAAACAGATCTTTGCGTTGGATGTCGTAAAATGTTATATTCTGTGTTTTGTTCCACGTGAAGCTGAATCATAAGAAAGAAGCCTCTCACCAGATCTCTGTTGCTCACAGCCTTTGCATCGCTGAGGTGAGTTTTGAGAACACTGCAGGCAGCCACCATCTTCTCACTTAGCTCATATCTGCGGGAGGAGGTCAGTGTTTATTATTGCTGCAGTTAATTGTAGTTTTTCTTACCCACTGTTCACCAAAGATCAGAAAATCTAAATCTTAACCCACCTCTCTCTCGTGTCCTGCTTCTCTGATCTTTCATGGTCCTTCTTATCCACATCCTCTGCTCCCTCAGGCTGGAACTCCTCCCTGGTGCTCTCTTCCTCCATGTCCTTGTGCTCTTCCTCCTCCTCCTCCTCTTCCTCCTCCTCCGACCCAGAGGAGCTGCTGTCCTCCGAGCTGGAGTCATCACTTGACGTAGTCTCATACCTGAGCCAGAAGGGGGCGGCAACAACAACACAAGGAAGGGTCTGATGAACAACAGGCCAACTTAAAAAATGCACGTATAAAATCAAATTAATTAACAACTTTGACTGTTTGTGGTTGATTCAACAGTTTGGACTCACCCTCCATTCACCCCGACAAACTGTAGGTTCTTCTTGGTGCCGTTGGAGCCGGGTCGCCCGTCTTTCTTCTTCATGATGGATTTCAGGGTGCTCTGACTGCAGGGCTGCCCTGAAGAAGAAAAGGGTCAACAGCTCAAAGTTATAGACGAGAAGATTATGTCTCTGTAGTAAATTACAAAATACCATTAAAGCGACTCTGCAGCACCTTTTATTTTAAAGTACACGTCTTTAGTAGTTTTGTCTGCAGCGTTGAAACAAACCCGCTGCAGTTAACGAGTCCACAGCTTAGTTAACAAACCCACTCAGGTCACTGACTCACTACAAATGGCTGATAACGCCTGAACGGTTCACTGAAGTTCTCGGACATGATCAAGAGCTTCGGTGGAGAGCAAAGTAGCCATTAAGAGTCCGTCTCATGTCTGTTCCAGTGATCTGTCAGCGTTGGACTGGATGTTGCTCTAAACCCTGAAGTATCTCAGTCATTTTAAGTATAGGCTTCGAAAGCCAAAATACCAGAGGCAGCGCCAGAACACCCGGCACATCTGCCAAGACTTGTCCCGATGGAGGGGCTCTTAGCGCTCTGGGGGACAACCGGGAGGGAGGGAGCGAGCGTGAATTAGAAAGTGCAAGTTCATGTAGAAACATGTGTGCAACACCAGCATGTGCACGCTCGGTAGCAACAAAGTCGTTCAGCGTGTTTCCTGTGTTTTGACAGGTGGAAGCGTGAGGGGCTCGTCAGGAGAAACCCTGATTCATGAGGAGGTTTTCCTGTTGTCTGGATTATAGATATAGAAGTCATGAGGAAAAAGGAACTAAGGTGATGTAGTGGATGATGTTATCTTTTGGCTTTTTTTATAAATAACCATAAAAGTCTGGCACTGGATCTAGACTTCACCATGATCTTTTCGAATTTCTGTTATTCAGCTTAAAACCACAACATCTGGTCAGACAGAAAATCTCTGGCTTTTTGGAAAAGCAAAAACTAATACAGCCTCCACCTGAGTCTGCAGTTTATCAGCAGCAACATCTGGGGGAATCTGATCAAAGAGTGGCACCAACACATCTTTAGACATCGTCCTGTGGTTCTGCAGGTCTCACATTGCGGATGACATGTTACAGTGTTACGTTGAGCCGTACCGTGTAGCGCCGTGGACATCTGCAGGTCCATACGACTCTTCTGCTCGGCTGCACTGATCTGCTGCTGCAGCGCCGGCGAGCTGGCGGCGGCAGGTGTTTCTGCTGAAACCTCCACCGTCTCGGTCCAAACACAAACGGGCTGAGAGAACAGCTGCTCATCGTTCTCTAGCAAAGGAGAAGTCAACGTTAGGATCCAGGCCGAATACTAGATAATAACTAGCACGCATGTCGGCTTCAGTACCGCACCAATTAATGAGGGAAAGGCACCTGTAGCAGGTGTAAGCAAACATTCAACTGGGGGTTCCATGAAAGTGATTAAATGCATGTATTTTGTATTATTTTAATGTGGAACAGAGCAGAGTTTATTATAAAGCATCAATGTTCTTCACTTCTGTGTGAAGGTCGGTTTCTGATCATGAGGCTCCTCAGAGCGGAGCATGAGCTCAACGGTTTTAATTCATCCTCACACGTAATCGTAAAGTAGAACTGTGTTGAAACAAAAAGCCAGATGCGGTTTTAAGCTGTGCAAACCACAAAGCCGTGCTAAAGGCAGACTGTGGGAAGTCGCCCGGCCTGTTGTGTTCAGTGCTCTGATTTACCTGTCACGATCATGTGAACAGGGCCAGTGTGTCTCCAAAGAACGCCGGCAAGTGACCAGGAACAAGCCGGCATTCATCTGCCCACCGGCGTGAACGCATGTTATGTAACTCAGAGAGCCATGAATCAGCAGCAGCGCTGAGGTGTCGCGGAGGCAGCGCGGCCCACAGAAACAACAAGCGGCCGATTGGTGCGACGTTGCTGCCTCCAAAAAAGAAATGAGCTCATTGTTGGTCAACGGCCAAAGCCCCCAGCACATTTTCGGGGTCAGAGATAACTTTGGCCTGTCTGATCTCATCAGGATCCTCTTTAGACCGTGTGTGTGAACACTCACAACTACTGTGCTGCCATTCGGAGCTTCACTTGATCACACGGTACAGTTTCACTATATTTGCACTGCGGTCCTATTCGTGGCTAATGGAAGGATCCACGTCCTAGTCTGTGTGTGATGCAGCTGGAACCTTCTGGTCTGGTGAGAGTGTAACTGAGGTAATTCACCCCAGAGAAGTATAAAGACAGCATGAAGAGAATAATACTTGTAGCCCAGTTACTGTTGTAAAAATGTTGTAATGAGGGAAACGCATGTGGAGCCGACTGAATCTCGTCTGCAAATCAAGCCCTGCGTTTATTTTGCTCCCCAGTAGTTTGCCAGTTCCTCTACCTGAAGACGATCGAGAGAGAGCGTGCGTGCGTCTGTCTCTACATTTTCGGCTGTCTAATCTTAGAAGTATGCAGTTATTGCCTGGCAGGAACCAGTGTATGTGTTGCAACTCTGGGGGGAGAAGGAATGCAGTCATGAGCATGTGGGACCTTTAGCACCCTCACTTAGTCGAGCCCTCACCTTTCTTTGCGACCACGGAGTCGCACTGCAGCTTCAGGATGTCCTCGGCGCTCCCGTACTTCATGACCGAGTTGATGGACGTGAGCGTACTGACCAGTTGGCTGTTGATGGACCCAAACTGGGACTGGGGCTGACCGAACGCTTCTGCCAGCTCAGTGTAGTTCTCTGCCAGCAGCATTTGTTGCTCCTGCAGCAGCTTCTGAACCCTCTCAATGTAATGGTCCAGTCCGGCACCGCCCTGGGCCTGGGCTTGCAGGGGTGCAGGCTCCGTTGTATCCTCTGCAGCCTCTTTGCTGGTGGGGTCTAAAACAGATGCAGCTGGCTGGGAGGGGCCGCATGCTATGGTTCTGGTTTTTAAGCCAACCAAGAAATTCTCATGGACGCTAACTGGTCCCACCCCACATTCTTTGGTTTTAGTCGAACCCGATTTGCCAAGTGTCAACTCCACGTCTGTGGTGGTTCCGACGGCAATCGAACGAGTCTTGGCTGTGGAGTGTAGCTCTTTGACGAGGCCTTCCCCGGCGGCGACCGTCCTCGTTTCTGTCACAGTCGTGTTGGTGTGTTTGTCGCAAGTGTTCAGCTCCATGTCAGTGAAAGAGTCCGTCAGGAGAAGCGTTTGTGTGTTCGTCGACTTGTTTGCAGCTCCCGTCTCGGTATTGGTGTGCCGCGTCGCTGACTCGGGGGCAGCCATGACTGAAGTATCCACCTTGCCCACAGACTCTGGGTCAGTCCCTTGCGACACCAGCGTCCTAATGGGACCAACCAGAACATCGACGGAACAGTCTCCACAGCCGACGGATCTCGACTCTTTGCTCAGATCCGTCACGGATTTGCAGAGAGTCAAGCGGTCTACGGACTCTTCTGTGTTCACTCCCGCCTCACAAACATTCAGCTCCACGCCGACGTGCTGATGGCGTGTATCCACCCGTCTCCCCACACACTTGTCCTCCACCTCAATGCGCTCGTGCACCACCCACCGGTCCATGGGGACCTCTGGGCCTGTGCCGATGTCTTGCACGTGGGGCTGACAGGACACGCCGATAGAGCTCAGCTGTACAGAGTTATCTGTGCCAACATGGCTGCACTCCAGATGGTCACCAACTCCCTGATTGAGCATCTGGACTTTGGCCTCCACGCAGGCGTTGTACATCTCAGGCCTGGCCATCAGAGCTTTGTCGGCTTTTTTCTTGTTTGACCCACCAGCTGCCTGAAGCTCCAGCTTCAGTTTTCCCATCTCCATCTGGTGGGTGGTTTCTTTGAGCTGCACCTCCAGGCGGTAGATCTTCTCCTTCATTGCGTCGATGGTCTGCTGCTGAAGCTCGATCTCTCTCTCAGCTTCGCTCGTCATGCCCAGCATCGCCTCCGTTACGCCAACCGATGTGCTGCGCATTTCCTGCCTCTCCGTCTCCACTCCCGCTTCTTGAAAACAAAGTTCTATAGTCGGGCTCCTCTGAGAGACAGCGAGGTTGTTCATGTTTTCATCAGTTAGTGTGCCGATGGACTTTTGGTGAGCCTGGTTTTGTATTAAGGCGTGAGGCTGATATTCAGTCATATTATTGTCCAGTGTCGTCTTCTCCAGAGCTTGTACCTCGGCAGCTAGTCGCCTGAACTCCTCCAGCCGCTGGGTGCTCTGCTCCTGGGCTTCAGGCTCCATAATGTGCAGCTCTGGTTCTTTCTGAATGGGCCCCGGGTTTTCCATTTGGTCAGCGCTGCCAACACTGTAGGAGCGCTTACGGAAACCACCAGAAAGTGGGTTTTTGGACTGAGCAGCCAATTGTCTTTTTTCTTCTTGCAGAACAGCAATCTTAACCTGTAAGATAGGAATGGTTTTCACCTGCTCCTCTAGCTCCTTTAGCTTCTTGAGGGCCACCACCATTTGCTCCCGAATTTGCTGGAGGTGTAATGGGCTAACGTTTGTCACAGGCGTGGCCATGCCAGAGCTCAGTGGGCTGTGGCGGATGGAGCTGCCCATGGATGGTGGGTAGTAGTAGGGGTTATACTCTCCATTGGAGACATGGCCGTTGATGGGCAGAGCCTGATGGGTGCCAGGAGAGATCTGGCTTGGGGCAACGGAGCCTGAGTAAGAGGACAGCGAGCTGCTGGAGCCCATGCCACCGAAGCTAGCAAGGCGGCGGCGGGGCATTGGGGGCTCGCTGTGATGCTGCAGGAGCAGTCGCTCCTGTTCAAGCCGCTGCCGGGTCTCCATGAGGGTCTTCTCTACTTGTGGGTTGTGACGAGGGGCAAACCGCGGAGAAGGAGGCGGCAAGAGCGGTTTCTGCTCCGTGGTGCTCGAATAGGACTGTTGCAGCAAGACTTCACAGGTTGCCCTAGAGAGGGTGGGGGTCAGTGGGGCAGCGGCTGGGGCTCTGGGGGCGAAGAAGACCGGGGACTGCTTGTCGTCGCTGTTGGAGGAGGACAGGGAGTCTGTGGAGGTCCATTCAGCCTGAGTGCTGCCCCGAGGCCCCGCCGAGGGTTTGGTCACTTTGGGCTTCCTCTGGATACTCACTTTCTTGATGGTGTTGCCTTTCTCAATGTCGTCGACATACTTGAGGAAATCCAGGTCCAGCTGATAACCGTAGGGGGTTTCAACGTAGTACGGCGCCACAGAGTCCTTGTCTTCTTCGGTACTCGGGCATCTATGACCTCTTTCTGAAAGAGAGCATGAGACGACACATTAGAGAATAATATGTTTACACTAGAGACCACACTCTGGTAGGTATGAACTCTAAGGAACAGATTTCTATGCAAAAAGTGTCAGAAAGTGTTGCCACCGCTGCTCATGACTGCCGTAATTTGACATTGCAAGTACAAACACGTCTCATGTTTCTCACATTGTTGTTGGATAAACACAAGTCATAATCTTATTGCCAAGAGGTGGTTTAACTCGGGCCAAAACTATGTTTGACTTAACTATGTGGCGCAAGGCAATATAGAAAGTGGAAGAGTAAAAATACATAATTTAGCCTGGGGAAGTTTGAGGACACCCAAACGTCTGAGGGCAAAGATTGTGACAGACAAACAGCCTGTTGTTTACAGAGTGTGGATAAGAAGAGTCAAAGGGGTCAGAGACACATGTCAACATTTTCTAGTCCAAAATCCATCCCTGACTTCAACAAAATGCAAAAACAAAACCCACCAACAAGGGTAAATCAGAAACAAGCCACATTTTACAAGACAGTCCAAACAACAACATGGAAACACTAATCTTAAATGTGTCGATGGACCAAAGCTGCTTAAATCAAAGTTCAGATTGAAAACACACGGCCGACGTGTGGAGCCCTGGGAGCCTGTACTACACTCACACTGCGTTGGCTAAATACAGCGTCTTGGTCTTGGTATGCCTGGAACTCCCAGACTAGAACAAACACAGGCTTGAAATAAAACAGCGCGGCTCCTCTTTTTCAGCCTGTCTAACTCCAACAACTTCTCCTGTCAGTCCCTTCCTTTCAGCGGCAACCGAACAGAGCGTAACAAGCTAAATCTGCCACTAAAGCCTCTCCCCCTTGTTGTTCGAGCTTCACTCACCTCAGTCCCACAGCACTCTCTCCATTTTCACTTTTCTTCTGGTCTCTGCTGCAAACAGCAGCCGCTCTGAGCTGCAGAACTGCTTTTTCTCCTTAAGGTTTCTCAATCCTCTCTCCATAAGGGGAAATAAACTCCACTATTGGTGTAAACTAGGCACAGCGCTGCTCTGGCGCACTATTGGACAGCTGCCTCCCCAATCGGGAGCACCTCCCTTCCATAATAAGAGTCCTGTTATTCAGCTCAACACAATAAAAGCTTGTTCTTAAAACAAATAGGCTGAAGATACTGAAACTGCAGTACTCTTATTTACACAAAAAAGCTGTGTAGCAAATGCTTTCATTTCACCAAATATCCTTCATCAACATTACTATAAAATTATAAAATATGCGCTTGACAGGAGACAAAAAGGCCTTGATGAATTATTATTCCTACATCCAGTCAGTTGAATAGAATTCCATTCATTATTACTTCGATGACTGTCACAGGACCATATCCACAATAAATCAGAACTAGTTTTTATTTTGAAAAGTTATGTTTTCAATATTTAAGCTTAAACTCTAAAAATGGTTGACCATGCTGGGTTTTTCTTAATATATTTCTGTAGATATTCAGAGGCCTCAATGCTTTGCTCTACTTCTGGAAAGACAAAGCTCGGTCTGTTTTCCTCTGTGCAATTCTGCAAAGAAAGCACATCCTGTTTTACTGCTGGTATAAATAAACTAACTCTGTACAGCAGCACAGTCCTGGTCTTGTGCGGTCTGGTTTAGAGGACTCTCTCTGGCACCAGTTTCTAACAGGCCATGTCACACTCACATCCACAGGGTGACGGCGGCCCTCTGGTACTGCAGAGACCCCCAGCAGCTGATGGATGACCTCATCAACGCGAGACAACTGGACAGGTCACACTCCAGTGACAGGGACCCAACGCTGACACGACGTCTCGGCAGCTGTCATTTTAACAGAGGTCATACAGCAGTAACCCTGATACAGGACTATCTATTAACGTCATTCGTTATGTAATTATGAAAACTGTGGAACTACAGGACATGGTGGGATGTGTTTGAGCGACATCTAGAAAACCTCACTCAGCCTTTTGTGCCTCAAACTGAAAACAGCTGGGACGAGCTGTTCAGCATCACTTCACCCACAAAACATCCCACATTGTAATGAAATGAGCTCCACCAACACGACCTAGCCCTGCTAGTATGTGAGGAACGTTTTAAAGTGACCTCCACGGGAACACGACACACATTAGCAGGAGCTTCGATACAGCAGAACATTCTGCACAAGCTCTAAAGCGATTTCTCACGTTCCAACAGCTACTTGCCTGCTGTCACAGACGACATCCAGGCCAGAGGCTCCAACACGAACCAGGTGTGGATTGAAAACAGTTCTTTGAGCTCAAGTTGAACACATCGATATCTAAAGAAGCAACACTTCCTTCCATGGACATCATCACAGACACAGTCATCCTTTAATTACATCTACAATACAACAAGTGTATGTATTATTTATATGTATTTGCTCTTTAAACCATGAACTGAAGTTGGGCTTTTACAGCACCTGCTTCGTACAATTTTTAAATTATTGGCTGACAAAAGCCTTTTAACATCCACAGCATAATCAGGCCGGCGGTACAAGTCCACCAGTTGTCTGTGATCTGACCAGAGCACTGGAATCTCTTGGTCTGAAATAAACAGTTAATGCTTCATGCTTCACCTGTTTACACTCACACAGATTTAGGTTCTGAAGATGTCACCTCCAGCTCAAGGAAAATAAAAGCGGTCTTAAATAAAACCAAATCTGGAGCAGCTGTTTGTAGGGAGAATGTGATCTGACCTTTAAATAAACAATAGGAGTCATCTAACAAATCACAGCAAGCTAGTGATTTAATGATACACACTTATTATCAGAGAAAAGACTAGAGGTTTGGAAAAAGAACAGGTTTGAGTAAATCACCCAAATGCCCATCCAGCTGTGCTCGTCAAACTCACAGCTGCAGAGGCAAATAACTGAGTGAAGCAGCTCACACCTGCAGTGAATGGAGTGCGAGCAAAGCATGACGCAAGAGGCCTCTAACGGCCCGGTGCACCCACGGCCCTGTCCTCGTACACGCCTGGTATTTCCTGGCTCTGCCTGCCGGTCCCACATCACTAATTACTGTCAGTAAGCAGAGCCAGTGTTTAACCAGTGTCTGAAAATGCAGCAGCGCCTGCAACAGGAAACACGCTGTGCATTTTACAGGTTCCACCGGCTGGAAAGGAGGACGAAAGCTGCCTGCTGGGATCTACTGGCTCCTAAAAAGTCACAGCGCTGCGTGAAACGCTGGTGCCAAATTCAGCAGCTCAACTCTGACAGGACGATGAGGACGGAGGAAACGTCTGAGCTTCCTGCAAACACAGGGGCTGCGTTTCCATCTCACACACACTTAAAGCAACAGATGTGTAGACAGGTTGTTTTAAATAGATGTCCATCATGTAACATCTTTGATGTGCGTTTTTAATGTAATTTACCAAGTGGGTGTCATTAACAGTTTTTACTCTAAAGACATCATCAACCCAAGTGTGATAAGTGTTTTACATGTAGGTTATGTTTAATTTAAGTACCGATGGCCAAAACTAACCTGCATAAGTTGATACCCTGAGTTCACTGCATTAAGGAACAAATGTTAGAATACATCACCAAGTAGTGCCCCTCACTCTGGTCTAAGCAGCGAGATGCGTACTTCATTTTACTGGTCCCATCACACTGTACCACCTCATGAACATGCAAACAGTGCTGAGGCCAAACCGCCCCCTGCAGCAGCACTTTAAATACAGACAATGCTCCCATTACCACACACTGAGATCCAGTTGCACTCAAAATAGACCTGCATTAATTCAATGCCCACGACAGTAGGAGCTCGGTCAACTATTGTCTACGTCTGCCTTTGTTACAGCCTCACAGCCCTGACGCAGACACGCATACAGCAGTGACTGCAGGTGGTTTTAAATGGCAGCTGGCTCGGTCCCTGCTGCAGGCAGACAAACACTTGACTGGGTCTGAAGTCGCAGGGGGTCAAAGTGCCTCCTGCTCTCTGGGCCTTCTGTCCACAGCAGAAACATTTAGACACCACTGCTTTTTGGATACGACGCATAATAACGAAGGTTCAAATTCTTCCACAGACTGAAAAGCAGAGTCGAGACACCAGCTCATCTGAAACCTATCAGAAATACTGACTTTTAGTACTGATCTCTGCACGTGAGCATTCTAAATATCTCCCAGTTCAGCAGGAGACCACGTGGACATGTTATAGTGTAACTGCCAACACTAGGTTATTTTTGCAGATAATCTGTGAGAGCATATTTGCACTGTTGACATATCAATCCTCTGCATTTTTCCACATTCTGGTAAACGTGACAGTGAGAAGTCTCGTGTCTGGGACGATCGCAGGCTGAAGCAGGGGACAGTGACCGTGCCCTGCACGCTGTGAATTCCCAGAGGGATTTGAGAGCAGGCAGCTTCATCCTCCTGTTAGTCTGCTGAGGAATGCGAGCTGTCTGCAGGTGCGTGTTCTGAGCTACGCCTCGACCGACAGCGCTTATTTCACACTCGAGCGTGGAAATCGTCTCTACACGTGCAATACACAAACATGTGGGGGAAAAGACACAGAGGAGCCACTTAGTTTGGACAAAAGCTGTCCCTGCAAGCAGACGTTTGACATTCCCCTAAAAGAGGTCTATAGGAAGGACACGCACCAAAAAAAAAAGATTAGCATTTGCACAAACTTCTATAACTCAAACTAAGTGCTTTCCCCTTTTAATATGAAGAAAGTTGTAACCAAATATAACAATTTAGTGAAGCTCTGCATGGAAGAATCTAAATAATGCAGCAAAAAACAGACCTAATGCTCACTGTGTTCCTATCCACAAAAAGAAAATAAATGATTTTTAGGCAGCTTCAGCCGAAGAGGAGCCGCATTGTGCTTCTTTGTTTATCTCTGAACAGGGCCACAGGCTGACAGCCTCCAACCGCAAGACACTGACGCAGTCAAGGTGGCCCATCAGCCCCCAGTGCATAAATGGACACGTTTAAAGAGTTGGATGTGAGAAAAACAAGAAACAAAGAGACAGAGATCAGAGAAAAGAAGCCAGACTGACAGAGGGCTTGACTTGGTTACTGTACCTGGGCCGGTGCCGTTCACGTGCATGGTTTGAGCCATGGCTGCAGCTGTGTGCTCTCAGTCAAGACCTACTGCGCTCATGCAACTGCCATGCGTCAAGTCCAGAGAACCATGCAACCTGCAAACTGAGACAGAACACAAAGAACACCTTTAGAACCAAAAGAAGCTCAGAAACAGTCAGACGTGTAAGCAGCAATTAGACAAAGCTCTTAATGAGACAAACTGCTGCATATACGTCACTAGAGGCTGAGTGTAATGTTTATTCTTAGTCATGTACAATACTGACTAATTACACAAATATTTTCCAGCCAACAAATAAAAAGCCATGTCTTATGTCCACCAACACAGATGTCCTTCCTGGGGAACGCTGCAGCTCACCATGTGACGGACGGGTCTGACCTCTGCTTTTCCACAGGTGTGTTTGCATCTGACATTTATGAACATAATGTTTCCATTGATAATGACCAGAACGCTGCACACAGGACCTCTATGAGCAGAAACAAAGGAGCCTTTCTTCTTTTATAAAGAAGGAGCCAACACGGGGGAAAGAGTCGACCTCACGGCCACAGAGGGGGCTGATGTGTTCACGGAGCATTGGGAGAAGCATCTTGAGATGAGGCTGAGCTGGATCAATTATGAAACAGATGCACCCAGGGCACTGACTTGATCCTCCATTCTGTTGATTATTTATCTTCTTTGTCCACACAACAGAAAATATGAGACATCTGCCCTTTAAGATTTGTGGCCACTGGTAACATCTGTAAGGTCCCACGGCCTGTAGTTACTACCCAGGAGTGCTTTTGCTCTGTTTCAGCACATGAATGCTTGTTTACATCATGCATCTGCTCTGATGCATCTAAATCCTGGATGTAAATCATCCAGAGGAACAATTATAGATGCGACAGAGAGGAGCGCTATAAACTAACCATTACGGAGCTGGATGAACTGTTCCAACACTCAAATAGACTGGAGCCTGAACGCCTCGAAGCTGCTCCTCTTCAGTCATTACAGCTACAGTATATTAATGCTAAAAAGGCCCTAAAGCTCAGAAGGTCAGCCTTTACTTTGCATCACTTACTGCAGTTCAGATTCACAAAATTAATTACAGTTTGGGCCAAACTTTGGAGCATTTTCATGCTGCAGGAGACAGAAGCAAACCTCATGCTGGCTCTTCCCCAAACAACAACAACAACAACAAAGCAAGCAACTGCCGCTTCATGCAAATAAACCACAATAATAATACATGGGACTGACCCGGCATCTCCCAAGTGTCCTGCTCCATGGGCTTCTAGAGAGCAAACCTGGAGGAAGGAGCAGAGATTCCTCAAACAACCAAACTGACAGCCTAAACGCTCTCACGCCTGTAAAACCATGCTCTCAATGAATAGTTTGGTTTAGAAAACAATAATAACAGCAGTTATACAATTCATTAACGTAAGCAAGAGAATACTTTTCTTTCAATAAAGCACGAAGACAGATTAGCAAGTACGTGTTGTCAGCATCTGCAGAGCCTCGTGCTCGTGTGACATCATTTGAGGTCAACAGTAAAAAACAGCCATTATTGTGTTTCTTTGAACAGAGTCACGCTACAGGACGTGACGCAGGCTCAAACAGCTGAAACTCTGATCTCCATTCAAACGCAGACGCTCAGGGTCCTCTCATGCAGCTTACCTTCAACTCTCATTCTAACGTCCACCCACCACACGCAGGTAGCAAACGCGACTGGGCTCAAGCCCGACCAGCAGCCCGTTCCCAGCAGGCCTCTGAGCCGGGATCCGTTTCAGCTAAGATTAGACGACTTCCTCAGATGACAGCCAAGCGATCTGAGGCCTATAATAGGAAGCGGGACATTAGGCCTTTTGGGCAGAAGCCATTCCTCCTCTGGGCCCCCAGGTAAAAAGTATGGGGAGCTAATGTGGTTAATGCCCAGTCAGTCTTCAGGGCCTGCTGACCATGAATGCAATGGACAACAAAATGTAATGGAAAACTTTTTTAATGAACAGTTACTGATTAACCAAGAAAGCGGTTCCTTTTGGTGCTCAGGAGCTGAAGGTGAACACTGAGCATAAACCAGAGCTCAAAATCACCAAAGACAACTCAAACAGACCTTCAGCATACACCTAATAATCACTGGAACAAGCTGTGTGAATAGGTCAATTATTTTAAGTGAATTGACAGGGTTAA
Source organism: Betta splendens (assembly GCF_900634795.4). Taxonomy (NCBI): domain Eukaryota; kingdom Metazoa; phylum Chordata; class Actinopteri; order Anabantiformes; family Osphronemidae; genus Betta; species Betta splendens. The sequence goes on along the minus strand of NC_040889.2, from coordinate 28,341,519 downwards.
CATTTGAGATTGTGTAATAAACAAACACTTTGTCAAACACATTAAGTAATTTCCCTCATCAATATTCTGTATGTAAATAAGAATTAAGAAGAGATAAAGACTCAGTTTTACTAATAAAGCCCTCCATGAATCAGGTTATGTAGCAATTTTGTAGAAAAGAGTAAGTAAATACTAAGTTAAATAGCAGAATAAACAATATTATTAGGAATCAGAGTGTTCAATCTCATAAGTCGCAGCAATTTTGAGGATTAAAATCAAAAGAACAAATAAACGATGCTGCCAAATCTGCAGGCAACGCCTTCGAGTAACTTATGTCATAAGAAAACTCACCATGTTCAGTCTGTTCTAGACGGATCAGACCTGATTAGAGGAGCTGAAGCTCAACGACAGCTGAGGAGCGATCATAACGAGCAGGGCAGCCTCATTGGAGCCTCAAACCAGAACAACTCGTTTTGTTGCTCCTCAGCTGTTAAATATCAAACACGCACGTCCAATCAGAGATCTGACAGGAGCCGAAAAGGCAAGTCTCCGGATTCACGCAAAACTAAAACAATTCCACCTGCACAAATGTGTCACACAGTCAAATTCTGTGTCTTCGTGAAGAACAAACATAAAGCTGGGGAAAAACATAAGGTTGGGAGGAGGAAAAAAAAAAAAGTCGCTAAAGTTTAACTTAAAACCAGCAGCAAACGTTGAATCTTTAACCTGGACCAAACGCCGTTCGTGCCACATAAAAACCTCGCGTGGGCAGGATGTGGTCAGACCCTTCACATTTTCCACTGTGAAACACTAAACTCCAGTTTTGCTGCTTGTGTGTCAACAGTAAACAGCAGGAGAAGCTGAACGAAGCCGCCGCTCTGAATATTCAGCAGCCTGCTTTTTCCCCTAATAAAAGCCCGGCCTATGGAAAAGGCCCCAGTGGCTCAGGAGCATGAAAACGCGAGCCGCGTGCGCAGCAGCATTTTCACAGGTGTGTTTTTCACGGACAGAAGAGCACGCGCGCCTGCTTTCGGACGGAGGGGAGCGCTGGTGGGTCTGTTGCCATGTCTACTTGTCACCTCCGCTCTGCATCTGGGCCTCATTAGCGAATGCCTTTAAAGCTCTGGAGGAGAAGCTGCTGCGCCGACTGTGGAGGAGACCGGGCACCTCGGCACCGGCCGTCGGACCCTCCGCTCAGCGCCGGTGCCGCCCCACGGCTCCGTTTCCTTTCATGTCCCGCTTCAGCCTGCTGAGATCAACTCAGAAATCCTGCCTCAAAGCATTTCAATTATCCAGCAAGGAGGGAGGAACCGGCACCAATGAGAAGTCGGCCCAGGGGATTTGTGCTGCACGGACACATCCAGTGGCCGTAAGTAAAGACTGGAGCACAAAGAAGCCACACAAAGCCCAAACGTCACGTACTGAATAGGTCGACATCACTGTATTTTCAAGAGTCAGAAAGTTTGGGAGCAGCCATTGACAGATGCTGAGGTCATTTAAAGCTGCGTGACAGTGAAATCCTCTATCATTTACAGTCCAGCAGCTCTGAGTTTCAGGACTGATAAAGCAAATCTGCACAGTAAGAAGAGAAGCAGACGCCAGGTGATTTAGCGGAGTGGGTTCCTCCAGGAGCTTCCAGTGCAACAATGGAGGCTCTTCGGTTACACATTCCTACCAGAAGCACAGTACTCAGGTACTAAACCGGCCGTGTGCATCACCACAAACCTCCTCCTCCTCCCAGGAGTGAGCGTCTCTGCTGATCTGCAGCACCGACGGCTCCTATTTTCGGGTCAGCGCATGTTGACGTGTGGCAGATTGAGTGGACGCTGTGTTTAGGCCCCTGACTGCTGGGTGGCAGTGTTGGACAGGAGAACGGACCGGGTCAGACGTGTCACACATTCATCTGTCCTCTACAGTGTATGTAGAATTTGTTGCAATAGCAAACAACGCGGCTGTGCCGTGTTCTCAGGTTCACTGCGGTGTCCCATCATGTGGAGGTGTAGCTCCATTTCAGGAATGTGCTGTAAGTGGTTCATCTTATCTGGACAGCTGCTCTCCAGGGGTTCAGGCTCGTCTCATCGGAGTCTGGTGAGACGCGCTTATATGCAGATAAAGCTGCAGTTTCAACGGGAGGTTAAAGATTCCAGTGTCTTCAGTATCGTTCTCCTGGTTCGGCACACGCTCCTGGTCTCTCCTCAGACACTTTATTATTTTCACCTGGTGAAATGTTTAATATTAACAGAGACACTCTGAGCCCACACAACATTTCATTTCCCACTTCTCCCAGCATGAAGCTGCAGCAAGCGCCAGTTTTGAAACACCCAGTGATTTTTGTCCAAATACAGCAACGCTTCCTTGTTGTAGCAACACTGCCCCCAAACGGCAGAAAGTGCCACATGGATTTAATGCAGCTCCAATCTGCACCAAGCACGACTTTAAGGAGCCATTAAAACTCTAGTGCCAACAAGGAGATGTCTTGATATGAACTGAATCTTAATGTGTAGCAAAATACAGTTGATGGAAACGTGTTTTAGAAATTTTCCAAGTCAACAAAAGGATTAAAAGGTGAAAACAAATAACTCTGCTTTTGAAGAGGCCGAATCATCAGAATCCGTCCCAAGCTTTGGCTCCGCTCTATGGGGCATTGTGGGAGACGTCCCCCGTCTTAAGTGCTGCTTGTTTGCTTTTGTGCCCAGTGAGCCGCCTCTGCTGACCTTCCAATGAGACGCACTCCTTTCACTGACAGACACTGACAAAGTAGAACAAGCTAATTAAACTGATGACAGCAGGAAGGAGGTGAAGGAAGCTCCTCGGCGCTGCGGCCCTCCCTGCGCTGGACGCCTGCCAGGGGAGGCGAGCGGCGGAGGGGGTGGGGGGGGGGTCACGTCATGCGTGTGCTGCCTCTCATCACGTGTCCCCTCCGTCAGGCCACTGTTGTCCCGTCAACAAAGCAGCGAGGACGTGCAGGGAGGAGCGCAGCCGCGACTCGTCCAGCGTTTAGTTTTCTTCCCGTCACAACTTTTGAATGCACTCAAACATCAATGAAGTAAACTCCGTCAATAACTCAGCCCTGTGAAAAACACAACACGGCCCTCCTCCCCCTGACTACAAAAACTACTTTAAATACAGGTAGAAATTATTGTTATTTGGATTAGAAAAACGGGCTGTTAAACATTAAAAAGCACCAACGACACCTGTGAGCTCCAGAGGCATCATCCACGGGACGTTATCTGAATCCGTCGCTTGGCTTCTTTGAACGCTCGAGTTACTCTGTATCAGAAGCATCAAATGTAAATGTAAAATCTATTGGTGCCCATCTGCTGAGCACCCGCCCTCAGCTGCTCTGTGCCGGGTGGCGTTTGTGGTGCTCAGCTGCCCTCATTGTTTGTCAGAGCAGGGTCAGGGTGGTGCAGCTTAAAGTGGTGACATCACTGATCCCAGACCTGATTAATTAGCTGCAGTGCCATTTGTAATCAGGGACACTGAGCGGGTTAATCTGGGGAAGCCGTGGTTATCCCCGCTCAGCTGCTGGGGCACCCTGTGACGAGGAGGACAATCAACTGCAGCAATTAGGACCTGATCTGGCCTGGAGCGTATAAAGACCGAATAAAAGGGGAGAGATTCAGTGAAATAAACATTCATCCGTTCATTCATAGTAGACAGTGCCAGACTAAATAAGGTGAGTCATTTGCACCCAGTTAATTCACAGTTTTTACTCTAAAGCTTTTCAAAAAGATGAACCCCTCGTGTTTTTCCAAACGCCAATGATGGAGGAAGGAAGGGGGAGGCACAGGGTGAGGACTAATCCTATTAAGATTGAATCTAAATGATAGGTTCCGATGAGAGAATAAAGCGTGTAGAGAAGGAATGCGTTCTTTACGGAGGGATGATGAGGCACAAACATCTTCCAAGTGGAAACCGTTTGGGCCTCACATGGCGGAGAAAAGCTGTCCACACACCACTTCATTCCCTGATTTGAAAGTCTAATTTATTGCCACAACAAGGAAGTGGGGGAACAAAGAGAGAGGAAAGTGGATGGAGCCGATGACAGGACAGATTGAGCCACAAAACAATCAACCTGAAAGACTAATCTGAACATTTAGGGTAAAAACTAGTCAGATTCAATTGTGTATAATGAACAGGCATAAATAGAAGCGTTACAGCTGCTGAGGTGTAACTAAAACACACCCACAACCATCTCTGTGGTAGAAGGTACGTCACCAGAGACCAGCTGTAACAAACCAATTTCATCTGAAATGACATGGGAACACTGGGTTTTGCACTTCCACATGGAGGCCAGTCTTTCAGTCCCACACACTTGGGTCACTTCTAATGTCCAAGTATGGCAGCACAAAGTGTCCTGGGTTCAAACAGGAAATAGCAAATGGACATTTTGCTGAGAGAAGCCAAAATGACAAAATATTTAATTTTTTTATTTAAAATCCTACTAGCTTACATCAACAGCTAATATGTAGCCCATGAACAATAAATGAGAGAAATAAAAGGTTGAATTCCCAGCCATCGATGAGCGACGGACGCCCTAATTACCGTGGGACTAACGAATGACTGCCGTGTCATCCTTTCCATTATCTTGGCCCGAGTTTGGGGTCACGGGGTCACAGACGACGGAAACAGGAGCATGCCCGCATAGGTATAATGCACCGCATTGTATTGTGTGGGGAGGGGGGGGGGGGTGAGGAGGGGTGTATTCCCAGTGGGCGTTATCCTAGTGACAATAGCGGCAACATTCCACTGGAAACACTGTGGCATTATGGCTTCCCTCTGGATCCAACTTCCAGCAAAACAAAGAAGATTAGGGCTCACGTTATCCTGGGAATTCTCACGTCACATTTAGGAATCGCTCAGAGGTGAAAAAAGAAATGGCTGATAAGCCTCATGTACCACCCGACACCAGGCTGCCCTCGGACCAGATCTGCCTTCCTACGGATGTTTCTGCTCCAAATGTGAAACAGCAAGAACATGTTCAACACATGTTCAAAACTATTTACCATTTAGTCATAGACCCCTTCTTTCCAGCTACACAGAACATTACACACACTGCTTAATGTGGTTTATTGGTTTAAAAGGCATCAGAATCAGAGAAGCCTCTGCTATGAATCCTACTGTCTCTAAGCACGTCTCCGGCCATGAGCCAATATTGACTTGAGCAGCGACCCGTGCGCCGGTATTATTTCAGCCACACTGGAGAACAGGAACAGGCAGCGTTTGCTGGTGGAGAGCTTTGGTGGCAGATGTCACTGAATATGTAACGCAGCAGACGACAGGGGAAGGGAGGGCGGTTGGACAAACAACGAAGGGCGGACAAACATCTGCACCAGGACCTGAAACGAAACCACCTTCAAATGAGCTCAGCGGAAAAACACCGATCCCGCTGCTAGAGCACAAACGCACCAGAAATTACAGCAACTCCCTCCAATTTGGATAAAAAAACAAGCCGACTCATCAGTTTATATATGCCAGTGGCCATTAAAAACTCAACCATAAACGATCACACTAAACACAACCACCTTCGCCAGTCGAGTTCTACTCCTGTCCAGCCACGAACACGGGACGGGTCAGGGGACCGGCGCACGGCGTTGCCATGGTGATCTGCCCCTCGCTTTGTGGAAACTGAAACTTGAGTGGATGGAGGGCTATTGTCAAGCCAACATCACCGCAGACACGCGGCCAAACACGTTTCACTGCACTAACGACAGGAAAATCTCCATGCTCCAAAACGAAAGCAAGAGCAAAGAGGGTTCAACAAAAGGCAGCATCGTCACAACACAGCAAACCGCCCGCTAATTACACATGACAGGTATTTTTTCTCCAACTTCCCACTTTAATTATAAAGTTTCTGCCTCCTAAATGCAGCCTGATAAAGTCGCTCTGCCGGTGGGAGCTTTCACCAGAGATAAGATCAATAGTGTCACCAGGGAGTCAATCTGCACTGTCAACAAAGACCCGCCGGCCGCAGGAGGAAGTAATTTACTGCTGCAGTTTACCAGTGTGCTGAGAAACGCCCGACCTTCTGAGGAACGAGGTTTACGCCGACTCATGGCAACGGTTTGGAGGAGGCTTCGCATCACATTCGATCTCCACAGCTGTGATGCCACCCAGACTGGACGTCCTGCTAATTAGCTCCACTAGGCTTCCTACGCAGGCCTGCGGACGGCTGGCGGCCTGTGATTACTGCGTATCTGATGGAACGTGACCGGTGCGTGAACCGTGGCGAAGCCTGCGCCGTTTACAGGCTCACATCAATCAGCAATAAGAGCGCGTGAGCCCAGATGGGGTCGACCAAGCGGTGGGTGGCTTCAACAAATAAACCAAACCTTAAACCTCGTTTCATATGATGGTGGAACCATTAGAGCTACAGCATCGCAGATCCAACACACGCTGCAGCCACATTAACTAACATTAACAGGCTAGTGTTAAACTTAAACATGTGGTTCTATGCAGCGACCTCTTCACCCTGTTTGTTGCCAACCAGCCTAAATACACTTGCATGATGAAGCGTAGAGGTTGGTGCATCTCAGCTGGGACAGTGTAGAGCAGCAGCTGTAGACATAACAGACACCCCCAACGCAGCCACAACCTTGACCAGACCCACGTGCACTTCAAACCATCTCATTCACCAGCTCTGCTCAGTAATGAGCAACAAACGTCTTCACCGGACGTTTACATCTTCTGCATAAACATAAAAGTTCAGTATTTCACACAGCACGTACCAAAACCACGGAATTCAATTAACACTAGCGCTCACCTTCCACCAGTCAGTCTTATTTTGTGTCTGCAACTCCCAGTAACAGTGCCCAGTATAACCAGAGACATCCACAGGAATCCTGAGGGTGAGAAACGGAGACGTCACCCAGCGCCGTGTCACACGGGCCAATGGCGACACAGCTGCTTACAGCAAACACACGCGCTGTAACCCGACAACAGCAGGCAGCGAGGGCCGTAACACGAGGAGCCTGGAAGCAGCGGCCGAGGCGCCGGCGTCCTCACGGCCGTAAACAGAGGCTTCCCCGGCTTCAGGACGGACTAACATGAGTCACACTAAGTCACCGGCTTCTCCAAAAGCTGCACGTTTGCATCTGGACACATGCGTTGCCTCTCGTGACCGTGATGGTTTTTCTATTAAAATGTATGATCTGATTGTAAAAGTGTTTGTTTGGGCAACAATCCAAACCACAAAGCTGCCATTTTACCAAACAAACAGAGGAGATTTAAAGGAAGCGAGTTTAGCATCGAGGACTTGGATGGTTTCAAGCTCAGGCTTTGGTGCTCAACTAAGTAACATTCATTACGACACACAAGCTGACTTTCTGTTTATTCTAAAGTGATCCACGTCAGCAGACGTGGGCTAAAGCCCCTCCTGACGGCTGGGATCCCGCTCCCTGTATTCACAGGCCACATGGGTACAGCTGCGGCGCTGTGCTGATAAGCTACACGCACTGAGTCCAACCCGGCTTCTTGGGAACTGCTTCAGCCTGACAGGGAAAGTCTGAGCATGTCTGCATAGCTGAGGGATTATCGCCGTATAAACGGAGCCCGGGTTCCCCGTGCACCTGCCTTCAAGTGCAACAAACAGGCGGGACGTGGGACTCCTCCCTTTGGATAATCACGAGCTGAGCTAAGACGCATCAGCTAACGATGCATCGTCCACACACCGGCAGCTGCCTGAATGAGGCCTGCAGGAAGTGGTGCCGCACCGAGAACCGCTTTGTGCTCAATGGGGCTCAAGACAATGCAGCAAATCTGATTTTTCTAGTTTCATGCAAGAGTCACCTAAAACCTACAAAATGAATAACTAATTCAAAATCGAATGAACCAGAAAAACTCAAACATAACCAAGAACATTTATGATGGAAGGACTCACGAGACGATGCATTCAAAGTGAGACGAGTGAAGCAGTCAACAATTCATGACTCAGACGCTTTCTGGTATAAAGAGCACATGAATGAAAGAGGGGGATCAACATAGGAGGAAACAAAACATCTTTGTGAAGCACACGTCAGGATTTATCTGGGATTATTCTCAGCTACAGAGAAACGCCTTCAGCTCCTTCATGTTCACCGCAGCAGCGCTCCTGCGAACAGAACCTGCACAAGCTGGAGCACGTTCACCTGAATCATCCAGGTCTGCGCACGGTGAAACCACCAGATCCACAAACAGGTCACGAAGGGGGAACGCTGGAGTTCTCCATTAAACAGTTAAAGGAAACTCCTCCATTCAAATCCCAACATAATGGAAACGGCAGCTTTGGGTTCTCAGTCCTGGGATTGGGTTCCTCTCATCAAGCCGGTGTGAAGGAGCACAGGTCAGCGTGCTGGGTTCTAAAATATGCATCACATTCAGGTTCCCTGAGTGGACGACAAAGCCCCAACCGGTCCAAAACAAACCGGTCCCCTTCCATCCCGGGCCACTCCAACTCTGCTGAGCCTCTAAATCCAGAAAGCCACGATTTGAAAGGCTTTGCGTTGTTCTGCCAGAGCTTTGATGGTTCCGACAATTACTTCCTAGCAAATTTGCCAACAATGTGGTGCTGACCCGTCCGCTGCCCCCGACGCTGGTGAACCTTTCAGGAAGGTTCCCTCAAAGCTTGACTTATTTCTCCTCTGAAACTTAAAACCTGAGCGATCGTTCACAGGTTCCACATTCGTGGCGGAAGGTTCTCTGCGATATCTCACAATTAGACCTACACTTTGAACACGGCTGTCTGTTTGCAGGGGGCTCTAAGTGTTTAGTGTCAGTGGATCTACTGTTCAAAGCACATCTGATCTGGTAATTACAGGGCCGTCACCCAGGCTCATGTAGGTCTTCATCCCACACTTGAAAACCGGAACAGCTGTAACAACTCCCTTCACAGTAAAGCAGCAAACCAGTAAAAGTGGTTTCTTCCCACTTATCCAGCAGTGAAGCCCTCACATAAAAAAACAACATGGCTGCATGAAAACTGTCCTTTTAAAGTTAGGGAACCCAAAGGAAGCTGTATTTTAAGCACTAGAACATACCAGAGGCACAGATGTTCAACCAAAACTAGAAATTACAACTCAGCACCCTCTTGACTTAAAATTACAGAGAAAATGTCACTGTGATCCCACAGAAGCTGAGCAGCGAGGCCAGATTTGACGTGCAACCGGCTCAGACAGCGCAGTGGAGTGGAAGTCATTCTGTCTAAACAAACACTGGAGGGACGGCAGTCACAATAATCACACAGAGGTGGTGGAGGGTGTGTGTGTGTGGGGGGGGGGGGGGGCATCACCGGCCGGCTTTGATCATGTGGACACAAGGGCAGAGTCACCGAGGTGCTAATTGAGAGATTTCTGCCATGTGTCCAGAGGCCGGGGACCGTCCCCATGCGGCGCTGGAGGTACCACCCAACACCAGGCTGCACTCGGACCGGATCAGCGAGAAGCCGAGGAATGCCCTGCTGCGTGTGCTGCTGGACGACACGCACAATGTACAGATTTAACCCACGCTAGAGTGTGAACAAGTCTGAGCTCAAAAGAAAAAATGTAATTTATTTACATTTAAGAAATTCTTGACCAAACTCATCCAGATGCTTTTCACACAGATCTGCTTCATGCAGCAACCTCTGGAAAAGGAGGTTAATATTTCTCCTCCTTGTGTTATTAAGTCTTAAGAATGTGCTGACAGATAGTGTTCTCTATGTAGTGTACTACAGTACATCTGAGCTGCAGAGTGAGGATCTTAGTACAAAGTACAGTCCAGCTCTGGACCAAATGCAGTTTATTATTTTCTACAGATCACGACGGAGCACGTCTGGACCTCACTGTCTGAAGGGCTGCTTTGTTCGGCCCTACTGGATGAAAGCACTGATATTATCGGAGGTTATTATATTAAACCCAAGTGTAGAAAAATGGAGTGTGTGATAAAGTGCCACTGTGGAAGCTTAGGAATTTCATGAAAGCGCCGCCGGAAAGCTCATAGTCCTCCTCTTGACGTGTCCATTCAGAGCTCGGTCTGTGAAGAGCTGAGAAAGAGGCGAAGGGCCTCCATTATCAACCACACAATAGAAAAGCATCCAGGTCTGTCCAGTCCACAAGCGCCTCAGCTCTTCAACCCACTTGAGACAGGAAGAGCACGAGCACGCGTCCAGTGGGGGAAGAAACACAACTCACAACTGCGTGCGGCTTAAAAAGCGAACAACACGGCACAGAAATAATACGGCTTTGTTCAAAGTCAGCTCCAGAACGAAGTTCCTCAAAATGACGGTAGCAACAATAAGAAACGATGAAGTGTGTGGAAGTCCACAGACAGTCACGTCCACGACGGGAAAGATGGGTGACGTGAAAGGATCCGCGCGCCTGGTCGCGAGCCCACGCAGCAACATGTGCGGTACATGCCCCACGCACAGACGCATGTTCGGATGATTGTTGTGGACAAAAACACAACACACACACACACACACACACACACACACACACACACACACACACACACACACACACACACACACACACGTAATCCCGCTTAGCCAGCAGCGCTTCATGGGATTGTCTGGTCGCTGTAGCACCACCTGACCACGCGCGCGCGCGCACCCGGGACACGGCAGGTACAGTTCGCCTGAACTACGAAGTTTATTTAGGCGACACACGTGCACGAGGTTTCAACTACACACTTTATCAAGTAACCGCTGCGTTTATCAGTACGTTCCTGCCTCTGCGGAACGCCACGTTCAACTCACCGCGTTACCACGCCGCCGTCTCCCAGGCTGCTGCTGTGGACGTGAATGCAACTCCTCCGCTTTGTTCTCGGCGTCTAAATCCGTGGAGGTGGAGTCGTCCGGACGCTGAAATAACTAAAAGCAAACGTGTAAACGCTTTGACTGAGTCCCGTGGCGCGCAGCACGTCCCGACCGCACCGCACCGCACCGCTCCGCCGGCAGCTCTTTGTACTTGTCCGCTCCAGCAGCAAGTTGTTGAGCCGCGGACATGCGCACTAGCTGCTCCGGCGAGCTGCCATGAAGGTCAGTGGCCGCTACAGGTGTAGCTTACCTGGCGCCAGGCTGTGGCCTAGTTAGTTAGCTACGCGAGCCTCAGGAGGATAAAGCTAAAGCACTAAAGCCAGGATTTCACTTTGGAGCCTTTTCAAGAGTCTCAGTGGCGGCTGAATTAGGATAAGACTAGTTTTACAAACAAATAAGCTAACGTTAACTGGCTAATTAATTCAGTAGTTTAATCGCGCTCTTTCTAGTTTCAAAAATCACCATCAGGTTACAAACCAACTTTATTAATAATCGAGAGGTTTTTATTGATTAAGCAAAGCAAGACGAAATAGTAAAAGACTGAAATAGTTCCTCAGATAGTTAGGTTTATCTTCCGCTGCTGAATATAGTTCCCTATAGTGAGCGCATTAATACCTACATTTCTTGATTGACGCCCAACACAGAAGCAGATCCGACTAATTTTAAAGATTTTTACAATAAGGTTGTTAAAATGTGTTTACTTAATTCACCCCTACTCTATTACAAAAACGTCAACTTATAAAATAGTTAGTCTAGAGACCAATTTAAAATAATGCGCGCAATGTTTGGACCAGAGCAGCGTTCGTCAGAGTTGAGGTCAGTGGCGCCACCTAGTGGCCGCATACATCAACTACATTAGTCTAATATTTAGAAATATCCACAGAAAACTGAGCAAAGTTCCCATTCAGTTACTTCTAGGACTGAAATAAAACGCGACATGACAGTAACGTATTAATGAGAATGAACTGTGTATAACGTGATGAAAAGTCGAGACTGTTTGTTTACTCATTTACTACTTTGGCGTAGACTGCTTTTAAATGTTACTGTCAGTATTCCAGGTCATTTGTCTTTTACAGTCTGGTATTAAATGGCCTGACTGCTGCATTGACAGACAAGTGCACATGTACAAAACATGACGTTTGTTATATGATGGTTTTTTCCTGTCTTCTCATCCCAAATCCATAGATTCACACAGATCCACTGATATTTGGAACAAAACCGTTTGTATTGATGCCAGGTGTCAGATGGGGCCCGGTCCGGGATGGGAACAGGGAGACCCACGTTATAGAGCTGGTTTTTGGCACAAGATTCACGATGAACCTGAAGAAACTGAAGCAGACTGTAACCGAAGCTACGAACAAACTATGAGGAAGTGTCCGTGCAGGTTCCACGTCAATATCCAGATGTATGCTTCATTATGAGCCCTATGGAAGCAGACAGAACACCTGGATGCTGAGGAGTTCGCGTGTTCGCTCTTAAGAATGTGACCGTTCACGGACCCAGAACTTGTGAAACTGTTCACAAACCAAACACCACCCGTCTTTCGTAAGACGAGTCGGACTTGGGGCATGTGCCGCGTCTTTTGTCCCGGTCACATCCGCCTGTTGTTGACTTTATCGGCTCACAGCGGCGGGTTGTGTTCGCGGCCCCGCCCCTCCCGCAGCTCTGGATTGGTCCCCGCGTCTTCACGCCCCTCGCGCAGTTCCGCGTTGCTGCGCATTTAAGTGCTGCGACGCTTCCTCCGAGTCCTGCGCTCGCGCTGCCGGACCCCCTGCTGCCATGTCTGAGCGAGGCGCCTTCGACACCAACGTGGTCACCGTGACCCGGTTCGTCATGGAGGAGGGCAGGAAGGCGAAGGGCACCGGGGAGCTGACCACGCTGCTCAACTCGCTGTGCACCGCCGTCAAGGCCATCTCCAGCGCCGTGCGTAAAGCTGGCCTCGCCCACCTGTGAGTGAAGGAGCGCAGCGGGTTCGCGTGGCACCGCGGCGGCGCACGCCGTTGGGTTTGTGTTCAGTCAGTTCCGCCCACAGACGTGTTTGCAGACGTGCACCGTCGTCAGGTGTGCGTCGGGTTTGACTGCAGTCTCTCAACAGACGCACTGCGAAGCCGTGATTGAGCGTGACTGCTGGAGGAAACCGTCTTTGAGCCAGAGTTTGACTCGAGGAGTTGATGCAACTTTCTGCTTTACTCAATAACCACACAAACCCCGTTAAGAAATGCAGTGTCATGCCCCGGTTGCAGATCTGCATTCGTTGAACTCCCACTCTGACTCGTGTGTACCTCCTCAGCTACGGCATCGCTGGCGGCACCAATGTGACGGGCGACCAGGTGAAGAAGCTGGACATTCTGTCCAACGACCTGGTCATCAACATGATCAAGTCGTCCTTCACCTCCTGTGTGCTGGTGTCGGAGGAGAACGACAAGGCCATCATTGTAGAGCCCGAGAAGAGGGTGAGTTTGAGGGCGTTTTAACGCCACTGACCTTTTCCTGACGGAATGACTAGAATACTTAAAACTTTCTTTAAGACTATTATAATTCAATAGGTCTCTGAAATGCAAGAATTAAGAATCACTACTTAATGTGTCTGACATAAGAAATACTGATTTGAGATGTTTTTTCCAGGGTAAATACATTGTGTGCTTCGATCCGTTGGACGGATCCTCCAACATTGACTGTCTGGTCTCCATCGGCACCATCTTTGCCATTTATAGAAAGGTACAGTGCTCCTGTGGGTCTGACCTGCATGTGGATCGAGGCCGCGTTTGACGCTTGTTCCTCGCAGACGTCCGACTCGGAGCCGAGCGAGAAGGACGCCCTGCAGCCCGGGAGGAGCCTGGTGGCGGCGGGATACGCGCTCTACGGCAGCGCCACCATGGTCGTGCTCTCCACCGGCCGCGGCGTCAACTGCTTCATGCTCGACCCGGTTGGTGGCGCCGCCCGGCCCGCGCCTCGCGATCCGCACAGCGCGCGCGCGGTAACGTGTCGCCGTCTGCTTCGCAGGCGATCGGTGAGTTCATCCTGGTTGAGCGGGACGTGAAGATCAAGAAGAAGGGCAAGATCTACAGCTTGAATGAAGGCTACGCGCAGCACTTTGAGCCGGCGGTCACCGAGTACCTGCAGAAGAAGAAGTTCCCTCAGGTAGAGCCGGCGGCGGGGCCATGGCGAAGCTGAGGCTTCGTCACTGGACCCTCACTTCTTCACACACACGGTTTGTAGCTTGAAACGGACTTTTTCTGCAGGACGGCACGGAGCCCTACGGAGCGCGGTACATCGGCTCAATGGTGGCAGACGTGCACCGCACGCTGATGTACGGAGGCATCTTCTTGTATCCAGGAAACGCCAAGAGTCCCAAGGGGAAGGTGAGCTTTGTGTCCAGGCCCGGTTCTGGATCATTTAAATGAGCTCCACTAATATTCAGTAGATTTAAGTGGTGTCTGTCCAGTGTTAAAGCTCCTTGATGTCAAAGCTGCATAAAACGATCTGAGCCCATTATGACTCTGATAATGGAGGAAAGTCTGTTGTCAGACTGAAAAAGCTGCTTCTCCAGTTTTCAGTCTTACTTGATGTTGACATCGAGGAAACTCGATGCGACTCTAACCTTGGTGTCGCCTTCTTTTACGGGACCATGTTGAAGTCGGTGTCACAACGCTGTTTCTTCTACACTTCCTTCCTGCACTTGCAACACTGAGCAAACCTGTCCCATTTTAGGAAGCAGCTCGGTGACGAGCGTCTGAATGCCTTTTTATTGTCAGAACAGGTTCAGTGAAACCTGTGCATGAGCGGATGGTAAAGAGGTTAAAAGTACAAAATAAAAGCATGACCTGATGATAAAGAGGTTACAAGTACAAAATAAAAGCATGACCTGATGGTAACGAGGTTAAAAGTACAAAATAAAAGCATTAACTGATGGTAAAGAGGTTAAAAGTACAAAATAAAAGCATGACCTGATTATGATAGAGGTTAAAAGTACAAAATAAAAGCATGACCTGATGATAAAGAGGTTACAAGTACAAAATAAAAGCATGACCTAATTATGATAGAGGTTAAAAGTACAAAATAAAAGCATTAACTGATGGTAAAGAGGTTAAAAGTACAAAATAAAAGCATGACCTGATGGTAAAGAGGTTAAAGGCACAAAATAAAAGCGGGACCTGAACTGTGGTTACGTGTGCTGCTCCAGCTGCGGCTGCTGTACGAATGCAACCCCATGGCCTTCATCATGGAGCAGGCCGGCGGCATGGCCTCCACCGGCTTCCAGAACATCCTGGACATCCAGCCCGAGAGCATCCACCAGCGGGCCCCCGTGGCCATGGGCTCACCAGAGGACGTACTGGAGTACATCGCTGTCTGCCACAAACACGCCACGAAGTGAGGCCGCGTGGAGCCGGAAATACAGGCTCTGCGCGCGTCACCAGTAATAAACCTGTGTTTCTGAACACAAACATTCCAAAGAAAACCACCAAAGACCAAACAGGTGCCAAAAACACTGAATGAAACAGAAGGACTTTATTCCATTTGTGCCTTTTGAATAAAATGAATACGTTTGGTGAAGGAGCAAATATGTGTAAAAGCTGAAGCTTTAACTGTGAGCTGCTGTTTGAGGTGATGGAGCTACTTTAATAAAACCGACTTGGAAAAAGGTGTAGGTGTCGTGTCTGTTAATGGTTTGTGTGTAAACATGAAAATGCAAATGACTATTATTTGTGCAGGATGCGTGAGTTACAGCATATTCAGATGTGACGTTTTCTCATGTGTTTCATTTTAATCGAGGCAAAGGTTGGCGCTTGTTCCGTCCAGACAGAAGAGCCGACCTTTAGTTTAAAGGTCTCCGAGTCCAGATGACCTTTAACTCACTGCTGCAGCTGCTCACATCTATTCCACAGTCAAGCGCTCGTGTCTTAGCGTTTAACGCACAAAAGGAGCAGGAAGGTTTCAATGCAGGTGCACGTGTTGACGCTGCTTCAGCTGCACGAGGCAACAACAAGGTTCGAAGATGGAGAAACCTCGCGTTCCGCAGGTTCTGAGTCACTGACAGGTCCGAGCGCAGGGAAGCGCTGATGCGAGGGTCGCAGCTCGGTGACACCGGACACCGGACCGCTCCTCACAAATAGACTCGCGGCTCCGCGGATCAAAAGGACTCGGCTGCGCGCGACGGCGCTCAGTTGCTGCGCGTCCTCCGAGCGGCACCAGCATGTCGGACCAGTCGGCGTTCGACACGGACGTATGGACCCTGACCCGGTTCGTCATGGAGACCGGGCGCCAGGCGAAGGGGGCGACGGGCGAGCTGACGCAGCTCATCAACGCCATGCTCACGGCCATCAAGGCCATTTCCTCCGCCGTGCGCAAAGCGGGCCTGGCCCACCTGTAAGTACCGAACCGAACCGAACCGAAGCGCGGCGCTGCGTGCGTGCGTGCGTGCGTGCAAACGCGCAAACGATGGCGTCATCTCGGTGTTTGTGTCATTCCTAACATTTTTGTTCGTTGCACGTCGCCACGGAGAGGTCAGAGGTCAATGTGAGGCGGTGGGTAGAGTTTCAGCATTTGACATTATGTTGATGTGTTTGCTTTAACTTAAGAGCGAGGCGTCACTGATACTGAGCGTCGGCTCTGGTTTCTCCACGCACACAATAAGCACGAACAATGGGGCTGGTTCCCATAAGAATCCGTGTGTGCTGCTCCAGTGGAACCGGAACATTTCAACACTTTAATCTGGAGCCGATAAAATATTGTGCTGGTTGGCGACGCCTTGATTAACAGGAGACGACTGTAGAGGAGGAACCTGATCCTCAATGAGAGACGCGACCTTGAAAACTGCCAGGAGCGCTGGGACGTCACGGCACAGGAATGTTTGGGGAGTTTTTTCGTAGGTTTCGTGATCAGACGTCTGTCTCCGGGCCCAGATGAGGGCGAGTGTGGTGATGACGCGTCACAGCAGCGTTTCTGCAGGCAGGGCATGGCGGGCTCCGTGAACGTGACGGGCGACGACGTGAAGAAGCTGGACGTGCTGTCCAACGCCCTGGTGATCAACATGCTGCAGGCGTCCTACAGCACGTGCTGCATGGTGTCTGAGGAGAACAAGGAGCTCATCGTCACCCCCAGGGACAAGAGGGTAACGCAGCAAGAACGCGGTCTCACGGGCAGAGACACCACACTGACGCCTTCAGAAGGCAGCTTCACGCATCCAGTGTTAATATAAAACATAAACAAAACATGACTCAGCAAATTGATTCCTGTCCAGAGACACCACTGCGTTTCCACAGACGAGCCGAGGCTGCAGGCTAGTTCCCCTGAAGCGGCCTCTGGTGTAGATCACACTCACATACTTACTGTTCATCATGTTCGAAACAGCTTAAAAAAGAAATAAAATGCAATAGACTGACAATATTTTGAAGAATTCACAATATATTTCCATGTTTGACTTGAGGACTTTTTTCTTGCTCCAGGGGAAGTACGTGGTCTGCTTTGACCCCCTGGACGGCTCCAGTAACATCGACTGCTTGGCTTCAATCGGCACCATCTTTGCAATATACAAACGGGTCAGTACCTGAACGTCAAGGAAAACCACAAAATGCCTTTGCAAAACGTTCATCTGGTTATTTTTAGTGTTGTTGTTCACAGACAGTTACACCCAGACACCACTAGAGGGCGCCGTTGTCCCGTTAATCCAGGTTGCAGCCAACTGGGGAACTGTAGTCGTTTTTAGCAGAACACTGTGGTTCTGGTTCTGTTCAGCACTTGTTTTTCTCACTTGCTTCGTTCAGACGACAGAGGGGGAACCAACGGATCAAGACGCTCTGCAGCCAGGAACCAACATTGTGTGCGCCGGCTACGCCCTGTACGGCAGCGCCACCCTGGTGGCGCTCAGCACCGGCGCCGGCCTGAACTTCTTCATGCTGGACCCTGTGAGTCTGACACTGCGTTTGGTCCTCGCACTAACTGGGAACACTGGGCGCTGATGCTTCGTTTGGTCCTCACACTGACTGGGAACACTGGGCCCTGACGCTGTGTTTGGTCCTCACACTGACTGGAAACACTGGGCGCTGACTCTGCATTTGCTCCTCACACTAACTGGGAACACTGGGTGCTAATGCTGTGTTTGGTCCTCGCACTAACTGGGAACACTGGGCGCTGATGCTTCGTTTGGTCCTCACACTGACTGGGAACACTGGGCGCTGATGCTTCGTTTGGTCCTCACACTGACTGGGAACACTGGGCCCTGACGTGGTGTTTGCTCCTCACACTGACTGGGAACACTGGGCTTTGACGCTGTGTTTGGTCCTCACACTGACTGGGAACACTGGGCCCTGACGTGGTGTTTGGTCCTCAGGCCAACTGGGAACACTGGGCGCTAATGCTGTGTTTGGTCCTCACACTGACTGGGAACACTGGGCCCTGACGCTGCGTTTGATCCTCACACTAACTGGGAACACTGGGCGCTAATGCTGTGTTTGGTCCTCGCACTAACTGGGAACACTGGGTGCTAATGCTGTGTTTGGTCCTCGCACTAACTGGGAACACTGGGCGCTGATGATTCGTTTGGTCCTCACACTGACTGGGAACACTGGGCCCTGACGCTGCGTTTGATCCTCACACTAACTGGGAACACTGGGCGCTAATGCTGTGTTTGGTCCTCGCACTAACTGGGAACACTGGGTGCTAATGCTGTGTTTGGTCCTCGCACTAACTGGGAACACTGGGCGCTGATGATTCGTTTGGTCCTCACACTGACTGGGAACACTGGGCCCTGACGCTGCGTTTGATCCTCACACTAACTGGGAACACTGGGCGCTAATGCTGTGTTTGGTCCTCGCACTAACTGGGAACACTGGGTGCTAATGCTGTGTTTGGTCCTCGCACTAACTGGGAACACTGGGCGCTGATGATTCGTTTGGTCCTCACACTGACTGGGAACACTGGGCCCTGACGTGGTGTTTGCTCCTCACACTGACTGGGAACACTGGGCTTTGACGCTGTGTTTGGTCCTCACACTGACTGGGAACACTGGGCCCTGACGTGGTGTTTGGTCCTCAGGCCAACTGGGAACACTGGGCGCTAATGCTGTGTTTGGTCCTCACACTGACTGGGAACACTGGGCCCTGACGCTGTGTTTGATCCTCACACTGACTGGGAACACTGGGCCCTGACGCTGTGTTTGGTCCTCACACTGACTGGGAACACTGGGCCCTGACGCTGTGTTTGATCCTCACACTGACTGGGAACACTGGGCCCTGACGTGGTGTTTGGTCCTCACACTGACTGGGAACACTGGGCCCTGACATTGTGTTTGGTCCTCACACTGACTGGGAACACTGGGGCCTGACTTGGTGTTTGGTCCTCACACTGACTGGGAACACTGGGCCCTGACGCTGTGTTTGGTCCTCAGGTCAACTGGGAACACTGGGCCCTGACGTGGTGTTTGGTCCTCACACTGACTGGGAACACTGGGCTTTGACGCTGTGTTTGGTCCTCACACTGACTGGGAACACTGGGCGCTGACGCTGTGTTTGATCCTCACACTGACCGGGAACACTGGGCTCTAATGCTGTGTTTGGTCCTCACACTGACTGGGAACACTGGGCGCTGACGCTGTGTTTGATCCTCACACTGACCGGGAACACTGGGCCCTGACGTGGTGTTTGCTCCTCACACTGACTGGGAATACTGGGTGCTAATGCTGTGTTTGCTGTGTTTGCTCCTCAGGCCATTGGCGAGTTCATCCTGACTGAGAGGAATGTGAGAATGAAGCCAAAAGGAAAGATCTACAGTTTGAACGAGGGCTATGCCAAGTACTTCCACTGCTCCATCAACGAGTACCTCAAGTCCAAGAAGTACCCGGAGGTGAGTGCTGAGATCATGGCACTGACCTGCAGACTCATCTGAGGCGCGTTTGAACCCAGCTGTTGAGCAGATGTGCGTCTCGGCCCGGTCCGAGCATGTGAACCTGTGCATGACTTCATGCATCAGCGCCTCTGACTCTCATCATGTGAGTGTTCACAAAGCGTTTTTTTCTGATAAAACAAGTTGACAGAAGCCATCAAACGTTAAGCTAAAGTTGTGTCAGGTTTTCCTGACTGACAGCGAGTGATGGACGCTTCAGTGAGCCGAGCTCGGCCATCCGGCTCCCAACATGTGACTGGGGCTCATCTGAGCGTGACCGGCGCCCCGCGTGAGAGGAAACCTCCCGTTGCTCAGGAAGCTGACGTGGGCACGGATGAGCTCCACATCTGCACACGCAGCAGTTTTCCTCCAGCGTGTTTGGAGCTTGGCTCCTCCACCGCTGACTCCAGATCTGTTACTTAACGGTTGAAATGGTTACGCTCCCAGTGAATCATGGGAGACGTTTCTCAGCCTGGTGTGAACGTCACAGGTGTGACACAGACTTTAGGGAAGTTTAAGTTCACTGGCGTCCGCAGACTTCTGCTCTGATTTCATGGTAGTGACAGGAAATAAAGGCATCTGCTTCTGATTTCATCTACCACTATCGGTGCCTTCACGATGCAGCAGGAGAGACTCAAACGCATCCAGCGCCGTCTGATTGTTTCTTCCGTTGGGTTTCGCTGTCGCTGCTGCTGCTGCTGCTTCTTGTACAGTTCGTAGTATTAGGATGTTGGAACCTCGCGCTCCTCTGCCGACTCAGGATTCTCCCTGACGGCGACTGGATGTGACTCAGCAAACACACGACTGCATGCGTCACTGAGGCGCTCGGCCTGAACGCGCCGGAGTGGCAGAAACCTTGTGAAACAGATCAGTCCACAACCAGGACGCACGCGTCTGGTGTCCGAGGGTGTGTTTGAAGCAGTGCCGCTTCCCGTTGCAGGTGCAAAGTGCACGTTGGGAATTCAACCTCAACGTTTCTGTTCAGTTTTCTCTCCGCAACAAAACTGGACAATGACGGAGCTGCTTGTTTACTGCCATGATGGTCCTTCATTTACACTATAGACAGAATGTGGAGCGCTCTGTGACTGGACACATTCTGACTTGACTTGCAGTAAAGTGCACAGAGTTTGTGTAGCTTAAACAGACCATCACTGCTTCGCACGGTTAATTGTTTTCAGGTTTGGTATATGAGAAGTGAAGTAGATGAGTCAGAAGCAGAAACACGCTGCCTAGTTACAGTAAGTAGAAATAAAAGGTTGAACCATAAAACCACCGACGCCGAGGGATGTGAAACAGCAGCCGAGACTCCAGCTCACGCTCAGCAGCACCGTTCCCTCCACTAACGCCTCGCTCTCCTCCTCCCAGGACGGCAGCGCCCCCTACGGAGCTCGCTACGTGGGCTCCATGGTCTCGGACATTCACCGCACCATCGCCTACGGAGGCATCTTCATGTATCCTGCCAATGAGAAGAGCCCCAAAGGAAAGGTACAGAGACGCGCGGGACGCGAGCCGCGTCAGAGCCACGGTTCCTGTTTTTAATCTTCTCGATCGGCTGTGATGTCATTTACTGGCCTTGACCTGAATCCAGGCACACGAAGGCCTTTAACTGCGACGGGACTCTGTAACCGCAGGCTGAAGGGCTTTTTCTCAGTCTCTACTAAATAAAGCCCAGACACAGTCAAGTAGATTCACCACAACCTCCCCTTTCTCTCTCCCAGTTACCAGAACCAGCTGTAAAATATAGAACATTAATGTGATGAGACTGAGAGTCTAAAAACGGCCTCAGTGCTTTACTGGTCCCAGTCGCTGAGCTTTATCTGTCGGTCGTATCCGGGCACGCTCTGTTTGCTGAGCACGCTGGGAACACAGTGGGTCAAAGTTCAAAGTGCTGAATGAAACACACGTGACACGGCTGGAGCATTAACGCTCACAACCTGCGTCGCACAGAGAGAAGTCTGACTTCACGCCACCGGGGCTCAGTGGGAAGTGAAACCACGAGTACGAGGAAACGTCGAGAGCAAAGCTCCTGCACAGCCAGGTGTCTGAGGCTCTGCTCTGACTCCAGATCTGTGTAGAGGCCTCCGACTGCACCTCCGTTAGGTTCTGTGGGGTTCAGGGTTCATTTGAGGGTGATGCCCAGCGGTGCATCACCCTCAAATGATCCAGATGTTTCCCCATCACGGCTGTGTGTTACGGGCATCGGGGGTTAATGCTTTGTCTCATAGCAGCTCCTCTCCATCCTCTCCCCAAAGCTGCGGCTGCTGTACGAGTGCAACCCCATCGCCTTCCTGGTGGAGCAGGCGGGCGGCTCGGCCACCACCGGCACCCAGCGGGTTCTGGACGTGCAGCCCGAGGCGCTCCACCAGCGCGTGCCCTTCGTGGTGGGCTCCACCGACGACGTCGACGAGTACCTGTCCTTCGTCAAGAGGTTCCCCTGAAGCTCGGCAGCGTAGTTCACGTTCCCACGGGGAAAAGGTCAGAGTAATGATGGCGTCTTCACAGACGAACAATTTGGGATCTCAGCATCACAAGTTGCAGAGTAAGTGATGAGCTCAGCATCAGAAGAAGCACTTTGCTCTGTCTCAAAAAAGGAGGAAGAGTCCACAAAACACCTAGAGTAGAATGTTATTTTTAGCATCCAGACACAGTTCTTACTGTAAGGCTGCTCCTCTTTTTTTCTTATCATGGTTCATTTTATTGAACCTAAATAAGAATATGACTATGACTTGTTTCTGCCTAAAACTACAAAAATAAAAATGTCTCAAGGTGAAATTCTGCTTCAGGTCAAGTCTGTGACTGTATTGAATTACACCAAAGCTCTGTACCTAATAAAATGGCATCAAAAAGCTGTATGGAATTATTAGAATTGGTCGCTGAAATAAAAATGTAGAATTGATACAAATTTATGAACTTTATCCTCTAAACTATTCGTCCTATACTTCTATAGAATGAAAGCTCTTGTAACGAAGGTTTAAGTCATTGTTTGGTGGAAGCTCGACTTGTGAATCAACATCTTTGTTCCAGGATTCAATAATCCTGCAGGAGCTGAGAAGTACCAGACATCAAGGAGCACGGCAGCTTATGACGATGGACTTACATATAGCTCACATTCCTCTTAGTGAAGTCATAAACTTTAGCATGAGCAGGAAAGAGAGGAAACGTTTGTTCGGGACACGTTGTCCTGGTCTCATTTTACAGGACACCACATGTTGGCTGCAATGAGCCGTTCAAGAATTCATTCTTTGCAAAGTACATTTAAATCCTTTAGATTTTCTGTCTTTGTGTCATATAAATAACTTGACGTCTGAACTGCAGGTAAAACCAGTTTTCAGCATCACACAAACATCATCTAAGACGCTACGGTCAAACCATTAACACTAAAAACTGTCTGAAGACCAAACTAGTGTTTTAATACTTTAATCACAGTAAAAGTAGAAAAGAAAATCATTTACAATGATCAGAGCAAGTATTCCATTACTGCCTCACTCAAGTAGAACATACATATTTACAGAGTAAAACTTTGAACTAAAACCTTTTCAAAACAAATAAAGTGGCATAAAAAAAAAATTCCCTAAAAACAGTGTTCAGCTTCATATTCATGTTTAGCGTCTCCGTCTGAAGCCGTGTGCCGCCTGCTCCTCTTCAAAGTCACGGCATTGAAAATAGAACTAAACGGTGCAGCCGTTAAACCAGTGGGTAACTGGCTGCAGTGGCGATGCCGCACTGGTTCTCCCTGTTCCTGCTCATCCTGATGAAGCCTTCCTCTCCCCAGCTGGTGCTCCAACTGCAAAAGCAAACCAACAGTCATGATGTCAGCGGGTTTCTGAGAAGCCCAGCAGCGACCCGCTGCCCGCGGGAAGCGGCACCGACCTGTTTTTGACGATCCAGTAGTCCTGGCCGTTCTCTGTGCCGTAACCCACTGCCAGCACCCCGTGGTCCAGCTCGGAACTGCTGCACTCTGGTTCGTTGTAGATCCCTGAGACACACAGACCCAGTCAGACACCTCGCTTTACGCTTCACCCATGATTAAAAATGCACAGGATTGGAATCTTGACCCGACCTCCACTGTAGAACTGGAAGGACTGATGGCTGGCGTCGATGGCCACCGACACGGGTCCAACGGAGGCCAGCGCAGACAGAAGCGAGTCCTCGCTGCCACTGGTGATGTCCACAAAACCGGTGTCGTTGGCAGAGTTGAAGGCCGGGTCGTACCGACATGGCTGATCGTCCTGCAAACAGAACCAGCGGGTGAGCAGGGCATGAATGATCCAAGGACTTTAACCGTCGGGTCCATCCGATACGTACGGTTGCCAGGTAAGGGTAGGATTCCTCAGAGTCCAGTCCGTTGTTGTCCTCCACATACTGGAAGGCCTGGTCCATCAGGCCGCCGTTGCAGCCCTCGTTGCCTTCGGGTCTGGAACAGTCCACCAGGTTCTGCTCGCTCAGCGACACCAGGCTGCCGGTCCTCCTGAAGTGCTGCCCCTCCAGAGCTCCGGTGGTGCTGAAGGCCCAGCAGGAGCCGCACTGACCCTACAAAGGGAAACGGACCCGTAAGATCGGGCGACGGAGGGCAACACCCAGAGCAGCCTGGGTTTCTAAACGCACTGGTTAAATTTAGGCCATCTCCTCATTTCCTGTTTTGTGAGGCTCACGTATAGAACTGCGTTTACTACACTAAACAAGCGCATGTGGAGCCTGTTTGACCGGTTTCAGGTTGCACATGCGGAGGGCGGAGGGAGCAAACTGTCCAGTCATAGAGGGGAAGGGTGTGAAGTTAGCAGATAACAAAGACAAGCCGTGAGTGGTCGACTTATCGGCGTCCCAGTAAACATTAACTCCACACATGATGCAATGGGCCCAGAGCTGCGTGTGACACCATGTTTACCACCAGTGACGGCAGCAGGACCGTTACCTTCCTAAAGCACAGCTATTAACAGCCCGTGGGGACGTCACTTCCTGCAACATTAGAGCTGCTTCTGCGACCACGCATTCATAAAGAGTCCGAGAGCCGTTACCTGGTCCTTCACGGCGGTGACGTAGCCGTGCTGCCTCCAGTCCAGGGAATCGGGGACTTTCAGGAAGTTGGGCTTCATGAACAGAGAGCCTCGGGCCTTGGACGCGTTTTTGGGCTTGTAGCCGTTCATGACCTGTCTGAACTCCTCGTTGGTCTGTGGACGAAGTCAAAGCAGGTGAGACAGGGTTCACGGCAACCAGCGGCGTGTGGGTCCTGGACGTGGGTCTCACCATGTCTCCAAAGCGGTTCATGCCCAGGCGGTACGTGTGCTTTCCCATGGAGTGCTCCAGGTTGTGCAGCTCGATCTTCCTCATGTTCTTCTCCCAGATCATCCTCCTCCACCCCTCCTCCTTCTACGGGAAACAGCAGCGTCAGACCCCCGCGGCGCTGGCAGGGCCCAGTGACCGAACAGACCGTTACCTGGTGGTAGTCCTTCTTGTGCCAGTTCTTCCACAGCTGCCAGTGCTGATCCAGCTGTGCGTCCAGCGCGGGGGCCGAAAGGGCTGCGTTCAGGCACACGGCCACGGCAGCGACAAGCAGCAGCAGCATCGTCGGCTCCTGCTGGGAAACGAGTCCGTTTAACCGGGAAACGAGTCACGTCCGTTTACGACAGAGTCCGCATGACTCAGAACCAGAGCCGCGGCTCACATTCCCGACGGCGCCGTCATCCGCTCGGCTCGAACCGGAGGCTAAATCAAACAAGAGGTGCTAAACGTGAGCCGCAACCGACGGTTCGTGGCTCATTTCACGCCACGCAGGAGCGCGGAACCGCGGCGTGGGGCCGTGGGGCCCGGTCCTCCTGCAGGCGGAGCCCAACAAAGAACCGAGCCGGCTTGTTTTCTGCTCAGTCACGGGACGAGCTGCGGCGACGGGAACCGGAGCCGCAGCGAAACTCGAAACGGGAAAAGGAAAAGAAAAGCAAAACTCCGATTAAACGCGAGGCGCCGGCTTTTAGCAGCAATTCAAAGCGAGGAGAAGCGAGAAATGGCTGCTGCCTCAGCGGCCGAGACAAACAGCTAAGCGGCGGAACCAGGAGGCCGCAGCAGGAACACGGCACCAGCTGGAACGGACCGACGTATGGGTTCAAGAACGGACGGAACGCTGCGATGTTCTTACGTCTCAGAACAAACACACACATTAACACGACCTCTATGCCCAGAACTTGCGCGTCGAATCTCGCTGTTTTGGCATGAGAGTAAACAAAAGCATTAAAAGTAACACTTACTGTAAACAAAGAAGGCCGCAGGAGGAGAAGGAGCAGAAACTATGCCCCAGCTGCGGCTCCTCGGGTTTATAAGGGCCTGAATAGCGGCTGCGGCTCGTGCACCGAGCGCTCTGATTGGCCCGCTCCTTGTTTTCCTCGTTGGCCACGCCCCCAGTGCCTGACGCCATCATGGAAGCACGTGATGGAGAACAGGACATTATGTGTTTACTGTGATCAATCGTTTTGTTTAATCAAGCGTTGATTGATTAATAAAGCAGTTTCACGTTAAACAGTGGTTTACGGCGATGCTGCGCAAATAGAAAACTGATCGATTCCTAATGTGTCTATAGATGAGCTGACTGGAGCTAAATTCACCAAAACACCTACAAAGCAAAAATCCTCCATGAGAAAATATCGGTTATTGGACGCTGTTTCAAACAAATGTTGTTTTTAGACATAAGGCGATAACAGTAAAGGCATTTTCTAGTCTTATTGGTAACACGTGACCTCAACAAGCATGTTTTGGTGGGTTTGGAGGAATCTGGGTCCATCTGACCTCAAAGTACACAAACACGGCTTTGCTTGTACACAGCCATGTATCAGTTTGTGCAGTAACTAAACTAGATACGGTTGTTTTTTTAATAAACGTGGTTTGGTCATGTATATGTGTAACCGGTTTGACGTGCACAAGGGCACGATATGTGTTTGAATGTGACTGAGATGTACAGATAAACAGGTATGGACTTTGAAACCAGTCTTCCCCTTATACACAATAAACATTGCTTTAAATAAATCCACTCCCAGCATTTAAATGTTTGATCATAAATGACTAAAAACAATTAATAAGGCTCATTTTCTCTTCTTGTGCAAACTTAAATAGTCTCTATATATTTAATATATTCACTAGCATTATATCTACAAGGCAGCATTTATAGGTCAATGTTTATGTACAGTGAGGAATATTTATGACACATTTTACTAGTTTATGATCTCCTTGGTGCTGTAAAGACCTGCTTTAACTCCGTAACCATGCAGGACGCCTGGTTCCGGTTCAGTCTTACTCATCAGCTCCTATTTGTGCTTCTTATAAAGTTCTTTATTGATTAGAGGCAAAAACAGGCAGTTCCCCGTCCAGCTGCATCATACAGAAACGTTGCTTCAGGAGTGAACTCACCAAATGTGCATCAGTTTGCATATGAACACAAGCAGGACTATCTGACATTGTGACATTAGCTCCACCCATGAGCAGCTGATACTTGGCCACAGTATGTATGTGTGACATGTGAAGAGCCACAGAGGAAACAATGCTTTGGACTTTCTTTGGTTTTTCTTATGCATAAATGTTGATCAGATACATGGTATGAACTTTAAAAATGAATTCCTGTAGAGATTTGGCTCTTTATTGTCATCACCAGCTGCTCAATGACAGGAACTCAGGTTAAGTTGCGTTTGTAGAATGAGGGGCATTAAAATAGGTGGAAGGACAATAACTAACTAACTAACTAACTAACTTCTAACTAATAGAAGTTACAACAAATCTAACCTGCAAAAGAAAAACATACACATTTGAGTAAAGGTGGATTTTACCTGTTTAGCTGAAATGAAACTGTACTTTACTGTACTTCCTCAAGATTACTGTGGAGAGAAAAGGACCCACATGAGAATGTTTGTTTTTAGTTTACACTGTAGACAGAGTGAAAGCTGGGTTCACAGAACTGCAGTACTGTGATGTGAAACATCCCTGATGAAGATACATTCAAGAAACTGATGAAAGGGAGAGAATCAATCAGTTTGAGAGTTTCTGGTGCGATGCCTCCAACTGTGTTTGATTGACAGCTCTGCATTTGCATACAGTGACTTTAATCAGGTGACCCTTTGATTCACCAGCCACGGAGCAGTGGGAGGCTTTTACTACTTCCAGGAACTGCTGGCACCAGAATGAGTTAATCAAGGTTGACGGTCATGTGACTGATAAGACTGTGAAACACTGAAAAGGAAGAGTCGTTGACGCATCTGCAGGTCCAGCGACAAAACTCTGTATTATACAAGTGTCCAGGTAGCAGAATGTTCGTGCAGCTCCTCCTTAGCACCACTTACTATCCCAGCCTTTGATTTCCACCTTTTTTGGTGCATATTTGAATGTCATACTCTAAAAATTTGGAATCTATCATCTACATTAAATAAAGTTCACTGTTCCCACCAGATCCGAGGTATGTATGTATGTATATATATATATATATATACATATATATATATATATATATGTATATATATATATATATATAATGACTATCATGTCACATGCAGGACGTCTGACCTCGCCATATTTTCCTGCTGTAACTATGAATAAGCATTCTGCTGAACATTCTCCATTTCTCTGCCGTGTCACAAACCAGAAAGTCAACTCTCCTGAGCAGCTGATAAATGACTGTGCTGTTGCTCAAGCACAGAAGCACATGACAAAGATTGACTGACACATTGTCTATGGCCAGTTACCACACGCACGTCTCAGTAAATGTCATCTCACTGATCTGTTGCTTTCCCTCCTCACTGTGGCTTAAACAAAAGAGTCAGACGGAAAGGTTTTAGAAGCAAAATGTCCCATTGTCAGTTAAATACTCATCAGCTTAATTTACGTGATGTATTTTTAATCATTATCACCAAAGCACCAACCGTTGAGCCAACACTCAATAACAGATCCAACAGGTCTGGATAAGGGATGCTTCCCTGTTTTTGTTGACTCTGTAGCTGCAGCACAAACATGCTTGATGCCACAGACTGGGCTGTTTACCTGAGGTCAGTGACGTCTTAATTAACCCCACGAACTTTAGCTTGATGACACTGCGAACAGCTGGCAGGTCACATGTCTATATGCTAAACGTGCTCCATTATTCAGACCATAATCAGTCAAGAAATGGGCTGAGGGCGTTATCAGCTGCTGCAGATCTGAACTGGTCCAGGGTCAGTCCCACTGTGTGCTGGTCGGTCTCCATTGAATCGTTTGATAAACGTATTGAGCAGGGAGCTCAGGTACCAACGCCACGTCTGCAGCAAACGATGCTGGAGCCTGAAGCTCCTTATTTACAGGAAACCAAACTGGCAACATAGGGAAACTTACTGCGTCTTTACATTCTCTGTAGCATATTACCTTTGCTCTTAATATTTCCTGCAATGAGGAAGTTCATGCTTTTCTCGTGAAGGCCCTTTGTTGCAAACACCTCTTGTTGTAGGTAGAGAATGAGACGGAGCCTGTCTGTCCATAGGCTCTGATCCCATGATCACCGTATGGAATGTAGCGTACGTTTGTGAGGTCATTTTGGTTTTTACGTTATTATCCAAGCCACGATGCTGCTCAGTAGCTGCTGACAGTCACTACACGCAGACCAAAAAATTAAACGATGTGTGAGTCAGTTCCGCGCTGCCACTGAGACTAATGGGCAAAGCTTCACCTTCTTCATTCACCTGTGAGCACAGAAGCGGGGGAGCAGTCGGGGCAGGTTGAGACGCAGCCGGAGCAGCAGACCGATCACGTGAGCCTGTGACAGAGCAGACGACCCTGCAGCTGAAGCAGCACAATGAACCCGAACAAGTGGAAATAACTCAGCCTGGAATTCAGCAGCTGCAGGAAGTGTTTTAACCCCTTGAAGCTGAATTAAGCTGCAAAAAAGCTTTTTTCAAAGCACTTCTTCAGATTCTGTAGTTTCAGCCAATGTCAACATTGTGAAGAAAAATTGAAAAAGATACAAGCGTCGTGTTCCCACTTCCACGTCTAAAACACACACACAATGACTTAGGTAAAGAATTTATTATAAAATGTGTTACACTATAAAGTGTCAGAAGAACTAAGAACATTCCAGGACATGCAAGAATGTACTGTAACATAAATAGCAACAATAAGACTTGTGCAACGTGGCGATCAGACCGGAGTCTCTGAGCGAAAAGTGGGGTCGGGTTCATCTCTTCAAACAAACGTACAGGAAGAAACTTAAAATCCACCTTGATTATTTCCTAATGATTCTGAACCTTTATATAAAAAAGTGACTCTTCAAAAACACATTTCCTTCTGTTTCTCAAATGTCTCCTCAGCTCGTGAATGGACAAAAATATCACATGAACAATTAAAAATGAGAGAAAACCCTGGAATAAAATGAGAGAATAAAAATATTTCTAGCAGTTGAATTATTTCATGATTTTTAAATGAGTCTTGTTTCTTTTTAGGAACGACCTGGAGCACATTCATGTTGCCTGGTTGAAAAGATGAGTGAAGAGGAGGAAACAGGCCTCGGCTGAACGTTTGCTG
This sequence comes from Betta splendens, assembly GCF_900634795.4. Taxonomy (NCBI): domain Eukaryota; kingdom Metazoa; phylum Chordata; class Actinopteri; order Anabantiformes; family Osphronemidae; genus Betta; species Betta splendens. The sequence continues at coordinate 28,311,368 of NC_040889.2, read as the reverse complement.
TGTCCACTGGCAACTTAGAGAAGAAGAAGGTTTTATTTCACGTTAACACTGGTGACAGAAACACGTTTTCACTTTGTTCCTCCAGACGCCTTTGGCCTTTTGTTCAACTCCACTAACAACAACGTCTGAACACCTTCTCTGCTTCTGCTGAGCGAGCAGGTTATCGAAAGACAAAGTGAAAGGAGGCGAGAAGCCACGCGAGGCAGCGACACGAGAGACGCACGTCCCACTCTGGCCGCGACGCAGAAAAGCTGCAAAGGAAGCATTAAAAAGCTGCAGCGCAGGCTGGAACGCAAGAAGGAGCTGTCAGAAAACTCATCCGTCTGTATGTTGTTTCAAGGACTGTGCAGGACTGAGCAGCATCAGCGTCATCACTCAACAGGTCGGGTCCCTTTCAGCGCACGTGCTAATGGTAAAAACATTTAGAGTTCATAGTTATTGTACAGGTTCCAAGGACCGGTGGGTTCATCCTGGAGGTTTGCTGGAGGCAACGTGCTCATCACCGGGGAACTGGGGACAGTATTCACTTCATTCCAACTTCCTGTCAGATTAACCTGCAGTGTTTTATAATCAACACACAGCAGGTCAGGCAGAGATGCAAAATGACTAACTGAGCTCAAAAGGTGTTGAGCTCTGTGTTCTGGGTTCAGGACAGGTAATAGGTAACTGCTTAGCGAGTAAAACCGGGCTGAACTGTTGCAGCAGCTTTAGCATCTTATGATACAGGTCTTACAAGGAAAACACCAGTCACAACAAATGGTTCAGCAAAAAAAAGGAACCAGTAATACTGCAGTGATTTCATTTCTGGATATTTATCCATTATTAAATAACTACAACAGTAATTTAGGCTCTCGTTTGTACCCAGGTAGATTTTCTGTCTGTCAGTCAACATTACACCCTTAGATTATTTGCAATTGGCTGAAGGAAAAATTCACACTCCAACGGCATCTACAGGCGCCTCATGACATTACATCAACCCCACGATATGAGAGAAGACCCAAGGTTTGGTCTCCAGGCATTAAGAACGCATCAGGAGTCCAGTGATCTGATTTCAGATGTGTTAAGCTTTTGTTTGCCCAAAATTTTAAACTCAAAACTTGTAAAATGAGTCGAGCTTGTTTTTTCTGACTTTCCTGTTTGTTGCTGGTTGCTGCTCTGAGCTCGACTGAAAATCATTTTACTATTCATGTGAACAAGGCACAGTTCTTCAAAGGTTTGGAAACAAGACTGTTTGTGCTCTCTAGGGAGGTAGAAGGCCACAAAGGCACTCTGAAAAAATGCTGTTGATTCATGAAACACTAAGGTGAAAGGCCGAATGTCCGGTAAACAGGAGCAAAAAGGGAGAGATGATCAAATTGAACTCTAATGGATGGAACAATAACCAGAGTCCTACAGGTGCACAGATAGAACCAAGTCCTTAGTTTGTTTGTAAATTTCAAAAAGGTCCAAACACGAGGAGTCATCAAACACCTTTCCTTCTTAAAAAGCTTCGCTGTAACAGGAGTGAGACTGAGTGGGGAAAATAGAAAGCAGCACAATGAAGTCCAGAGCAGACGAGAAGCACAGGTTCCTCTTTGGAGATTGGGTTCAGTTCTATCACAACATTCACCAAGAAGGGAAAAGTCAGCTGCACAGGTGGACAGCACAACACAACATCTGGTCTATATGTCAACTGTGATTAAAGAGCGAGCAGCTGGACACTGGTAACGATTGCACTTCATCCTTATTCTCACACACACACACACACACACACACACACACACACACACACACACACACACACACACACACACAGACACAGACACACAGACACACAGACACACAGACACACACACACACACACACACACACGTCCCAATCAGACCACACGTCTGGCGCTGGACGGGAAGCAGCCGACCCTGTTCAGTTCAGCGGGATATGACGGAGCTGATGGAGTTGTACGACGTGCCCCCGTTGCAGGTGGGGGGGTGGCTGCTGGCGGCTCCTCCCACCGCCTCCATGCTGACCTTAAAAACGGGGGACGCCTTGAGGAGGAAGTCGGCCGCGTCTCGGCGGCCCAGCTCCCTCAGCTTGGTCATCAGGACCCCCACCGTGCTGCCGGGCCGCCCGCTCCACTCCCGCAGCAGCGCCGCCGTGGGGCTGGGCGGCAGCGCCGCCCGCCGGGCGTCTGTGTCCGAGTCCAGCTCAGCGGTGCCGTTTGGGGTCCCGTTGCTGTGCTTGGCCACCAAGTCTGTAAGGCCCAGGTTCATGGCCAGCAGGCACCAGTCTTTCCCCAGAGCGTCAGGGGGATCCAGCAAACGGCAGAGCTTCCTACGAGCCAACAGGGGGACGTCTGATATGTGGACGTCTGTTCCCAGAATCCCCTGCTGGTAAACCTCAGCGCAGCCGAAGGCCAGGATGCTGCTGAAGCTCTCCCGGTAGCCGCCCATGGTGTTGGTGAGCGAGGTTTCCCGCTGGATTTGGGCCCGGAAGAAATCTTTGGGTTGGTAGATCATGATGGGGGCGTGGTGCTCCCGCAGCTGCTGAGGACTCAGACAGTATTTGGCTGTGAGCAGTCCGGGCAGGGTGGACGACAGCAGGTTCTCCGTGATGCTGCAGATGGTGTCCAGCAGGGTGTAGCACTTGGCCCGCTCCGAGTCGTGCCCACGCACCTGGATCTCCACCCCCTGCGCGTGGTTGACCAGCAGGATCATGGCCTCCACTCCCCCCTGGCTCACCTTGGCCCCGTTGGTCCACAGGTGGATGTCCCCGTCGACGTCGTCCCCGCCCTCCTCCTCGGGCTTCTGCTGGTGGCTCCAGCGACATAGGTTCACCTGCAGCTTGTGAAACAGGCCACAGGGGAAGGGGGTGAGGTGCTCGGCAGGGACGAGCCGTACCCCACCGTAGATCAGCGACTCCTCCTCCTCGTCCTCAGTCCAGGAGCGGTGGAGGCCGTTGGTCTTGATGAGCGCGGGAACGTCCACCATGGAGGGGTTGGTGAGGTCGCGCGCGCAGACGTCCATGGCGTCCAGAATCTGCAGAAGCTCGTCCACGTCGCTTTCGGGGGCCAAGGCCTGCACCTCCTCCGTCCTGTAGCGGCCCCTGTAGTGGTGGATGGCTTTGGGCGTCTCCACTGACAGCAGCTTGCCCAGGATGTTGCTGCAGAGCCAGCGAGGCTCCAACAGAACCACGTCCTGAACCGTCTCACTCTGCATGATGTTAATCTGTGGAGGAGGAGGGAAACAGAGCAGATGAAGGGGAATGTGAGCAGAATGTTGCAAAAGTGAGACATGAGCAAACCTAATCTGAGACAGAACACGCTTTCCTCAACAGGTTTTTCCTGCTGCAGAGCAACGCTGAGGAACAAAAAGGCTGAGTTTGTATTAATTCAGTAGCAGCAGTGACACCTAGTGGCAGACGAGAAGATGCATTTCCTGTGCTGGTGGTCTGAATTTGAATGAAAAGTGGGAGAAACATGTGATTAAATGTATCACAACGGTTCACTGGAAAGAGCTTTGTTAATAATAGTCACAATAAATGATTTGGGTTTGTTTCCATTCTGATTCTAAGTGCATGTTCACGCGCTGCCCTCTGGCTTTAACGCACCTCCCCCATGCTGTGAAGCTGCAGGGCCAGCGTGCGCAGGTGATCCTGGCTGACCAGAGGGTTGATGTGCTCCTGGACGTCGCTGACAAACTGCTGCCACGACATCAGCTGGTTGGGTCCACTCATCTTCCTCCAGGTGGGGAGGATGTTGAGCAGGCGCTCTGACAGCAGCGTCATGGGGCTGCACCTCTGCCAAAGGCAAGCAGGTTCACCACGCGTTATCATTTCTTCTTTAATCGGCAATGACTATGTCTATTATTATCATCATTATAGGTGATCATGATGAGGTTAAACGAGGAATGAGGAGAGATGTTCACTGAGGTGAGCTCACAGTAATGATGTTGGACCGAAGCTCCTGCAGGTGGCTCCTCAGCAGCTTCATGTCTTTTGAGTTTGAGGCTCCAGCGTCCATCACAAACAGCTTGTCACTGACCTGCAGATCGTTCCCAAACCTAAAAAACACGGTTTGTATTAAGATAAATATATATAAAGTAGCACCATGTAAAGTAACAGGTTCAATACGATGGAATTCTGGAGACAGAAGTTCACCTGCTGCAGTGAGGACAAATTTTAGGGTCAGATACCAAACACCTGACTGTTCTCATGGAGACATTTTCAACAGCATTCACCAACAATTCTATGTAGAATCCAACCTGTTCCTGACTTCCTTGAGAAGCGCCCTCTCCTTGTCGTAGCTGAACTCTCCAGAGAAAGCTCTGGGCACGTCAGCGAGGTCAGCGTGCGTCGCCACCAGGACGACCACGAGAGGCTGCTGGATCCGACCTCCGAAAGCTGGAGACGGAGCGGAAAAGCAACAGGTCAGGAGAGAGCACGGCCCCAACAGTTGCTGACTACGACTACGCCTTTGTCGTGTGACTTGTGGTCTCCTCACCGATGTTGTCCTGCGGCAGCGTGAGCGCCTTCAGGAGGTTCAGCCAGTAGGTGATGTGTCCCAGCTGCGTCTCATACGGCTCCTCCAGGCTGAACAGGACCACGTGGATGGCGGTGATGTCGTTGGCGGCGAAGTAGTCGTAGGAGCAGTAGTAGACGGGGTTCCCCGAAAACTCCCACACGCTGAAATCCCCCACGCCTGAGAGGGCGAAAGGCAACAAAGAGCTGAAGTGTGGGACAGCTTGGAAGCGCGAAGCACTAAACAGGCGGCTTCTGACCGTGGATGCTGGCGTGCTGGATGTCGATGGCCTTCGTGGCCTGTTCGTCAGCCGTGGACAGAGCGCTGTGGACGGGGGAGAAGACCTCCAGGACGCCTTTAGTGAGGCTGGGCTCGAACATCATGCTGCGACTGCGCACGCTCACGTTCTCACAGCCCGGATACAGGTTGGAAATACTCACAGACACTAAGACAGAGAGAGAGAACTATTAAAGAACCAAAGGACTCACGGTTAAAAACAATGAATTCAACATGTTATTATTAATATATTTGACATTTCATCTTATTGGTTTAGATTTGTGGAAATTTAATTGAAATGCATTAAAAGCCTGTTTTATTCTGGCCTGTAATTACACTTTTGCCAACACACGAGGGCGCTATGATGTCACATATAAATCCACTGTCACAGGTTTCCCTAAAACTCTGCAGGACCACACCTACAGTTTGTTTTCTTTGGTTTGGAACCACATTTAAAAACATTTCTTGACTGCAGATTTTAGTTTTTTGTCTCACACTCATTCACGTGATCAGGGCTTCAGACAAATGATGAACCTAGAACTGTGGAGATGTAATGATCCTGGCAGTGAAAGGCAAAGAAAACATGAGGAACCTGTGGGGATCTGATCTGAGAGGGAATGTTGGTGTGTAGTTTAGGTTCCTGTCATTTGTTTTTTGTGACCACACTGAGACAGATGCTGGACTAAAAAAACCCTCCCACCAAATGTTCTCTGCTATGGTTCATAAAAAAATGAAGTTGGTCAAAGCTGCTTTTGAACTGGATGTGGAGCTGCTACACATTTCTCCTCCATCAGTGTTTGTGTTTACCACAAAGTGTGATTCAGAAAAGTCTTCAGTGCTGCTCTGAGCTGTTCGACAAAAGGCTCAAGTGGATCAATAAAAGAAAATTAGTTTGTCTAAAATAGCTGAAGCATGAAGAACCTGAGGAGCCAGTAATCTGTGCTCAGCAAAGACAGCTTTGTTAGAAATGTTAGGGTTTTTATGAAAAAACAAACACGTGGTCCGATCGGCTGCTGTGTGTCGGCGTGGACCCGTGTCGCCTGTTTCTGCAGCTACAACTGTTACTGAAGCTACAATTGAAAGCAAAAAGCCTTTTCAACGCCCACTGAGCTCCGACAGAAAGCCACAGATTTCCAGATAGTATACAGGATGGGATTGGTAACTCTATAGGCTTCACGGAGCTGACCATTATCTGGGAGAGTATCAAGTCTGTCTGGGAGGTAATGGCCCTGTGTGCTGCAAAACACACAGGCACAATGGGAAATGTGAGGGAGGTGAGAGGGCGGCCACAGCCGTTAAAGCCCGACGTCTGCGTGACTGAGGGAATCAGACGGTGGTGGATTGTTTTCACCACAGACCTGTCGCTGTGGCCACAACTAGAGTTTAAAGAAGAAGGGGTTTGTGTTTGGACCGAATGACCTTAACTGATGCAAATACATTGATTGATTGTGATTCAGTGAGTGATGATTTGCTCCTGATCCGTCCTTGTGATGCCACCACTCTTCAGTCTGTACATGAATCATGCTGCATGGATCAGGCTGCGTACGCGCTGAAACAGAACCAGCGCCTCCATCGGGTCAGAACCCCCCCCCCCCCCACACCTGCTGGCTTGGAGTTGACGGGGGAGTTGGGGTGACGGGCCGCATTGGTCATGCGCGTCCTCCTCCTCCTGAAGAAGCTGCGCAGGATCCCACATTTCAGCGACTCCAGCAGCGAGCTCTTCCCGGCTCCCGAGTGTCCGAACAGCTTCAGCTTGATCCTGGGCTGGACGCTCTGGGTCGGCCGCAGCTGCTGGATGTAGCTCAGTTTGTGGTTGTCCTGACAAAGAAAACAGGAGGACAAGGGTTTATTTAAGAGGCCCTGAGCGTTCACGTCACACTGAGAGGCATCGTTATCGGTCGTCTGACACAGTCCCGTGTTTCCTGTTCAAGGAGCCCGTGAAAACATGTGTCAGCATTTCAGTAGCACTCTAGAGTACAGGACATAAAGCACAATCAGCCCAACGACAATGAATCCACCCGCTCATCTAACCATGTCTCTCCACAACAAAGCAGGGTAAACACACTCCACTACATTCACAGGGACGGCTGCCTCTTCTGTGGCAGTGAGTGGTTATGTAGGAGGTGAAAGCACTCCATCCTCCCACGTGGGTTATGTTAATACATTCAATAAATAAAAGTTTCTAATCTCAATAAGTGTGATTCACATCTGAACACAGCACAATGCTCCTCATATTGAAATGAGTTTGTTGAACTTGCAGAAGGACAGGTCCATCTCCTTCTCTGTGAAGTCGGCCCGTCTTTCAAATGTGCCACAGTGTCTTAAATTAGCCCAGCATATGCAGACCATGACTGTTTTCACAGTTACCGCTTTCATGTTTTCACGCTCTGAACTGAATCTCAGCGGGTTTTTGGAAAAATGGATTAGACGAGAAGTGGGAACATTTAGCTGTAGGTAAAAGAGTTGTGGTTACTGGACTGAGCTTAAAGGGCTTCAGCTCTGATCACGGTGCAATGAGTCCTGTCAGGCTAATTAAACTAATTACAACCAAGCAACACACCAAACAACCCACTAATTATATCTTTGCATAAGATGCTGTGTTTAATATTTGTAATGTGCTGGAAGCTTTTCCAAATGACAGACAACGGCAGCTTAAAGTTAAAACACAGAGGAGCTAATTGAGATGTAAACCTTTTGGATTCATCCATTTCCACCTGTACGTGTTGATTACAGGATGTCACCAAGTCTACAAATAGTGTGATGCTCAAATCTAACACATTCCTATGGAAAACGTCTTCCTGTCCACACCTCAGCTGTGAAACAGGCCACGTGTGAGGAGTGTTGTTAGATGTGCTGGTGCATCACGCAGCTCTTGTCCCATTATAACATTAAAGGGATGCAGCAATGAGGAGATCAACCTAAAACACCTGACGGCAACCTCCACTCTTACACCCACAGAGCTGTGCCTCACATTTACCTTTTTCAGCTTGGCCAACAGAGAAACCACAGGTTCATGGCGATTAGCGGAAGCCAGGTCCTCCACAGACTTCCCCTCCTGAGAGAGAGAAGAAAACAGGCATTAATGCACGAGAAACCCTGCAGATGTCTGTTTAAATTTGGCTCTGATGAATTGTCAACAAACCGCCGAACACTTTCTGTTGCTCCAGAACAAATTGCACCACACATCAGCCCGTTAGGATTCCTCTTTCCTGAACCAAGTACAGCTGATGATGAATCAGTTATTTTGTGTGATGAAGGAGAAAGCAGCATCTAACTCTTTTTCAGCCCAGACCCCGTTTCAAAGGCTAACACCAGTAACACCAGTAACACCAGTGAACTGGCCTTGGTCTGATGCCCAGTGACTGCTCATGGAAGCGCTGCAGACCCTCGGCTGCTTCCACTAGTTCAGGTCTCTAGAGCTACATTTCACTTCTCCCTCCTCTCCCTCAACACACTGACACAGAAACACCACAGTCCTGACAGGTTTCACGTCTCTTTCACTAACTCGGCCATCTGTCACTGTCCGGCTCTGGCTGCTACTCCACAGGGAGAAACTGCCTCGACAGCCTGAAACGCCTACACGGCCATCAAGGGGGTTTGTTATGAAACTACGCTAATTATTTTATTAGAAATACTTGCCTTTTCAATATGCCTTGTTAATATGCTCTGTAGCTTTATCTGCCTCTTAGTTTTCATGTTCCGCCTCCCTGAGAAGGTCACATAATATGATAAGAGGACGGTTTGCTTTAGCAAAATGTCAAAGATGTGAATTAAAGTGCAGCTGAACCAAAAATGGACAATTAGGTTATTATAAGAGCAAAACCCTTATGTGTGCTGCAAAATAATGAGAACCTTGGATCTTCTTCTGTATCTCATTTTAGATTATCTGCTGAAACAGATCAGAGTTGTTTGAGCCGGTCTAAAAACAAGAGTCAATGGAGGCATGTGATCCTATGTCACAAGGAACTTTGGAGAGTCAAACCACAGAATCTGAGCTTCCAGTTTATTCTTCTTCCTCAGTGGCAGCTGGCCACTGGACAATGAATTATACATCTCAATATGTGCTTTCTGGATTAAACATGCATAGCACATCAGCTGGCATGTAATATTAACAGCTAGAGCATGCGGAGAGAAAAAGGAGTCTCAGTGCGGGACGCTTGGCAGCAGAGCTCATCATAGCTGTATGATTGTTTGATTATGTCTTTGAATCTTAGCACAATCTTATTTAAATGTTAAATGTGGTGCACAATTGCAATATATTCCACAAAACACTCCTGACAACACAAGACCTGACTCGTGTGACGGGCTCCACATGCTGCCAAAGGCAGAGGACGCCGGGAGATCACCGTGGGATTAATGCCCTCGGCTCCACAGAGTAAAAGGCACCTGGAGCAAATAATACAGGTCCAGTTTCTGCACTAATGCAGCCAGCACCAAAGCACAGAACTGATTCTTTTATTAAAAATACTCAGTGTTGGACGCTGATGCCTCCTAAAAGTGTCACCATTTGATATCAGCCAAACGTGCAGAGGTTTGAAACAGCTCAAATTCTCTGAGGTCACACACACTCACATCCAGACAAAATGACTAAATCTGCTCTGTGAATCTTTGCACCTCGTCAGCATGTGCTCCCTATGGAAATCCCACCTTCCCAAGAGCATATCAAATATAAAGATGAATTCCAGTATGAAAAAAACAAAGAGCTTTAAAGCTGTGATAAAACAGGCAGACGCAGATGGTAGAAGGGATAAAACACTTTAAGCTAAATATCAAGGTGGAAAGGCTAAATCACTTTTATAGTGAAACATTACGGCTTTTAAGCTTTAAACCTACAGAGGCCTCAGCTGTAGAAACAGAAGTGGCTCAGCTCAGTATCAGGGGGAAGCTTTAAATGCCTTAAATGCATTTCTGCATATTAAATACTTTCAGCTCAAAAGCTGCCATCAGCATTTCTACTTGTATTAGGAACGTGTTTGTATAAAGTGAGCAGTTATTGGCTCTGCTGCTCAAGTGGAAAATTAACAACTCATTATACAAATAAGTCCTGAGAGCTGAGCCTTTTCAGCATATAAAGCATATGAGCTCTGTCACGTATGTTACTTCACTGCAGCCGGCGACGGCGACGCTAATGCTAACCTGCTGCTACAGGAATGTGCAGGGAACAGTGAAGACGTGGACGTGACTTACGCTGGTCACCGCATCGATGTTGGCTCCAGCCAGGGAGAGATGTCGCACCACCTCGAGGCTCCCGTTGTTAGCAGCCAGGTGAAGGGGGGTTCTGCCGTGCTGGAAAAAGGGGAAAAACGTGTGAATATGTGGCACTAACTTGGTTGAAATCACACGTGAGGGCTGCTAGCGGAGAGGTCAGCGCTGCATCGCCAGGCCTTTGGCTGCATGCCATTCCTGCCTCATGTCACGTTCATGTCATCATGTATTATCAGCCTACATTCTATATTAGGCTAAATAACAACACTGAAATTACTGCTGTTGATCCAGGGATAAAGATATTGGAAATTATTTTGTGCAATTTCTTTACTTTAGTATAAACTGGGCAGTTCTCATGTTGAGATCAGTGCTGCAGCATTTACTTACCAGGAGGGTTCAAAGAAATGTGTGTGTCTAATGATATAAAGGACTGTTGAGCTAAGATTTGTGTAAGGAGTCCTAACAGGGAAGAGACGATATTAACACCCACTACAACGTCAGAGTCCTTCAAAGCAGCATTTCAATCAATTCATGTTTGTTACAACTTGAAGAAACAAGAAACTATTCATCCTATTTGATTCCTGGGTAAACAAAACAAGAGGCATGTTCAGTTCCAGCCCTCTCATTTTTCTCTGTAGTGTCTACAGCAAAGCAGCCACTATGTGTGATATGTCGCTTTAGATTGGCTTTAAAAAATACATACACGCAGAAACTGAAACCTGAATAATTCACCACATCTCAACTACGGGCTACGTTGGATACACATCGCTTCCCTGTCCTATGCTTGGTATGCAAAAGCTGAAGGGCCTAGAAGTGTCTGCGAAAAGCAATCCCATCGCAGAATGTATGTGTCAAAATAGAATGTAGAATCACAGAAGGCAGAGGCGTGTGTGGGAAGCCATGCTTGGCAGAAAAGCAAAATGGGATCTTCAGTCAAATATAAACCAAATGTATGTGAGACGCCTCTGAAGGACCAGTTAACCCAAACAGGAGCGCTGCTTCTTCCAGGATGACAGACATCTCCAACACAGTCAAAAAGAAGCAGAGCTGCATTAAATATACTGAATGGTTATTAGCCTGGTGTAGATTAGACCGGATCATACAGCAAAAATCCTCAGCCTGAGCTGAATTAACAGAAAATCCTTTTAATCCTGATAATACATTTGCTTTCTCTCTTTATTTATCCCTTTGTTTGGCCTGCGTCCACTTCAGCTTGGATGAACCAGCTGCACTTTATGGTGAGAAAATCTGTGGACACCTCAGGTTTAATCTGCAGCTACTGACGCCTCTGCTCTTTTAGGGAGGATTAATAAGAACCTGGTCACAGTAACTTCCTTCCATACATATAGACAGACAGACAGACAGACACAAAAAAGTCATAGTGTTACAACAAAAAGACAGGGACGCCATGAGTGGAATCTCAAGTGTGGCTGGAAACCATTGGAGGCAGATTTGCTTTTCTTGTCCTTTTGGCAAACAAAGCTTTTAACAAGTGATGGAATCTCACCCTGCTAACGGCTGAGGGTTTGGCAGCGTGCAGGTGTGACAGAGGAGGTGTTCCTCACCTTGTTGGGGAGGTCCAGGCTTGCCTTGGCGCTGCAGATGGCTGTGACGATTGCCAGGTTTCCATCTTTGCAGGCGATGTGCAGCGGTGTGTTTCCATGGCGATCCTGCGTGTCCACATGGCACTGGTGTCTGAGGAGGCAGCGAATGACTTCAACCTGACACCGCCGTACGGCCAGGTGGAGGGCCGTGTGGCCGTCCTGACACCAGACACAAAACACGAGTACAATCCAAAAGATCAGTGTCTGACCAGGGTGTTGCATAGCATCAAATGTTGTCATAAGTATTTAAATGGGTCACCTTGTCAGTTGCTTCTAAATTGGCCCTGTGCTCCACCAGGCACTCCACGATGTCCACGAAGCCCCGAGCAGAGGCCGTCAGCAGCGGACTCTCTCCCTCGCGGTTCTTGGCATCCACATTGCAGCCGGCCTGGCAGAGAGCTCTGGACACGGCGGAGTATCCGTGCCAGGCGGCACAGTGCAGCGGGGTCTCCTGCTCCTGAGGAGCACAACAAACCAGGGTCATTTGGCCCGATCAACACGAAGCGCTGAAGCTACGTGCGAGCGTCAAGAAGCTCTCACCCGGTCACACAGGTCCGGGTTGGCCCGGATGCTGCACAGGTAGGTCACCACATCCACGTTGCCATAGCGAGCCGCCACGTGTAGAGCAGTCTCTCCAGACTGCAGGAGAACAGGAGGTTTAGAAAATATCAACTAAATGTCAGACGAAATAAAACAAAAAGTGCTGAGTACATGCTGTAGCAGAAACAGGATTTAGGGCACTGAGCACCTCTTCCTGTTAGTCAAGCCGTTATTCTGAGTCATTAACTTTCCCAAACTTCCACTTAAACAACACAATTGGATTTCACGATGTAGTGGATGCAGACATCAGACCCTTTCTAAATCGATCCATAAAACCCAACATTAGGCTGCCAGTCAGGGCAAGAGCTTGTTAGCAGAGAGGCTGCCTATGTGAAACAACTCTCAAGACACTGTTTGCAGGTTTGAATTGCTCAAAATAACGGATAATGGATTTATGCTGCAGGAATTACAAGTGTATTTATTGTGTCAAAACACAGCAGACAGGAATGAAAGGTGCTGAATGAGGTGCTCCTTTTTACAGGACGATTCATTTGGAGACACACACCTCATCATTTCAGAGTTAGAGTGTAATAAAGAAAGATGAAACTTTAATGATCCTCGGACAAGAACGAGATAATGATCAGGAAAGTGCCTGTGGAGGAGATTAGCTCTGGTCTGGTGGAGGAGGGCTAAAGACGACAGCACCAGTGAGCAAATGATTGAAGAGACTGGGAAACGCTTTAGGGATTTCAGCTACTCAAGCACGCGCTGCGATGGAGTCGACACCAGCATCAGACGCAAACACGCCACACAGCCCATCTTTCCCACCCAGACCGTTTCTATAGCAACAGCAAATAAGCTGATAAAACGGCAGACTAACTGGTTTCCTACTCACAGTGTGATGAACCGTGGTGAGTCTCCCCTTTCTGAGTTAGTGTGTATTAGCATGGCACAGATAGCAACAGTCACCTTATCTTGGACGTCCAGAGGACATTTCTTTTGATGGAGGAATTTCAGGGTCTCGACATGGCCGTGTCTCGCTGCGTAGTAGATGGCATTGGCTCCGCTCTGAAGGAAGAACATGTTGGATTTAACTCCTGACCTTTACTGCAAATATCAGGCTCTCGGGGATTGTGTCTGCAGCTGGATGATATGAACACATGCTTCCAAGATACTGCATAGCTCATTTATGTCAAACAACAACTTTAAGTATGTTCTAGGGGCTTTTATTCTGAAATGTAGATTCAAAAATTATAAAACAAAGGTCTTCAAATCACCTTTGAGCTCAACTTTGTAAAGCTGGATTCTAGGACATTTAATGCTTTTCTGAAGTTAAACACTTAATTACAGGTCAGACAGAAGAATCTGTATAAAATGCACACTTTAATCCATCAATTAAACAACATTACCTTGTCGTGGGCCTGGATGTCTGCACCTTTTCTCATCAGTACCTCGATGATCTGGACGTTGCCACAACCGGCTGCAATCAGGAGCGGAGGAGTCCCATGCTGCATACAGAAACACACACACAGAAAAGCACAATTTTTAGAACATGCTGTCATTTGTCAAAATTTTAATTTTACTTTTCTAACGCTAATGCTTTATTATGGATTATGATTATTATGGGAAAGCAGGCAGAATCTGGCCGTGAAGTTTGGGTCTAGCTTAGAGTTTGGAGATCTCCACGGTCATTGAAATGCTACAGCAGTTAAAGCAATGAAAAAAAAAGTTTCTAAAATTTAACATCGAACAAAGTTTGAAATCTGGAAATTACCAGCACTCAAAGACCTTTTATGACTTTTATGAGCATGTTTGAAGCTCCTCGTTTGCTGCAGTTCCATCTTCCTCCTCCTCTTCACACTAATGCATTCACAATCTACTCTCATCTTTTCTATTCTCTCATTTCTGTCATCTCATATGTGCTTCACTGAGTTTAATAGGATCACATCATTTCCCAAAGCAGCAAGTAGAATGAAGATCAGGGAGTTGTTATCAGGTCTCCACCGATATTTCACCAGTACATACGTATAAAAAACAGTTTAGTATGACATCCTTGATGAATCAGCTGATAGGTTTGATATATGTGTGTTTGCTTATAATAAGGCATCATGTGGTTAATTCCATTAAATCATGGACATAAATTCTGTCATGTGTAGTTTGAAATGAATAAATTAAATTCAGCAGCTTTTTGTCACCTTGTTGGGCTGGTTGACGTCGTAACTGTTTAAGGAGCCGAGCAGATGCTGCAGACCAGGAACGTTGTCATCGTTTATGGCATGAATGATGGCCTTCATCACAAAGGAGTCTTCCTCATCCTAGACAGGGGAGGAAGACGGTTATTCAGCAGGAAACTGTAATCCTACTATATGACCAATGACCCCGTGGCCTTTCCTTCATGCTACTCCCAGATGTGCAGCACACCCTTCTTTTACATCTGCACTTTTGTTTTCAAGTAATTCAAGACTTTGTTCTGTCTGAGACGCGTGACCCAGTGACCTTCAGCCTTCAGAGTCAGTTGGACGAGACAGAAATCGGCTGTCACGCTCTGCTGCACACAGAAATGAGGAGAGGAGCGGCATCGAGGTGAGGAGGAGGGCGAAGGAGGCAAAGCTGATGCGGCGTTTGTTCAGCCGAGCGTGAAGCTCCAGCTACATTCCTCCACAGAACCTCCCTGCTGCGAGAGCCGTGACTAAACCACAGCAGAGCGGCGCAAGCAGCGCACAGATGTGTGCTGGAGGTTCACTGTTCACATCCTGAACACGCACGATGATGCAACACAACCCACTGGCCCTATTAACAACCTGCTGGCTCTGATTACATTGTTCTGAAATGATTTTTTATTAATAATTTACTTAGCTGGACAGGTTCAATCATCAGTGGAGAGAAAGTTCAGTTGCATTAGATGTTAAACTGTTGATCAGTTTGAAGGTATAAGAGGAGTTAGGATCCTGATGTATTAATGTCACGTAGTGTCAAGTATCACCGTTTGCTCTCATGGCTACAACACAAACCTCGAAGGGCTCGTGGTAAAACTGTGCTAGATATAATTTCTGCTGAGAATCCGTTCTCACACTGTAACTCTCCTGTAGCACACTTTGAATAAACACTGGCGAATATAACCATTATTTGCAGCCCTGATGTTTATCTGCACTCACTCCGCTTCGAAGACTGAACGCAAACATCATAGTAGATCATTTATAGAGGGGCGGCCGTCTGTCGCCTCTACTTAAAGAAGTCAAGAAGCCCCAAACGATGCTGTAAGTCAACGCCTGCTGCAGTTCTGTATGTGAACAACAGGGAGCAACATCCATAACTTGTTGGCCCTGTCAACACACAAGGAAGCTGATGTGTAATGTGCAACGGCGTGACGGTGAAACAGGAGCGGCCTCAGCCTGCTGCTAATGTCTGTAAATGATTAAGCCTCTTATAGACACATCTCTCAGGCTTGTCACTATCAACTTACAGACAGAAATAACAGTGAGAGCTTTCTTATGTTTATCTGCAAACTCATTTACCAGACACACAAAAGGAGCCTTCTCTGGAGGAACATTCCTCCACCATGACCTGGTTTTAAGGTTACACACGCTGAAATTCCTACAATTCTCCAACACCTGACCAGTAACTAACAACATAAGGTCTCAATTACACGTAGGAGCTCAAGATTCACTGTTGAGCTGAAAATACCACAGCTGCACCCTCGACTTAGGTCCTAATACTTTGATAAAATGCAATCTGAGCCTCATTAAGCTGCTGGTCTCCACCTAATTACATCCATGTAGCTCATATTAAATTATGGTGAAATGACAGACACGTGTCTTTGGCCGTCTGTGCTTTAGGTGTCATCCTTGAGTGAGGTGAGGAAGGCTCAGAACGCATTTCCCCCGTTCGTTCCTCTCAGGCACAGAAGTCGTCTTTAGGGTCTTACCAGCGTATCATCGCTGCGTGCCACGCTGATGTTGCTTCTGGACAGGAAGGAGCGGGACAGACGGTTGCATAAGGAGATGAGACGGACGGATTGCTGGAAAGCAGAAGAATAAAGTTTAAAGGAGGTAGGACATGCAGGGCTGATAACAGGTTCCCAGCGGGGTCGTCTATGGCCACTGCAGCTGCACTAATAAAGCTAAGCTATGCTGAAGCTGCTGTAAGTATGTGAGGAGGTTTAAGGGTTCACTGTGTGAACAGCGTCCTGCTGAGCTGATGTGTTACTGGCCATCATTCAGTGTGATGTGCAGTGATCAACCCACGTGCAAAGTTGAGACTTACTTTCCATTTTCTTCGAGCTGCAAACTTCTTGAACTTTTCCATGTTGACAGCGGACTCCTTTCGGCTCAGAGCTTGTTGAGTGTCTTTTGGCTGAGTTTGCAAACAGAGACATTTTAATGAACTTGAGGTTTAGGAGAATATTACTGCCAATCAGTTAGTTTAGCAACATTCACCTTTTAAACTCTTTAAAGCTACTTCAAAATAGAAAGCAAAAAGATTTTAAACTAAACAGAGACACTGTTATTCAAAGATTAGGGTTCTAACCTTGATCCAGGGATGCTGGAGGCTGTCCTGAATTGTCATTCTCTTTCTGGGGAGAGAAAACATAAAACTGAGTGGGAGCTTCTGACAGTAACCAGCAACAAAACCAACAGGACATTATTCAACACAAGCAGCAAACGTTGTTATATGTAGAAGGATAAAAGAAGAGCCCCATTCTCTTCCAGCGGTAAAATAACAATTTTAATGCAGCTGTGAATTTTTCATTTTGCAGTGCAACCGGCAGATCTGATAATCTCAGATAAGTGAAGAATCCTATCAAGGTTTGATTTGGAGTGGTGTGTCTCAAACCCAGGACAAAGCGTGGAAAACGTTTAAGAACATGGAACAATATAAAAATCAAGCAGAATGATGCTCCCGCTCCGAAGCCAGCCTCCACCGACAATTACGTCCAACAGATTTCATTGTGTGATAAAAACACAAATGATTAAATTTCCATCTGAAACAAAAGCTAATCTGACAACTGCTGCGGCTTCTACTTCCTCCACTACTACTTCTGCTCTCACAGCTGTAAACTAATAACACAAACAAAAAGACAACGTCCACTAAATGTTACAGCACAATAAACATAGGCCAAGAAAACCATAGAGAAACAGCTGTCGCCAAGTAAACACAGCACTTCCTCTTTTATTGGTGCATCCGTTTCTACACACAAACACGCACACGCGCACACACGCGCACACACGCGCACACACACGCGCGCGCACACACACACACACACACACACACACACACACACACACACACACACACACACACACACACACACACACACACACACACACACACACACACACACACACACACACACACACACACACCTTTACTGCACCTGCTAAAGTTTACTCTGCTTCTGAAGTCACTGATGTCCATTACTGTGCGTCTTCATTAATCTTTCCGGCAGCTGAGTGGATCCACGTCTGCTCCCAATGCAGATCAATTAAAAGCTGTTCTGTTTAATGCAGGAGATTCCTAAAAGCCCCATTAGTTCAAGTTTGTAAAGTTGGTTTACCCTTTAACTCGTCTGTGAAGCTGCCTCTTCTCTCCTGCAGCCTGTCTAAATGAAATTACGGCTAAACCTGCGTTTATTCACCTCTGCCAGCCCCACGCTCTCGTTACCATTGTCTGTAGAAGCAGGAGTAATTATGAGGGAGGAAAAATGTGTTGAATGGAGTCTGTGTCTTTAGCTGGAGCTGCACCCATTCAGCTGCTGTAAGAGCAACTCACTAATGAGAGAGATACTCGCAGTTTCACATACAGCGTTGTTATGAGAAAAAATCTGCTGGAGCATGATTCTTCTGCATAGTTTGAATGTCTCCTCCTGCAGAAGTATAAAAACCAGCCTCTGTGGAGGACAGATCACACATACTTGGGGTCTTTGACGAGAAGCCTTGCTATGAAATCTTTGGCCAGGACGCTGGTGTTGCTAAAGAATTCCTCGTCGAAGGTGTAGTCGACGGCTGACACGTTTGCCAGCGTCTCCTGCTTGTTGTCGCCCAGGAACGGAGAGGCCCCGCTGAGCCTGAAACACATGAAGGTTAACGGTTTCTCCATCGTTCGTAATGGTGTCTTTACAGCAGCGTGATCAGCTCTGCTTTTATATTTCATCAGCTCAACGACCGCAGACCCTCCCATTTCATCTACTGTAATAACAGCCCTGCTCTCATCATCTAACTTGTTCCAGTGGGTCTCGTAATCAAAAGAAAAGGAATATATTAAATTACCAACACACTCGCCGCTGATTACCCTTCAGAACCGTCGCTAAGACCCTTCTACTCGCTGATATGGGGAATGTGATTACAGCGCTGCGTAGCGATTAATGGTGAGTCATTATTCAGGCTCTGCTCACAAGCTGAAGTGTGTGCATGTGTTATGGCCAAACAGCTGCACTGCGCTCAGGTCCTGCAAACACATCAAGAGTCTGAGGGAGGAAACGTTCCAGCCGAACACTCAAAAATCAGGAAAAGGCAGTTTTAAAAAATGGGCAAAAATCAAAACAGCACGCGCGGCACACGCACACTCGTCTCAGCAGTCAAGCGCATTAATGCAGAGCCAGTATCAAACAAAGCCTGGACTTCCTTTTTCCACTGAAGCCTCTGCTGCTCGTCAGCACCATACGCTAATTAACCTGCCAGCTGGAACAAACACAAGGGCAACACAGATCAAGCCAAAGCAGAGAGGAGCTGTGTAAATTTATCGATGATGATGATGATGATGATGGTGATGATGATGGTGAAAGGTGCAGCTAAATATTACAAATATTATCCACTGTTTTACCAAAATAGTTCCCAAACATTTTCTATGTCCACATTATCTCTAACAAGAGTTGTACATTGTGTACATTTGTGGCAATTAGGCGGTTGCTCACACAGGAGACTCATCAAATGCGCATTGAAAGCAAGTAGATGCTCGCAAAAGCAGTTACTGCATTGATGCATCTCATTGTTTTTAACAGATGAACAGTCAGCGCACCTCACTGTTGTTCTGCTGTGATAAGTGTGCGAAGAGGAATCTATTCCTGACCCTGCCAGGCAGCGCGGTGACGGCTGTGTGGGTGGACAGCATGAACAAAGATCATGCGTGTGCAGTATGTATGTACTTAGACAAGCCGGTGCATATTTAGGATATATTTTGTGCAATGCAGCGACAACAACAAAGAGTCATTTCCAAAGCACCTACACATGAGCGTATAATGTTATTATATAATGAAGTGATAATGCTTCAGTTGGTATTCACATTTATCTGCTTTTCTACCTTCTAACTGTCTGTGTGGGCCAGTGCTCCTGCCGTGAACCCGTTTAGTGTTCGGCTTTGTGTAGGAGTCTCTGTACACAGACACAAGACTCTGAGCTGCTGCACATACAGAGAGCAGGACACATCATCAGGAGCCAACAGCAGTTGATCTTTTTACCGCTGACGGCAACAACTTTACACTCGCTGCTGAATTAAACTGTGATGACGAGTCTGCAGATGACAAGAACAGTCGCTACAGTAGCTGCATAAATGAGGCTCTAGGAGCATAAGGTGACAAACAATAGAGATCATAGCAAGAAGATCATAGCTGGTCAAAGGCCAGACTGACATGAACATACAAATATTTCCTTCTGCAGCCAAAACTTTATGGTGGAAATTAAAATGCAATTCAAGGATGAATGCTTTCTGATTACAACTGTGTGTGTGAAATAGGTGATGGACAGCAGCATCTTTACGATCTGTGCTGAACGATACAAAACAATGGTGAAAAAGCAACAACCTTGATAGAAAATTGTTACTTATATTACTTCTTATTGTGAGATGCTGCATCACCAGACCTTTCAGGAAATGGATCATTTAAATACAAAATGAAAACAGCTCCTACTGCAGCGTGACCGCTGAAGTGTTGGGAGGAAATGCTTTGATCTCCCAAAGGGGTTTGAAAGCGAGAGCTGCAAACTGAAGTAGCTAAAACTTGTGCTAGAGCTAAATGAGAAGGCTTCACTCAAAAGTACAACATAACACCAGCACAAAGTATCAGAGGTAACGAGTAACAGTGCTCATTAGGCAAATCTGACATTTTAGAATGAGGTGAATGATTGTAATATGATTATTAATAGGTTAATGTGCAGTATGTATCACTTTGGGATTGACGCTAGTAAATATGGGGATGAAAACCTTTGCTTAACACTACTGGGAAGGTTCATATCAAATTTAACAGGGTTTAGTTTCATACTGTAACCATAGGTTGGAGGACGGACTAATACGTATAGAATACTTATTAAAAAAATATCAGTCTAAACAATTAGACCGTGCCTTCTGATGGCATTAAAGCACAAGTACAAAGGCACTCTGCAGTCCAGGCTTAACATTCTCTGCTTTTCTTGCTGCAGGCTGTTGGATTATTCACAACAAACAACTCTGTAGCTGCTGAGCAACCAGACACTGAGGTCAAAGAGCACCAGCATCTTTATGTTGTGACAAACATCCTCAGGGTTGGAGTGATGTCACCCTGGGGTTTGTGAGGACGTGTGAACGTGAACCTGAAGCCATGTGGCGACGCATGCAGTCAGTCAGTAACGAGGGGTGCAGCTGCAGATACTTACAGAATGTATGTGATCACACCAACACTCCTGCACGGAGAAGAGGAGAAAAACAGAACAGACAGATTTATGGCGTCACGTTTCATCTGACTCAGAACAGCTGTGTGAACAACAGATGAACGTTTGATTCACGTGTGGTTTGGACAGAAATGAGAACAAATTCATGCAGCATATGTGCAGCACAAAGACTCACCACATGTCTGCCTCCAGGCCTAAAGGCTCATAGTTGACCACTTCTGGAGCTGTTGGGCAGGAGCACAACACATTATTATTATTATTATTATTATTATTCTTCAGGTCAACACGTAAGTGACAGAGATGCTGAATTAAACACGTGTGTCCATTTTAGACATTTTAGCTTCCTGCCACCACTCAAATACTGAGAAATGACTTATCAGCGATGCTGTTTGCATCCTGGATGTACATAAAACCACTGGGCATCAGCCGTTCAAACCAGGGACAGCCTGCTGAACTGGGACCCGGCCTGAATGTTGGTAGTGGGCAGTGGCATTGGACGGGGGGCAGGTTGGGGGGAGGGGGACAGAGCCAGAGATTTGCCTAAGAGTGTGTGTGTTTGTGTTGGCAAGAAGGAGCCGTTAATCTCCAGGCTATTATGAGGTCTCTCTCACTTTGTCCCGGTGGCACAGTTGGCACCTGCTCCCCCGATACACAACCCCTGGGATGGAGCCAGGAAAACATGGCAATGTGTGTGCGGGTGTGTGTGTGTGTGTGTGTGCAGCAGAAGCCAAACAATTATAAGACAGAATGGGCGACGTCAGAATGTTCAAATGTGGGATACTGACCGACAAACTCTGGAGTTCCAAAAATGTTTTTAAAGTCATTTCCAAAATCTATCTTGTGGGCCAGGCCAAAGTCAATGAGTTTGATGCGTGGGTGAGGCACCGAGCGGCTCAGCAGCATTATGTTCTCCGGCTGGAAGGAGAAGGAAAAGACACGGTTCAGAGAGAAACACTGGAGGAAAGCAGGAGGTCAGGCGGCGACCGCGAGCGGTGGTGATGATTTAAATATTTTATAGATAAGTCTCCTCACTGATGCGTCATTTCAAAGCTTTATTGGCATGAAGCACTAAATGTTTCCTTTTAATGGAGGTAAGATGTGCTGCTAACATAGAAATTAAACTAGCTGAAAAGCTGAAATTTTCTTCAAAAGGCAAAAAAAACCTAAAACAGTTTAATCATCAGAGCAGGATTCTGTGTGCATGGCAACATGGCAGCAAGCCGGGGAGCCGGACACCAAACCAGGAAGAGTCTGGCAGGAAGGAGGCGCATCAGTCATGGAAATCCCATGCAAAGCAGGAGTTAAAACCTCTCGAGGAAGTGGGAGACGGGACAGGACGGCAAAGACGCGCTTTAGGGAAGCCTGACGACACAAGCCAGACATTTCTATGGACACGATGCCTCTCAGCAACCCGTCTGACTGCGAGCCTGACTGAGGGATCTAGTCTGGGAGAGAACAGGAACAGATTGGCTGTGGGCAGCAGTGGCAACAGGTGGCGATGAGAAAATACAATCAAACTCTGGCTCAGCATGTTCACTGCCTACTTATGTTTATGATGGAGCGAGGGAGAATTACATTATATGTGGGTTACAGCCTGCTCTGTGTGGGAACGTCAGCAGCACGGCCACTTTTAGTGCAAGTAGAAACACGCGTGCCCACAGATACTGTGGAGAAACAATGACGGTCACAGGGAACGGAGCAGCAATCACACAATAAACAAACAGCGATGGGAGGATCACACTCGGCAGATTTTACAAGTTCAGACGTGTTTTCCATCAAAACAAGCAAAATGCGCAGTAGTAGCAGCAGTAGTGAGGCAGACACAGTCCTGCTGGACTCCTGTACACTGACCTGCAACGCGAGTCATTTTCAAATGCATCCTTTAGGGTTTTTTCACTGCTGCCTGGCACCAGCTTAAATTCAGAACCTCATGAAGTTATTGAAGGTAAAAATGTGTTGTTTAATCACCTTAAATCATCATCTAATCATCATCTTAAAGGAATAATGTTGTGAAACTGAAAACAAAGACAGCGGATTTCTAAAAAAAGGATTGTGTGGCATTGCAGATTCTATTCCATCAGTAAAGTCAATTAGAGCCACAGCAGGACATTGAATAACAGAGGCTAATATCCAGAACGGAGGCTGCAGTGGTTTGTAAAAGCTCCTGCATTGATCACAAGTGCATGACTGGGCACCAACGCTCTTATTTTCTCCAGGACCTGAAGTCTGATTTGAGGACTGTTTTCTAAATGCAGGAGTCGGTCTGTGCTGATTATTCCAAACACGCTAGTGCTGCTGCTGTAAGTGAACAACCGGTCGATGTTATTGATTCACATTCAAATAAAGAACTGTAAAAACTTTTTAAAAGTGCACCAGGCACAGAGTTACTGTACACAACCTGGGAGACGCTTCCTCAAAGACGGCATTTGACTGTGATGTCTGAATTAAGTGTGACCTTAAAGGAGCAGCTGCATCTTCTTGTTTTCATGGAAACTCTCATCAGAGGAGTGAATCTCTCTCCTTATAAAGCTTTCTTTGATGCAGTTTACAGCTTTAGAAGTGAAGGCGCTTTTTTCTTAAATGCTGAACATTCACAATTTCTCACAGCTGTGAGCAGCTGTTTTCTTTCTCAAAGTTCGCTACTGTGTCACCAGTGAACAATAGGCTAAAAACGTTCCACGCAACTGGCAGATGAACTTCTCTGCTGTACCTTAAGGTCAAAGTGAGCGATTTGTTTGGAGTGCAGGTAGAAGACTCCATCCAGGATCTGCTTGAGAAACTGCGTGGCCTCCTCTTCGCTCAGCGACTCCTTTTCTGCGAGGAAGTCAAAGAGCTCACCGCCAGCCACACTGGACGAGAGAGAGAGAGGAAGAGAGAGAGAGAGAGGGGGGGGGGGGGAGTGTGTGAGAGAGGAGGAGGAGAGAGAAGAGGAGTATGAGAGAGAGAGAGACGAAAGAGAGCAGTCGAGAGGGGGGGGGGGGATGTGTGGAGAGTAGGAGAGAGAGGAGAACCTCTTAGGAGAGAGAGAGAGAGAAAAAGGGGGGAGAATTAAAATGTGACATCTCTCAGATCAGAGCCGGCTACAAATCCCTGCTTACCAGAGCTGAGCTGATCTAATCTAATCATCCTGCTACATTTGAGCCTGACCAGTTTACGCACCGAGTACATTTTACCCAGAACTGTTTTTGTGATTTACATTTCGCCTACTGTAACAATGAGCTTCATTAACAAGCAAATAAATAAAAAACTGCAGGAGAATGAACTTTTGAACTAATATTTCAATAGCAGTATGTGAGTAGGTTCGGCACTGATTGAATAATTACTGAAGGTGGCAGCGATGTGGGGAAACCGTACCGATGTGACCATGATGAGAAGACACAAAGGAGATAAGCAGAAGGCGGAAGGAGAGCAAACCATTCACTGTGGTCACAGCGTGATAACATGATAACGTGATTGACGGCGTGCGACAGACAAAGCAGAAGAGCGAGGACGCGCACAGATAGCTGTAATCACAGCGAGCTCATCCACTCAGCCATGCACACGCAGGCAGGCCGGGGTTCGTCTTACTGTGTCCTTCCTACATCACTGTTTCACCTGATGGAAAACATCACTTTAAAATATATAACTTGCATCTTTTTTATAGAACAATCCATTGCGTGCCACTTTTGAAGCACTGTGTAATTAACATCTGACGGGGATCTTACTTTTTTCCAGATACTAACTCTCTGTGGATTTATGATGTCTGAAGGCATTTGACTTACACTTCTCAGACCTGTTGTTGTCACTGAAGACTTTGTGGCTGTGTTTTTTTGTCTAAGCCTTAGAAGTATTTTGGAATGGCATTATCCTTTAAATTAACCACTGGAATCACATCACATCTGTAACAACCCATAGTCCATCCGTTTTCTCCTTTTGTGTTTACTCTTAGCAGTGATGAAGCTTTAATAGAACAAACATAACCACTCTACCATGAAACTGCATTACACATTGCATTT
The DNA here is from genome assembly GCF_900634795.4 of Betta splendens. Lineage (NCBI taxonomy): Eukaryota > Metazoa > Chordata > Actinopteri > Anabantiformes > Osphronemidae > Betta > Betta splendens. The sequence continues at coordinate 28,286,617 of NC_040889.2, read as the reverse complement.
CTATGCTGAAGCTTCCTTTAGGCAAATATCTTTGAGATCCACCAGCTTCTAGTGTGTCAGTAATGTGACTGATTGACATTTTGATTATTTTTCATTGCACAATAGTATGAGAAAGACATATGATCAGATTAAACTAATGTAAAATATGACAACCATCCCAAACACGCAGCCAGGGTCATGAGGAACTATCTCCACAGACAGATAAACGAGAAGTCCTGCTGTGGCCCCCACAGAATACACATACAGACGTCCGTGTGGGATGACATGAAGACAAGGTGGTTTGGGTAACACGGCCCTTACAGGCCAGTCCAGGCTTCGTGGCTTGGTCCTGGCGTTAGCGGACCTTGGCTGAACTAAGAGATACTGCTGCAGTTTTGATCGGTAAATGTATGAAGAACAGTCCTGGTCTGTTTACACATAACACTCAGAGTTAGTGACCCAACCTTCTCCTGCCTCTGAGGGGAATCCTGACATTCGTTTCATTAGTTTAGGCCTGCACCACTGTGTAAAAATGGTTCCTGCTCTTACCCTCAATAAACAGACAATATTGACATTACTGAACGTATTGTGTACTAGTGCAGATCATATGTTTTATTTGGCTGACTAATCAACAACGTTTCTGGAAACGAGCCATAAACGTATTATTGACATGCATTTGTACTGGTGTAAACTGGCCTGCACTGGTTGGATGCCTGTTATTTCTTCCGTGTGATCCTATTGCGATCATTTGTCAGGAATGTTGTCAGGCAACAGCTCTCAATGCTACACTCAAGTTAAGGTGACCTGGTACAGTTGGCTGTTTGTCTGACCTGAATAAGCCAGCTGGTGCCGTATTCATAATGTAAACATAAATACCTTTACAGTGTTTGAAGCTACTGGTAAAACTGGTCAAACTGGTGCTTATTACTTGTGTACAACAAACTCAACAGGATAACGCTACAATCCAGGTTTCAATTGTCCCGTGCTCCTTTTAATGCCAAATCTGGCAGCTTCACTTCACATGCACCTCCTGACATACCTCTGAAGCCTGGAACACAAACTCCCTCTGGCAGGCAAGCTTCACAGGACACTTTGTGAACTGACAAACCTACTCTAAATATGAGTTTCTTAAATGGACAAATGAATGTAGACATTCTAGATAAGACAAGGAGGCCCAAGGACTTACAGCTCCAGGATCAGGATGACTTCTGCTTTGTTTTCAAAGACCTCATGCAGTGCGATGATGTTTGGGTGTTGGATCTCCTTCAGTATATTGACCTCACGCTCGATATCGTCCCTTGTCACCCCACGTCGACTCGACTTGCTGCGGCGCTTCTTGATGAATTTGGCAGCAAACTCCACGCCTGTACTCTTCTGTCGACATCTTCTGACCACAGCAAACTGGCCGCTAGTGAGGGAGGGAGAGGAGGAGGCCGTCAAACGTCCATGCAGTAAAGACAGAATTCTGTGTAAGTTATCACTACTGACCTACAGTAATGTTATCTATAATAAAAGGATATGACACATTTACACAGTTTCCATGTAGGTAGATACAAGTGAACAATGCAGACAAAGCAAGCATCCACGGGATGCTCCAATATATTAGAAAACAGATTCTTGGCCATATCTATCGATTTTAACATGGTAAACAGAGTCGTCTGAGCCAAAAGCAGTGGGCGGGATTATGAGGCCTTAAAATGGCCGATCACAAACAGCTTTAATTAATAACTGGCTGGTGAATCATGACCATCGCTGCCTAGAAACATAAATACCAGCAATGCTGAATGAGGCCAGATTCAGCCGCAACATCATGTCAACCTGTGGAGCTATGTCATTCACAGGTTTGATCTCAACCATAACCAGGTCGTTTCCATGCGGATCCTTGGATTTCACACGCTACAGCAGCCCTAAAGCCTGTGTGAAGGGCAAACAGAAGCCTTCACGCTTTAGGCAATCTAAATGTGGTGAACCTGCATGACATGACACATTAGTCTGAAGGAGGAGCTGTTATGGAAATTCCACCCTCATGTTGCCATGCAGAACTGTCGTCCAATGCTCCTATCTGCCAGGATAACGCTGACTCGACCAAAACACTGCCACTAAACCACTTGGGGAAGCGAGGACACTTGGCCGAGGGCTGTTGACGCCTCCGCCAATTGTACATCCTCACGGCCCTGGCAATCACAAAGCACTTAGTGTACCAAACACCCACAGAGGAGGAAGAGAACAAGGGAGTAGGGGGTGGGAGAAAGGAGAGTGAGAGAAAACGGGAGAGCGAGTGTCACATTCTGTCTCATGTTTTTGATTATCGTGGCCAGAATTTCTTGCAGATTTATAGCAGGAGTGAGGAAACTATCTGGCAAACGCTTCCGCTGCCTTAGTAAAAAAAACAGAATCCACAATAAGAGAGGCCTGTAAAGGCATCTGACTCCCACAGTCCTGCCAAGACTAGAGTGTCAGAGTTATCAGGAAGCAGTTTCATAACTTTGCTATGAATCCTGCTCTAATCCTCTCTACTCACCATTTCCTAATACTCGATTAGAAAATGCAGAATAGAAGCAATGATACTGACTAAAAAGAAAACAGCAGCAAACTATTGGAAGAGAACCTTCCCCCTGCTGTGACCTGTAAGGGGCTGATCAGTGGTGTCTGTTTGGGACTCTGTCCACAGCCAAGGGAAGGCCGAGCAATTTCACAGCATTGATAATGGAACTACATGAACAACAATAACAGTCAATGTTATTCTGGATGATGTGCTTCCTCTAATGTCAGTACTGCACTGATCTGAATATGAAACTTCACAGATCTCAATGCAAAAAGCACTTTTCTCTATTCTGAAAGGGATTTAGACCTGACGCTGCACTTAGGTATGTTTCTCTATAAAGGACAGGTTTTTCATGTTGAGTTATGGCTCTTCAGTGACATCTCCTATATGTCTTATATTACTGAAACATAAGATGTTGCAAGATGTTGCACGTGGAGCTAAGGCCATATGAGCCTATGAGCCACGCTTGTCATAAGAACAGACATCCCTAATGAAGACCAAATTCATGATTTATGCCAAAAGCTAAAAGCAGGAGCAGGGTTTCAATCCACAAGCATCGATACATCTTGGAAGGCAGCTGTGGATTATCAGGATTTATTAACTGCAGAATAAATTAAACAATGAACAATAGACGAACTCTGAAACACTCCTTTCTTGGTTAAACGTGTTTTACACGATCCTCTACACGTTATCTCTTGGTTACTATAATTTATGTTTGCTGGTGTCACTGGTGACTCTTCAAGGAAGCGACTTATCCCACGGCTGAGCTCAGACACGAAGCAGACAATGTGAAGAGGAACAGAGAGCTGAGGATGAGGGCTTTCTCATGCTAATGACGCTCCCACCCCCCATTCAGCCCGGCTTCACCCTATTGTGGTTCCCCACCTTGGTCAGGCCTCCAGTGTGTACACAAAAGGGACCGACAACACGATTTGATCTGGTTCTTTCTTTTGACAGAAATTGACAGAAGAGAGGAAGTCTGTTCATGTACATGTAACATACACATCTGTCTACATCTGTCCACATCTGCCCACTTTAATGTGTATGGACGACTCAACATCTGTTACACATATCTGGCTGAAGGAAGCCTCATAAAAATCACCTGAATAATAATTTTTACCTAATAATGAGCAGCTACATTTGACAAATAAGTTAATGGAGTGAATGAAAGTCTCTTAGTTTGGTCTGAGTCATCCAGGTGAGCAGGTAACGTGAACTCTTTAGAACTAAACCAGCAATAATAAACCAGAAGCAATCCATCCACTTCATCCTGTCAAAGTTTCATACTGAATGATTATGCAGAGGGGAAGTGTAATCTGTGAAGTCGTGGGACTTGGTGTGAAAATACTGTTAAGAAAAAAAACAAGCGATTTCCTGAACTTGATTATACGCCACTGTGCAGCTTTGAAGACATCCTGTGCCAGACTCACTCAACAAGTCAGCCCAGATATCCTCAGCCACTACAGCGGTTTCTGTGCTTGTCCATTACACATTCTACAGTAGTTCAATGACACAAAACAAATGTATCACAGAGCTTCTGCACATCACGAGAAATGATACTCAGCATCACCTCTACACAAAAACGCAACCATTTCAGACAGTTTCACACATTTTCAGACTGCCTGACAAGGGAAGGCTGCTACATAGAAAGACCAATTCAGACCCTTCACAAAACACACAATGGACCACAAAGCACAAAATGATCCCAGTATCACGGAGATCTGCGAATAAAGAAAAAGGCCATTTGATGCATGTTTGACAGATACAGTCAACCAGACTCTCCTGCAACCCTTACCAGAATAAAGCAGTTCACAAAGGGACCGAGTACATTTTTTTTAGTGCTAACGCACAGACACTGACCATTCACAATAAAAATAATATACAAAGTTGGTTCATGATGAGAGGGAGACAAAAGACATTTGCATCTGCTCGTGGGTTGGGTAAACTACACATTCAGCGCGACCAAAGAAATGTGTGCAGATATTTAGCCAAAGTAATGTTAGCATGTGGGTGGGGAGGCTGTTGATGGCGCGAAGATGTGTGATGTTCTCAACAGGACTGAAGCAAAACAACACACCTCATTCAGTCAAAGCTCTGACCCATGAAGGCGAGGACTCAACAAGGTGGCTGATATCTGTCAATGTGGCCTGACACCCCTGACGTAATGACACTCCCTCATGATATTTATATGTTATTTGTATGTATATTTTTCCCACCACCTACAAATAATCGTACAAAGCTGAGTATTAGAACAATATTATTGCAATATAAAGACAATAACAGAACAAGAATTGTTATTTCTAATACTAAAAACAAATACATAACAATAGCAAAACAAAACGCTGGAGGAAAACCACCCCCATCCAGCAGCCTGTGGGAATCAAACCTCTCCCAATGTATGAACACAAAGAGAGGGAAAAGTAAACCCACCCATCGTAACACCAGCTGCAAACACACACAAACAAGGGGAAAATGGCAGAAGTTCAACCTTCCTTTGGTGAGGTAGTGGAGGAAAACCCAAGCCCAGCACTGGCTTGAAACCCAAACACCCCTTCCCTGCTAGAGTTTCCCTTTGTGAGACTGAGCTCTTAAACCCTGGCTAACATTTAGGTTAGCAGGAATTACCATTAGACGTGCCACACAGCCCTCACTGCTGGCTGACTAGCAGGGCCTGGTTGGGAAACCCCTCTCATCCTCCAGGGATGTGCAGGGAGTGCACTCACTTGCATAAATGTTGCTGAATAGGCACAGAGACGAGACGGGGAAGGAAAACTCGTAGAGGGAGACACTAACAACCAGAAGCAGGGAGGCTGTTATTCAAGAGCAACACTGTCCTTCATCTGTGTGTGGAGCAAACCCTGGATAGTCTGCAGGATCAGATTGCTCAGGTCCTTTGTTGTGCTTAAAGCACAGACAGGGGCGACCACCTTTGGCCTGCTTGCTGCTCTAACGCTAGCGAGTAGGCGACGATGGGAAAGAATCTGGTTGGGAAAGAAGAGCAGAAGTTTATTTGCTTCTGTCGGAGTGTTGTAAGAACCGTGTATTACTTAACAGTGCTGGCTGAGTGTTTACACGCTGAGACGGTAACAGATTTCTTTGATTCATGCTTCCCTTCGACCTTGATGCAGCAGAGAGAGTTCAGTGATCCAATCCATCAACGCGTGTGTCATTTACTATATGTAGTACACACATCGAACTATAATATAATAAATATGATGTTGTTTCTCTGCTGCTTCTAATAAAAGAGCACATGACAAATGTGTAGCATTCGTCATCAGCACTGGATCATTTCATGCTGTTCTAAATCTCCCAGTATGCTCTATAGAAAAAGCTGTGGAGCTTTAAATATGTGACAATTACATCAAGTAATGAAAAGCTTCTCCAAGGATGAAGACTCCTCCTGTTTTTGTGTGGATTGGCTCTTTCCTCAGTGCTGTGTTAGAAATAAAAGATATTAGAGACAGCAGCATTTCTCAGAGTGCACAAGACTTTTCATCTTAACAAGCGTGTGCTGTGTGAAAGCGGGTACTGGACACTAGCAGGCTGCCCAATCAGTGCAGCCATGCCTGGGTGACAGCTTGATGTTAGAGGTTCTGTTATGACTGGCCCTGTCAAGTAGACGCTGCACTGAAATGAACAATGTTCAGCGCTAATGAGCCACAGAAAGGCCTTGTAAACAAATATGAGTGAAGTGGGGGGTGGGCATAGTGAGCAATACATTGTGTGGTTATAAGCACCCAGCACGGTGCAAAACAACACAAGTGTTGCCGATGAGCGAGAGCAGTGGCAGAACCAGTCTGGGTAGAAACGGGGCTGGGGATATTTTATCTACAGTTCTGCTTTTATATTTATACATGATTGGTTTTCACGGGATAAAGTCTCATGAGCAAAAAACAACCACACCCAAAAACATATGCAGCTCTTAGTAAGTAAAAACTGCAGATTTATGCTTTTAATAAAAAGACAGAGATCAGGGAAGGGACCTGTTACTGAATGTCAGTCGGAAGAAAATATGGCTGCAAAGACAGAGAAGACATCAGCAACATAGTGATGTACAGATTACAAACGTTTTCAATAGACAGGTGTGGAAACAATTGTCTGCTGTGGCTCTGAGAGTCTTTTAATCTTGGACCTGTCAGTTTATGCTGCATCAACTGACACCAGTCTACGGCATATTTCTACATGTAACGTAAGGATGGACTTCGGAAAGGAGAGAAATCCTTCATTATCAAGGACGCACAGCAAACGAATGGAAACAGTTCAGCTCATGTCTCAGGATTCGAGATGTCCATGCGCCCAGGCTCGTACAACCCTCGTTTTCATTACAGCGTGCCCTTGTTCTTACAGGGGGCATCGTTTTCTCGTCCACTCAAGCACCTAATCATTAGCTCACTCTACCAGGTGACATTTTCAGGTAGACGGGACATAGTAATTGATTATATCGCACAGGTTATTTTTCTGATAAGACTCAAACTGAAGTAAGTCTGATCACGCATTACATGATGCCGTGGAACTGAAGGAAACAAGGTCTTGTCCATCGATCACTGAAGCGTGAAAAAAGGAACTTAAATGTGACTCAAAGTTTTATAAGTAGTGTTGAAAAAGCAGTTTCCTCAGTGAGAATGAGGCGATAACAAGCTCTAAGTCAAAGCAGGGTGTCTGCCACAGCTCGGCCTGGAACAGCTGAGGATGACACGTTCATAAACACTCACCACTACCTGCCTAGAAAACCTGTAGTTTCCCTGGAAGGCAGTGAGAGGTGTCATTTGTACCCTTGTGCAAACTTTAAATGTAGGAATAAACCTGGCGTTGCTCCATTCATTCAAGACATGAGGTCTGTTTAGGCAGCATTGGATTAAATCATCAGATAATAACTTAAAGGTATTCCAGAACAGACTGGTCTGAAAGTGAACAGACTCCCTCATCTCTGGCCGCAATCTATTCATCACAGACGAGCATGTGCTTGTGGGAGACAAACGTGATGTATGCGATTACATTTTCAGATCACCTTCTCTGAACCATATCTACAGTATGTACAAGAATAAAATACTGTACAAGCGGTATCTGGAACAGATCATCACCATGTAACATGTCAAACACAAGAAAATCACAGTTTAATTTTATTTAAAGCTACTAACGGTTCCTTAATTTCCTCACCATTTAGAACCATACTTGGCGATCATTGTGTGACTGTGCTACTGCGTTAAGATATAGGAGGAAGCACGAAGAATCCTATAAAATACCACAAAACCAAGAAGTCTGACACACTGTCCTCATGCTCAGTGGCTACTACTACACTGTGTATTATCTGCTTTCTCCTGCTGTGAGCCAGCTATTGATTGGCTCAGTGTACTACTACTGTGAAATAGGAGAGGGTGCTGAAAAGCTAAAAAGTGTCAAGTACAATAGCAGGGAGACTCGCAGCGCTGCAGCGAGGCACGCAACGCACACAACGCACACACTGCGCCTGTCTGTCAAACCTACTGATGCCAATGGACCGATGGAGGAAGACACAAGTGGAAACACAATGAGTCCCAGCTCGCCTACAGTTTGGTTTCCTTTGGTGCAAAGCCACAGAGGAGCTTCTCTTTGTATTTGGTTCATACGCTGCCTGAATACAAACAAATCAACTGCACGTCACTGCTGCTTCACACCCTGTACGGCCTCCGCAGAGAGGCCATGCTGTACAAAGCTACTGCAAGGGCAGCGTAGTGTAAACGGCCGCTTCACGTGGACACAAACTCCAAAATGTTGGGATTAAATGAACTTCAACACTTGATGTCCGGGTGATACAGATTTAAGGGAGCAGAACCCTGCTCTAGACCGTTAAACTGATGTGTGCCTGTGCTCCATATTAATTAGCTAGTATTAATCTGGAGTCTTTCCACCTTGTAGGGAATGATATGGACTGATAAAACGTCTCCACACCCACACTGGTAACAGTTTGTTATAGATTTAGCAACTGTAAACAGGAAGTGCAAATGGGTCGATTGATGAGCCTGCAATGCTGCATTTCACCATTAAAATGATAGATTCATAATTTATAGGTATAAAAATCATCTTTGCTGCATCACTGCCAGATCGTTGGGCACTTAAAAACTAGGACCAAGCAAAGGTGAGACAGGAGAGTGCTGCGCAAACAGGAAGTGGCTCTGCTTATGTGTGCTCCATTTTGAATATTATTTTTTTAAGCATTGGTGCCGCTGAACACGCTGAAAGCATTTCTAGAAATAAAAAAAAAATCACTTCCCAACATTATTTCTGACTGTGAGAATACAGGTCATGCTTCTTTTCCATGCACATTTACAGAAATGGAGCGATCAGCCTCGATGCTGTGAGGTGTCCAGTCACCACAATTACAGCGCTGCTTCTCTAGTTAATTAAATTGTCTTTGGCTCATCTGGAATGAATAAAGTCCCAGTGCTCTGCACACCACGACCCAGTCAGGGTCCAAATCACTGTCTCCGTTGAGCCCTTCTCAGCTGTGAGCACTTCCTCCACATGACACATGTTGGGTGTGTATGTGCTGAAGGAAGTGATACAGATGACAGAACTGATTAAAAAACAGAAGAGAAACTGCTCACTGCAGACAACTTCAGCAGTAATTGCTCCTCATTTTGTTAAGCCATGAAGCTCATCTTGATATTCTTAAAATATGTCAGGCTGAGTTTCTCTTTGCTTCTGTGAAGGCAAACAGATTATATGATGGTTTATATTTGTACAGAAATGTCCAATTTCTTTCCAGAGGAAGTCCGGTGGTCAATAATTAATGGTTCAGTTAAGTGAGTGGCCTTTGATGTGGCTCCTTCGCACTAATCCAACAGACAGATTTTTAGTTTCATACATTTCTCTCAACTGAGCCGTGCATGAGCAGCCGATTGCTTGTGTGTTTGCAGTTCAACCAGAGAAGCGAAGAGGACAGTGTCTCTGCAGCAGGACAACAACCGCAGGCTCGGAGCCTTTCAGCCGTCTGATACGATTCGGTGTGAGAACTCCCTGGTGAGGTCAAGCTTTTCATTAGCATGGAGCGAAGTGTGGGAGGGCGCCTCAGAGTGCTCCCTGCCCACTCAGCTGTAGTGTGGGCCACAAACTGCACCGGCAGAGAAACATTACGCAACCGCCATGCCATTGTGTACAGCGGAAGGGTAACCACGGCAACGGGATTCAGAGACTGAGCAGAGGAACCGAGGCTGCTTGGAGGAAGGAAGAGTTAGGTTCATAATCCTGGGTGGGAGTAAACAGTGTCTATGAGTCAGTATAAATTCTGTCAGGATGTCCTGATGAGGCTTTTACTTATCCTGACTCAGCAGATTTACGTATTGTTAAAGGACAGCTTCATCAATATTAAGCCTGCATCCTAGGTTGTTTTGGCCAACGTCATGCACAGCACTCTGCATGAGGAATCCTCTGGGGTTTAGATACACTGACTGTCTTTGCATGATTTCACTGCATCTCTACCCTGTAGACTTCTCCAAGTCAAGGCAACCTGACAGTGGCATTAACGTTTATCATTTAACTGAGTCAACAGACGTTTAGGTGCAGAAAAGCTAAACAAACCACATTTCTATGCTGCCATTTACTGACTTATTAATAAGTCATGTTGACAGCATGACAGCAGCATCTTATCACTTGAGAGTGCTCCACAGCTGTACAACTAACTTTACATTCTAGCGGCCAAGTATGGACTCAGGAGGCCAGAGGCTCAAAAGCCTCAGTCCCCAAGCAAAAGCAGCAGCGCTGACAGACAGATCACTGACAGGGAGATAAATGAGAGGCAGGGAGTGTTTGCCCTCGTCTAGAAGCCACTGTGAAAAGCCATTCAACATGTTAGAGGAATGTCATTTACCTCCCTCAGCTTCAAGGCTTAGGGCAACACAACAATGGAAACATTGTGCTTAAAGGTAAAGAGAGGCCAAAGGTTTCCATTAGCATCTAAGTTTGGATGATCTGCACCAACATTTTGACTCGAGAGCTGCTGAACCGACGTCTTTAATCCAGTGAAATAAAACCATCAGCATAAATATACAACACTTAACTGATGACGGCGATGAAACCCCACCTTCTCTGTACAACACTAGCTGGCTACACTGCTGACTGTGTGTGAGGAGACTTGTTGAAACCATCTGCCAGATCATAAGACAAGATTTTAAGAAATATAAAAATACCAGTGTTTCAAGGAAACTAAGCAGAACTAGTTACTTTCGTCATCTCATCAATGTAGATGACAGATATTGGATTGAAACAACTGCCCAGCTCCTTTACTAAACTCATTCATTCAAACAATGAAATACTACAAACAGGTTAAAGATGAGCAGAAGACTAATGATGATGTCATCGTGTTGACGTCGTCTGTGGAAACCAACATGCTCCGTTTGTTAAACGGGAGAACAAACCACAAGCAGAGAAGCCAATCTGCTGTCAGGCTGTGCATACAAATTGAGAGAAGTGTTAAGTCCGTTGTTCTGACAACCAAAGACATGGTGGCAGCAGGTGAGGGGGGGGTGTAGTCAGTCCATCCATCGTCTCCGTTTTATTTTGTGCCCGCTCTTTGAAACAGGCCCCCATGTTGGGCGAAACTGACATTCAGCAGTTTCTGTCAAGTCTGTCAAAACTCAAGCAAAGACTGGTTCAGTAAGTTCTTCAAAGAGTTGCTGATGTGACACAGTTATGAGACGTTCTCTAAAATGACAAGTAGGCAGGCGGCGGCGTTTTACATGATAACAGCACTTTACAGTAACAACAGTGAGGTTAACAGAGGTGACCTTCCTCACCTCCAGTCCAGCCATGTTGACATTAACTACAGGAAATTCTGTCTTTAGTATTTGAAAGCATAAACACATCACAGACAACACAAAAGGATCATATTCAAGCACTGGAGCTGCAGAGAACCTGAGCATAACACACAGCCACAGCAACTCAAGAAGACAACAATGATTCACCTGGAAACAAGAAACACAAGCATGGCTATTGTGTAACGAATGAAAGGTCAGAAAAAAAAAAAGATTTAAATATCCTGGACTTTATTTGTACATTTGGTTATGTAACACATGGAAATAACTTACTGTTACCGAATACAAAAAAAGCTCTTGTGCCGAACAGATGCACAACGCACTGAATGGACATCGCTTTACCTTCAGGCCCCAGACAGAAACGTCTAACAGCATTAAACCAACAACAAACCACAGTCTCAGCATGTAGACTGAGGCCCAGTATCACGAAGCAACACGGAGATGAGCATCAAATGAGTGCTAGTTCTGGACTTGAACCATCTACTGCCGCCCAGACAGACCCACACATCATTATGTCGAACAACAAGTTCTGGATTCTTCCCGACAAAGACCTGCTGATGGTCTAGAACCAGTTTTCCCGGCCGACAGCCAAAACTTTGAACTTCTCAGATTGAGGCACTGAATCAGCCCTGAAACGGCCGTGGAGCTAATTGGTTTGCACAAACCTTGGTTTTTGGCCTGCTGTCGATCAGCTGAAACCGTACGGCTTTAATGGCCTCACTCTTGTCCATTAAGAAACAAGAGCGGCATTAAATATTTCATTACTCGATATGTGAAAGAAAACGTCTGATTGGTATTTGAGTGTTTGTCTGCAGCTTGGTTCAGCACTGATCTTCAATCCAGAGGGATGGTGACATTTTGCTTTTAGCATTTGAAATGATCTTGGGTACACGTAGACCCACTCAAACAAAACATCACTGGTGAGTGTGGAACATCCAGCAGCCTTCCTCCTGCATGTACGCTGACAGCCGAGCTGTTTGTAGGTCAGCGCTGTTGACGCACGGCCACAGCTTCACCGTCTTCTCTCATTTACCAAAACAAACGCGACTCAAAGTAAAGTCACAACTTTTCCTGTTTATTCAACACAAACAATCTGCTGCTGCTTCTGGAAGTCATCACCTTCTATACATCACACATCGCATTCTGGATTTATACAGAAGGAGAATGCTTATTATAATATATAATGCATAACTGCATATTAGCAAGAATGAAGAAAAGAAGAAGCGTGAAAGACAGGAAAAGCTCGTCTTCCCTGGACAACTCCAGTGCGTCGGGCTGCACGCTTTGCTGCATGCAGATCTCTCTCTAATTGAAAACCAAGGGTTGCGGCTCCACCTCCACCCTCACGCACACATGCAGAGCGACACCCCTGCCGTTGGCCCGCTAACGCTTTGGCAGGAATCTAATTATCACCCAATCACCACAGAGATTAACTGGAAAAATAACTCATTACGCTCATCACAGACATTCCAAATGAGTCCAATTTCAATCGGACTTGTAATGCGACCGTTAAAAGCTGCGATCACAAGACTTAAGTCATTTAGACGTGGACGGACACGAGACTCTGACAGAGGCCAAGAGCACAGAACAACAGGCGTAACAGCAGGACTAATGCTCCACAATAAAGCTGCACAATTTCCTACATTATTCTCCACCTGAGTAAAACAAGGGCTTTATTGTTCTTGTCTCATATCTGTGGTCTTTCCCCAGCTCTTCTTCTACATGATGTGCTTGAGGTCAGAGGCGCATTACGCTTCTGACTCACACACTCCGTACTACGGCTAAATCATGTTGGCAACAGACTGCCTGGAGCTGCAGTGTGCCGGTGCACCCAGTAAACTCTGCTGTAGATAAGCGTGTCAGCCGAATGACTAAAATGCAAATACACGTGGGATGGTGGCAACCGAGGAAATATGTCGCGTTATGTTGTGCAACTGTGAGTCTCCGTACATCGGGTTGACCACCGCCGTGGATGTTTGCTTATTTTTATTGCCTATATGCATCCATGTGTCACACAGGTGTGTTTTAGAGGAGACACAGGTGCAGTTCGCAGTAGACGTTCATCCAGCCACCCAAACAGCAGAACAGCCAATAAACAGTGTGCATAATAATCAATTCAGGATGTGAAAATGTGAGTACGTTAACGTTGTAATGTGATTGTGTTGTCTGTATTTTACAGATGATGAACTGGTCTGTTGATAGCATCTATAATGCGTTATTATCCATTCCACTAACCAAAGGTGAGTCTGTACTGACTGATGGTCAAACTAGCAGCTGCTGTGACAGAATTCAGTAGTTTGCATCTCTATTTATAACATCATATGGGTAAATAAACAAACGTGCTCAAAAGTAAACATGCTTTTCTTTGACAGCCATGCTGCTCCCTGGGGTTTAGGGGGATGGGACAGGGCGGTCTGGATGAGTGGCAGGCCTCATCAAGGCCACTCCGGCAACCCAGACTATCCACCCTATCATACAAGCCGTGGAGGGGGGGCAAATCTAGGTCAGTAGCTGGGGCACGGTCTGCACAGCGTGTATTCATCATAGTAGCTGGAGCAAGTGTGGTCAAAGAAGGGGCGAGTGTCCAGTAGATTTGTTTTAATGATCTACAGAAACACAGCAGGTTCTTGAGGGGGAACTAGTTTCAAATGACAAAGCCACTATTGATGAGGCTGCCTTGCATACAATCCCATTTTGTATTCATGGAAATGTGTCCTCGGGGAGGTTGTTACTGCAGAATAACACAAATTCAGCCCCAGTTTATTGCCTTTGATGTCCATTTGCGAAGCGGAATCCTTTCCCAAACACAGCCACCCACCCTCATCTATAAATTGCAAGCGCGTGCCCAGACACAGACAGGCAGGCCACAAACAGGGCCAAGTGTTAGCCAGCCGCACAGCGGTCAGATTAATGCAGACTAATCACAAAGGCAGAACGCTGCAGCAGATGCCCCGTGGAAGCGAAAGGAGGAACGCACCTAACGCGTCATTCATGTCAGAACCAGGGCATCAGAACCGAGGAAGACGGGCCAGGCTCACGCGCTGCCGTTCTGTCAGCCGCTGGGCTGATGCTGGAGGACTGCAGGCTAAGGCTGGACTGTGTGAAGCGTGTGGCTCGTCAATGTGCACATAGGATCCTGCCACTGTTGTCTACTGCTGATGTGATGGGAGTTTATATTCAGCATTCAGCCTTATTCACAGGAGACACCAGATGCTCGGCCACATCACAAATACTGGCTGGAGTTTTCTATTCTCTAATATTCACATATACAGAAGGGATGCCACATGACCCTTGAAATTATTTTGCATATAAAATGCGTCTAATGAGTGGTGGATTGTTAATCGCTCCAGTGCTAAAGTCTATTTTTATTAGGCTTTAATAGCTTTGGAAGCTGTTTGGAAACCACAGATCCTCTAATGCGCTGCTTTTTCTCTGCTCTAACAGTGAGTGTCGTTATCACTGCAAGCTGACAGCCTTAAACACTTCAGTGATGCTTCTCCCTCACTTAACCATCATTCTGAGGAGGAATCAGATAAAGATCCTTTGAGATGCCAGCAGCAGCCATGTCCTCTTTAACGCCCTGCTGATTTCAGCCATGAAGTGATGGGCCATTAGTGAGATCGGCTCTGCATGGACATGGCCAGCGCTAGAGGAGGGTGCAGGATCCCTGCATTGGTGGCAGTTGGAATCAGGAGCTAAGATGCAGACACACTCCACTCTTCAAGCACAACCTCATTTCTTGCCTGGAGGCTCAACAGCTAAAGCGCTGCGACACCAGCAACTGTCTGAATGACAGCTCGCTTTGTACTTCTGGTAAATGCAGTCCTTGAAACTGCCTTCCACCACTGCAGAATGGAAACATTGGCTTAGATGTGGATACAAATTTTCAGTTATAATAAATCAAACACGTTGATTATTATTGTGGCACTTCACAGGCTTTGACATGTTACAGATAACGCTGAGTCATGATTCTGTGGAAGGACACTGTCCACACAGCACATCTGACGCTAATGAAAGTTCGACGCTCGACTTCATCGGGCTTCAGTCCTTTTGTGAACAAACAGTGTCAGTGACAGGATGAAGTTGCTGCTTGGGTGAATTCCCATTTCCCCATTTTGTCAAAACAAATGCTCCTCGCACCAATTCCATCTGGAGTCGTGTCTAGACTGCAGTCACATCAAAGGGCCCTCTGTCTTACAGCGTTCACAGTATTCTAGCGCTGCTGTAAGCTAACCTACGGTTTATAGCAAAAAGTCTTCATTAGACATTATCTTTGCTTACATGTGATACTGACAAAGCATTAACCTTTAATGCGTTCATCACAGATCAGGACACAGTTCCCTAAACATTACTTTCTCGTTTCTACTTGATGATTTTCATGTGTTAATGTGGTCG
Organism: Betta splendens; assembly: GCF_900634795.4. Lineage (NCBI taxonomy): Eukaryota > Metazoa > Chordata > Actinopteri > Anabantiformes > Osphronemidae > Betta > Betta splendens. Next base: position 28,270,909 of record NC_040889.2, on the reverse strand, counting down.
TTTGAGGGTTGGAAACAGGGGCTTAATAAACATCCCCCATCTGTGGTCGCATTCATTAAAATATGCTGTTAGACATAACACAGTGAACGCTGCATTAAGTTTGTGTGTCAGTGAGACAAACATTTGACGTGAAGACAGAGGCGTGAAATATTACCTCATAAATACAAGAAAGTTGGGGAACGAGTTCCCTGCAATCACCGGTACGCGCTGACACAACCTGTACTTAAGTGGCTCTTCCAGTAGGTCCAGTGTCTAATTCTAGTTCAAGGCAAGGTGCTTGTCTTTTTTTAGCCAGTGAACAGTACATCTGTAGATTGATCCACACTAACGTCCAAAGTGGAGGAATCGAGAACATCTGGATCATAACAGAACTAGGATGATGTTACAAGAGGAGCTAATGTTTGAGAATAAAAACAGATCTAATGTTACCAGTCATCATCATCATCATCTCAGCTTGACGGCTGACAGACACCACTCTCCTTATGGAACCACAGTGGATCCTGGTGTTGGAGCTTTTCACTTCCAGACAGAAATTCCTGTCTGTCCAAACGTCTCGATTACCATCGTAGCACAGGATGCCGCTTCAGCAACTCCAGCCTTCCACTACAGTGTGGGAAGGTGAACGCTGTGAGGATGAGCAGGGCCAGACAGGCCCCAGATCTGAAGCAACTGGCTGATCATTATCAGTCGGGTCCACGTTTGTCACCTTCACAACCAGAAACTCACCCTCTTTCTGCTTCCATTATTACAGATTGTGATCTGTGAGCAACAAGACATCCGTCAGCCTGGACTATATCTAACATCTCCCTTTACAAACTGCTCCATCCATATTCTGTCCCTAACCCCCACCTGTCAGAGGCTGCATGAATGAAGTGAAGCCGGGCGACGGCACGCTGTAAATCCACGCCCTGCTCCAATAAATCTCCAGGCAGAGGCAGCTACAGTAACAGACGCCAACCTCTTCATCACTGACAACGAGGCATCATGGGCCGCATTGATCAGAGGCTCGGGCGCAGAGCGAGCGGGGGATGGATGTCCAGGGACCAGTCACAGGCGTCACGTGTGCACGCTCGCTTGTGTGTATTGACTTCAGTCACATATCAGACGGGCTCTTTGACTCGGCGATGATAGATGGAGGAACTGTGGTATTCACAGCAGAGCAGCCACAGCTGTATATCAGTTCACACAAGTCATAGTGCATTTGTATTGATGGTATTTTAGAGTCGAACACTAAAAACTAGACACGTCTTAGGTCCCATTCCTGCTTGAAAAATCATTGTTGTCACCGTGTGTGTGATCTTTGTACAAAAGCTTCTCTAATGTGTGATTTGTGTTTGTCACATTATATTTTACTGGAACCACTAACCAGTCGATTAATCATGTTTGTTTTAAGAGCAAATTGTGAGAAACCCTGAAGCCAAAGAGGAAAGATTTCAACGTGTTACTTAGGGAATCCCCGTTTATTGATTATGGAAATGATCATTGATCGCAGTTTCTATGTTAGTGCACGGACCTCATGCACACGGTGCTTTCCCAGCATCCCACCAGTCCAGTCACACAGGAATAAAATCACCGTAGCACGACTCACCTCCCCAGCTCGTCCCCAATTTCATAATAGTCCTCAACATTTTCCTGGTTGAAAACAGTCATGTTGTCCAGGCACTTGCTCCGACCACGAGCTTCCACCGAAACGGCTCCGCGGCTCTTCACAGCGGCACCGTCCCTACGAGCAGCCCGCAGTCTGGGCACGGTTCCGTCCAGCGAGCCTCGTCATGTCAGAGCTTCAAAACACAAGAAATACAAGTAAGAGTAGGAACAAAGGCGTGAAGAGAGCAGCGAAGCGGCCGGACTGGAGCTGCTGGAAGGACGAACAAAAGGAAACCACAGTGACGGACGGACGGACGGACGGAACCTGCAGCTCCGGGCGACGTCACGACTCCTGGAGCGGCTTCTTCCGACTCGGAGCGCACCCCCTCCCGCGTGCCCGTTTGGATCGCTGGACTAGAACCGATCCCGGTGTGATGGGTGTCTGACACCGGGCTTAAGCGTGTGAGCGCCGGCTGGCCGCGGACGCGGAGCCCCGGTGGGGAAAGCTTGGCGTAGCCATGGGAGACACGCTGCCGCTCCGCTCCGCCCCTCCGCCCCTCCGCCCGGCGGGGAAAAGTCCGCGCACCCAAATACGGACCCGGGGACCCGGACAGGTGTCGGACCCAGACCCTCGGCTAAATGGAAAACTCGCCCTTAAATGAAAAGAAGCAGCCGGCGTGCTTCCTGGGTGTAACGTCTGCGCGTCCTGAACGTTAGCTAACCTTAACGTTCACCGAGCGGCGCCGTCTGCGCTCGCGACCCGAAAACTGACACAGCCGAGCGGTACGCTGCAAAGTAGCTTACGGTTCGCCGCTGAGTGTCCCGCCGCCGAGTGGAGCCCAGGGTTCATGCGTTTAGTTGTCCCGTTTGTTTTCTTGCGGGGACGCGGGGACGGTTCGGCGCACGGAAGCCGAACGCTGGCGTGAACGGTAGAAATCAACGTTAACAATGTGAGGCAGCCTGGTCCCGGCGCTGCGTTCAAGGTGTGTGGGAAAACTGGCACTTAACGCGCTGGAGCGATTTAAATTGACAAGTTACATTTTATTTTCTTTAAGTTATTAGAAACAAGAAACAATATATCATTGTTTCCTGTCTGTTTATAGTGATAACTAATGCATTGTGGGTTCATTTAGCCACTCGGGGTTTTGAAATTTATCTTTTCCTGAACTACTTTTGGGCACTTAAACTCAACATGACTGTTGCTGTTGTGGACGCAGGAGGGCAGCATCGATTTCAGGGATGCAGCAATTTCACTCATTAGTTTCCAGCATCACCAGCCTCAAAATACGAAGAAACACTTCTGTGAGCAGTGCACAATGCAATAAAAAGTATTCATGCTAGTTCTGGTGTATTTGTTTTTATAAAAAATATGTTTTTAACAACCGAAAAACTTCAAATGGCAAACATGAACAAATGATACAACTGAAAAGAATACTGCAGATAATCTGTCATGTTTTAATTGCAATAAAAGTACAAAATTATACAAAATAGCCAACAGTTAAGTGCTTAACATAACCCATTTTCATATGACATGTTTAAAAACATATAGTTTATAAAAAGTGTTTTGTTACAGTTTCAGTCTTCAAGGCAAGGGATATAATATTTACTAATATGCAGGCAAAGGCTAAATGTCTACAATCTATGCTGGAAAGTACCACAGCAATACTGGCAAATACTGGAAAAACATATTATTGTAGTAGCCAAATTATTTATTCTGCCTTAACACAAAGCTCTGTTTTACGTCATCTGTACCATAAGATCAGTTTAACTGCCACACAGTTAAGCTTTAACCAAGTATAACAGAGAACCTGTGTTTGTCTGCCATTTGTTAGGAAACTGCTAAAGCAAGAAAAGAAACGGCACTCATCGGGTTTGTTAATGGTTTGGTAAACTGGACCGAAGATTAAATACTAACAAGTGAATACAGATGGTAACTGCATGTCAATGTGCCTCATCACCTTTGGTAACTTACAATCACAATTTACATATCATTACTGTACAGGTATTAAATCTATATTCATTTATTCTATTTCTAAAAGGCCAAACAAAGCTTGTAATAAATTAAACATTGATCCCTCAGAAGCAGCTTCCACCTGTCACAAAACCAGCTGACATTTGTTTTCTTAAATCACAAATAACACGTCTGTGCTGCATTCAATTCATTTGTAACATCCTCATCTTTTAGGTTCATGTTACAGAGAGCTGACATCACACTCAAAGAGACAAGACGATATAACTTTCTGAACAGCTGATTAGAAACGCTGATGACCGTCAGCGCTTGACGCTAAGGATTGCTGAGCATTGTGTGGTTTTACAGTGAAGCATGCATTAATTTTCCTTATGCTCAGCATATAAAGGTCAGTCTGAGCTGTTCAGGCATGTGCGATACTAAAGAAGGCATGTGGACACCGTGTCCCTAAAAGCGCCGCTTCACGTAGTGTCTACAGTGGACGCCAAACACCAGTAGATTTGTTTGTTAAAGTCAAACAGCAGCAGGTACGGTAGTCTGGATGAGCTGTGATGTAGTTGTTTCCTTCTCTTGTGCTTTGTTGAGGTAAAAATGCGTTTGCTAGCAGTTGCATAGAACACAAACATCAGTGGGATGGTAAAAGTGAGCTGAGGTGCATTGAAACTCTGTGGTGTCAGTAGTGAGCTGGAACACAGCGGGCCGGAGCCAGATGCTGTGGCTGGACAGAACTGGAGCTGTAATGTATTACTTTTATCTAATGGCTTCATGGATGAACAACGATTACAGTAAGATACTGAATAAGCCATCAGAGGAACATCTGGGTCGGTAGGATGTCCCAGGTACGTATTTAAGCTGGTAACCTGCTGGATCTACCACTTTAAATTAGCATCTTCCACAGGTCTTTGGTAGCAGCTGGTGGAGGGCAACGACACATTCAAGATGCTACGAGCATTCAGTGACCTCCCACAGTGATCGAGATAATTAAGATATGAAAATAAAAACATCATGGCAGCATTGCCTTGCAGGTTGTTCTCCATTCGAACCCTGCGTGTCCCAGCGTGTGGCTGTCTGTAAACAGGACGAGCCGTCCCAAACACGTTAAGTGTTTCCCTTTTTTGTGGTAGAGCTCCCGATAAATCACCCAGTCATCGTCCATAGGTCGTCTCACACCTTTGACATGAACGTCCCTGTGAGGTCTGAGCCAAACCTTCACGGCATCCACGCAGAAAGCCTGACTGCCAGCAGCAGTCCAGTTGGGGCGGTTCCTGCTCCCAGGTGCTTCCAGACGTCTGACACTCAACCTGCGGCGTCATAGAGCAGGATCGTTGATAGTCCTGTACATCTGCAGCGACGTCACCTCCACATCTGGAGCCTTGGCATTCTGAGGGCGGCCCGTGGGACTGTATCCGGCCGATCGGCCCATGGGACTGAAGCCGGTGGCGCGGCCCACGTGGGTGAAGGCGGCGGATCGGGACATGGCCGGGCGCCGCAGGAACCGGCCGGACGTCACCAGGTCCCCGTAGCCCTGCGCGTGGGAGAAGGCGTAGCCCGAGCGGCGCGAGCTGGTGCGGCGGATGCGGGCGCGGCGAGGAAGAGGGGGCGGCGACGCTTTGGCCTGTCGCACTTTGAACATCACCTGAAGATGAAGGACGTAAAACACACAAGTAGCCGTTACGTTGAGTTGGTTGTTACACTACAACAGGAGCAACTTTTGTCACAGTCGCATGATGCACAGACAGTGAACGCTGAGCATCGTTAACGGAGGGCCAACACTATTTTGTGTGCTTCTAAACAAATGTTCGCACGTCATTGCACACGGATGCAAATGTGCTGAACACAGAGCGGCTGTTCGACCTGGTTGTTGATGGTGGGGCAGAGCTGGATCAACAGGAAGCGGTAGGTCACCACAGGGAGGATGCAGAGGGTGGAGGTGAGGAGGATGGTCAGCCAGATGTTGGGCTGGTTCAGGGAGTTCCGCGCTGTTCCTGCAAATGCACACAGTCCTTTATAGACGTGAATCAATACATTTAAATATAAATGCTCTATACTGTAGCACCTAAAGCACACTTTGCTTCCTCCTCACTATTAAAAATGTTGGGACATTTTCAGTGTTACTTAGACATCTGTCCTGTTACACAGGGCTCTTCTTTTAGATCTCAAATTAATGACATCACACCTCTGGGTGAAAATGTAGCTGCACTTTCTACTCCTCCTTTACAGCTGCTGAGGGTTTTATCCATCGGTTAACAGATCTAAAATTAAATGGATCATTGCTATTTTTGTTATCTTAGCAGAAGGTGCTAATGGTTTCGTTATCTTTGGTTTCATGCCCGATGATTAGCTGTTGGTTCCAGGTTACACACACACACACACACACACACACACACACACACACACACACACCTATGAAGGGAAAGGCTGAAGGCAGGATGAGAAACAGGCCGTTGCTGTACATGGTGAATGTGACAGCGAAGTACATGGCCAGGCTGCCCAGGACGAAGAACGTGTTGACCGCGGTCCAGTACCACATCTCCAGCCCCAGCTGGGAATGAGACACAAGGCGAGTCAGGAGACACACTTCCAAAAACGACACCTAGAAGCGCACAGGACGGGTTGTGATACCTGAATGCTGACAGTGAACATCAGGCACGTCTGTGTGAGCAGCGCGAAGGACTGGTAGTCGGCGACGTCCTTGCCGTCGTCCCGCACCGTGTCCTGCATGGCAGCGTAGGGGACGAAGAAGAGCACCATGGAGCTGTAGCAGCTGTGCAGCGCGCACTTGAAGAAGGCCTTCTTGTTGAAGTACAGGTTGAGCTGGCCGGGGACGTAGAGCTGAGGGTGCTGGAAGCTCCACGCGTCGTTCACATCCTGAGCAGCAGAGCCACAAACCGTCAGCTCACGAGAAGGTGCTCGTGCTCCTTGTGTGAGCAGAGCGTTACCTGATCAAACAGACTCATTCCCAGAACAGGCAGCGCTGTGTACATGAGGTTGTAGAGGGTGATGAACCACTCATCGTACACTGTCTGAGAAGACAAGGTGAAACAGAGGAGGAGCTTAACGGCGTCTTCAATCAGCACAAGGACGTCGCCACCAATTCGCTCCTCACCTGAGCCGAGAAGCCGCAGAAGAAGGCGAACCAGAAGTGGACGAAGGTGAAGGTGAAGTTCTTGTAGAAGAAGTAACTGAGGAACTTGCACATGCGCAGGTAGGACCAGCGTCCGTGCACCAGGAGCAGCCGCTGCAGGAAGCGGAACTGTGCGAAGGTATAATCGCTGGACAGCACAGCCTGCATGCCCTCCTGCCCCGAGATCCCCACGCCTATGTGTGCCTCTGTGGAGGAGAAGCAGGGTGAGCGCACCGCAGGCGGCCACTGGGGGGCAGCGCTGCACCAAACACACCTTTGATCATGCTCACGTCGTTGGCGCCGTCTCCTATGGCCAGTGTCACCACCTGCTTGTACTTCTTGACCAGCTGCACCACCTGAGCCTTCTGCAGAGGAGTGACCCTGCAGCAGATCACTGACTTGCACATGCACGCCGTCCGCAGGAAGTCCAGCTCCATTCTGCGCTCCAGGGCGTAGGCCTGAGGGAACAGGGGGTGGAGAGCGTTAGGCGGCGGCCCAGCGCGGGCCAGTGATGGTGACGCTCCCGTGACGTACCAGGCTGGGTCCGTTTATAACCAGGCCGTACTCTCCATTAACCGCCTCGTCCGCTATCACCTTCACGCCTTTCCCCAGAGTCCTTCCTGGCATCGGCTCGGTGTCGGCTGCATCTGGCTTCATGGAGGTCCTAGCGTGCCTGGTCAGCGCAGACAAATCAGAAAATACAAACCCATCCTTCAGTCCTCAAGTCCTTCTGTGCTCTCACCGTAGCTCCTCTCTGACGTCTTCAGGCGAGTTGCCTGAGATGATGAAAACGTCATTCATCTCTTCTCGCAGCAGGTTGCATGAGTAACCAATGTTTTCTGCGGTTTCTGCAAAACAAGCACCATCATGAGTTCATGGACCTCACTGACGTAATATTGCACCCGTTTGGGACCAATTTGAATGTCTCTACCTTGTTTGTCTCCCGTCAAAACCCAGATTTTGATGTCGGCCTTGGAAAGCTGCTCGATAGTCTGAGGAACCCCGTCCTGTAGCTTGTCTTCGATGGCCGTGGCTCCGAGCAGCTGGACACACACACAACGCGGCATGAGCGCGTCCCAGTGGGACCTGCGGCGCGAGCGGCGCGAGCGGCTCCTACCATCAGGCCCGTCTCGATCTCCTCGTACAGCTGGTCCAGACGGGCCTCGCGGTCGTCCAGCGTGGTGCTGGCCTCGTGGTGGCGCCGCTGCCACTGGGTGAAGTACTCCTCCTCCAGGTCCTTGTAGGCCAGAACGAGCGTCCTCAGCCCCTCGCCGGCGAACTCCTGCAGACCAGCGCGCACGTCTTTACACATAAACAGGCCCAACACCAGCACACAAATACGCTGTCACTGACATTCAGGTGCTCGGTAGTGACGTCCATCAGTTTGCTGCAGGACGGGTGCAGCCGCTCGTAGATGATGGTGTCGGCGCCTTTACAGTAGAGGCAGAGTTTTCCCTCTGGGCTCCGCACTGGAGGAAAGTGCACACACAGACATGCAGCGTTTCTGTTCTGACAGACGAAGGCTGCAGGAAGGGTCCCACCCCCTACCGTACCTATGACAGACATCCTCTTGCGGACGTTGTTGAAGTCCAGGATGGCCAGCAGCTCGTAGCTGCGCTGTTGCCCCATCTCCACGATGCAGATGCTGTCTGGGGTGCGTGAGCGGAAGACGAAGCCAAAGTTCCTGGCGGCCGTGACCAACGCGCCCTCGTCCGGAGACTGGGCCTGGTAGTGCAGCTCGCCTGCAGGAGCGAAGCAGCAATCCGCGTTTGAGCACAAAGCAATAATTAGCGGAGAGTTTTCCTCAGCGAGCGACGTCTGTCCCACCCTCCCTCTTCTCCTCGGCCATGACGGTGTGGCAGAGGCCCAGCAGCCTGAAGAAGGCCTGCACCTCGGGGCTCTGCAGCTTCACCGCCTCCACCAGCGCGTGGTCGTGGAAGACGAAGCGAGGGTCCGAGAGCGGGTTGAAGGAGAAGTCCACCCTCTCCGTGTGCTGCAAAGACGCGGGAGACACGCGTCAGTGAATGCATCTGAACAGCTGCCGCGAGGGCGGAGTGCCGCTCACCTCCGTGATTTCTATCCGCTGTCCCGTGTAGTCAAACACGTCCCCTGCGTTAAGAGAGAGACAATCAAATGAGGAAGCTCCGGTGCCGCACGTTTCCGAAGCCCGCTTTTTCAGCCGTTCTCATCGGAGCGTTACCGTAGCATTTCCCGTTGATGGAGCACTTGTTGAACGTCATGATGTTCTGCGTGAGCGTTCCCGTTTTGTCACTGAAGATGTACTTGATCTGCCCCAGCTCCTCGTTCAGCGTGGTGGTGCGAGCCTCGGCCGGCGTGTCGCTGCGGGCGTAGTACATCTTCCTGTCCCAGTCGATGTAGAAGCTGTTTCCCAGGCGAATGATCTCCACGCTGCTCACACAAGTCAGTGCAGGAGTTGAGGAGGAGCTCTGAGCCTGTATGTGCTTCACACGAGAGTTTCACACACTGCTACCTGACGTAGAGCGAGATGGGCACCAGCGTGTTGAGGATGATGACGTAGGACCAGAATGTGAGGAAGGCAGTGAAGGCAGCACTGTTGCCATCTTGTCTTGGCAGGAAGACTGTGAAGTTTGAGCCTTGGTTGTTTTCCCAGACGGAGTTTCCTGCTGCCAGGATGGTGCACATGAATCCGAGGAAAACAAATATCTGAGCGGAGAAGAGGCAAAAGTTAGAAGGAACAAATCAACGTGAAGCGGAATGCAAACTTATGGATCTTGTGTTAATTAATATCTGGTTGTTGATCCCTTCATATTCTGAAACAACAACCACTGACGCTGCTGGAAACTGTGCATAATAATAGGTCTCTGAAACAGAACAGAACTCACACAAAGAACCAGGACATTCATCAGTCGGTCGATGCTGGTCCTCTTGAACGTGCTTTTTCCACAGTTCTGCATCAGCTTCGTTTCAGGACCTTCGAGAGAACAGAAGTCCAATGACGTGACGTCTTCCTCCTGCAGTTCATGGGACTCTATGCTGAAGCTCTTCTGTTTGGGCTCAGGTCTCACCTCCAAACAGCACCAGGCCGAAGCACCACTCCGTGTTCCTCAGGGTGCAGCCGCGCAGGAGCACCTTCTCGTTGTCCAGCGGGTGCTTCTGGCCGTCGCAGGTTAAAGCCCCCTTAAAGCGGTCGAGGCGGTTGTTGGGAGGTTCACAGAGAACCTCACCTTAAAAACCGGCACAGCAGAGCAAGAAACAGTGTTACATACGGCACGTAGTAGTGACAAATG